>NC_081360.1:94466225-94835655 GCF_030684315.1 Stegostoma tigrinum
TGGAACAATGAGTGGGCAGAGTTTTGGCAAGATGCCAATGTCTGATTAGCAAAAGACAAATTAATGAAATCTGAAGTAGAATAATATTTTATTAATTTTCTCTGTTCCACAATGTTGCTCATGCATTAAGCTTTTCTCTTTCATCTTCTGCAACTCCACTGTGTTTAAAACAAGACACGTCAGATTGAGACTGCAACTCAGTTATGGAGTCACAGGGCTGGACAGTATGGTAACAGACCCTTCGGTCCAACTTGTCCAGGCTGACCAGATATCCTAAATTCCTCTAACCCAATTTGTCAGCTAAAATCTTCCTATTCATATCCATCCAGATGCTTTTTAAATATTGTAATTGCACCAGCCTCTACCACTTCCTCTGGCAGATCATTCCAAACACGCACCAACCTCTGCATGAAAAAGCTACCTCTTAGGTCCCTTTTAAATCTTTCCCCTCTCATCTTAAACCTATGCCCTCCAGTTTTTTTCTTACTTTTCCAACCCGGGGAGAAGTCCTTGTCTATCTATCCTATCCATGTCCCTCATGATATTATAAACCTCTATAAGGTTACCCCTCAGCCTCCGACGCTTCAGGGAAAATAGGCCAAATCTATTCACCCTCTCCCTGTAGCTTAAATATTCCAATCCCGGCAACATCCTTGTAAATCTTTTCTGAACCTTTTCAAGTTTCACAACATCCTTCCTACAGCAGGGAGGCCACAATTGCACACAATATTACAAAAATGGCCTGATCAATGTCCTGTACAGCTGCAACATGATCTCCCCACTCCTATAATCAATTCTTTTTCCAGCCACCATAATTTCTGAGGAAGGGCCACCTTCGTTAACTCTGTTTTCTCCTTCACAGATGCTGGCAGACCTGCCACATTAAGGGCACTATATAAATGCCACTAGTAGAAGGATGCATGGGAACAATTCTGCAAGAAAGTTGCAGAGAGGTGCAAACAGTATCAAATGGTTATCATGGGAGAATTTATTTATCCAGGCATAGGCTGAGATGGTGGTAACATAAAGCAGAGAATGGCAAGCATTCACGGATTAAGTTCAGGATTGTTTTTCCTACAAGACATGTCAAGTCCAACAAGAAGGGAGGTTTGCTAGAAGAGATTCTTGGGAAGGAGGTGGACCAAGTTGGTCAAATGTCAATAGGGTAGTAGATAGGAAGCAGTGATAATTGGATCACAAGGTTAAGGATCATGTGGAAAAGGATAGGGAAAATCCAGAATAAAAGTAATTGCCAGGGGAGGGCTTCTCCAATGGAGTGTAGTGCCTTGATAAACTGAAACCAAAGTTTGATGAGAGAAACTACAGATGAACAATGGGCTTCCTTCAAAGAGAATTTGTTTGGGTATAAGTGAGGTACATTGCTGCAATATTTTCATCTGTCTTTGCAGTGTCATAGAGTCATCACTTCATGCAAGAAGACCATTCATCCTGTTGAGTTCATGCCGACTCTTCGTAAAGCAATATGTTCCAAACCCTACCTCTATGGCTGTAGGCCTTTAAGTGTATTTTGCTCATGTGCACGCTCAATTTCCTTTTGAAAAGATTCATCACCCTCACTGCCACCATCTTTATAGTTACTGAGTTCCAAGTTATTATCATTCTTCCTCAACCGAGGATTCGCCAGCTCCGTTGGTGACAGGGCCCTCAACCAGGTCCCACCGATCTCCTGCACTTCTGCCCTCACCCCTTCTCTTCCCTCCCGCAACAGCGATAGGATTCCCTTTATCCTCACCCACCATCCCACCAGCATCCACATCCAGAAGATCATCAGGCCCAATTCCGCCGTCTCCAGCAAGATGCCACCACCGGGCACATGTGCGCCTCCCCTCCCTTGTCCGACTTCCACCAAGATTGTTCCCTCTGGGACACCTTGGTCCACACTTCCTTCACCCCCAATACCTCCCCGCAGCCCTTACGGCATCTTCACCTGTAACCGGCAGAGGTCCAACACCTGCCCCTTTACCTCCTCCCTCCCCAGAATTTAAAGGCCCAAACATACTTTCCATTTGAACCAACACTTCACCTGCACTTCCCAGAATCTAGTCTACTGCATGCACTGCTCACAATGTGGTCTCCTCTACATTGGGGAAACGAAGCATAGACTTGGAGACCACTTCTCAGAACATCTACGTTCTGCTTGCAGCAAAACCCCTGAACTACCTGTTGCCTGCCACTTTAACACATCACCCTGCTCCCTGGCCAACATCTCTGTCTCTGGCTTGCTACAGTGTTCCAGTGAACCCCAACTCAAGCTGAAGGAACAATGCCTCATTTTCCACTTGGGGATCCTACAGCCTTTCGGACACAATTTTAGGGTTCACACTCTGTTAGAGCTTAATAATTCTAGGGCCTAAACTGTCCTATGTCCCAGATCCCACCCCACACAACAGGCCTCTTTACTACATAGCCTGCTATTACACACCACCTGTTGTTAGTCACTAATGGTCCCCGTTAACAACTATTCACCCTCCCAGCCTAACTCCTTTGTCTGTCCAACTGTCTTTCTCTCTCTCTGGGTTCTATCCTTTCATTTATTCCCTACCCCACCCACCTCCCTATTATCTGCATATGAACTGACGTTTTGCCAGCCACCATCATTTCTGAGGAAGGGCCACCTTTGTTAACTCTGTTTTCTCCTCCACCTCTGCTGCCAGACCTGCTGAGCTTTTCCAGCAACTTTGTTTTTGTTCCTGACAATCTAGTCTTTCTTGAATATCCTGTTCAAGCCGATCAACTGAAAACACATGGTAGACAGACAGGAGGCTGGAAGAACACTGCAGATGCTGCCAGACCTGCTGAGTTTTTGTTTCAGATCTCCAACTTTCACAGTTCTTTGTTATATTCAATGGACGACTCATTTCCTCGTTATTCACAGGATTTTCTACACAAAGTTTGCCACCATAATTGTCTCCACTTCAAAGTAAGCAATGCATTTGGACATGGATTTTGGTGAAGCGTATTTGAGAATTGTGATCCATTGCTGTATAAACACAAATCATTTTGAACTCTCTTTGTATGCACTCTCTTTGGGGTTTGCAATAGGTAATCTTACTTACGTTGCCAGAAAGCTTTTGTGAAATGTACAGCTTGCCAGCAGACACGCGGCACATCATTAATTTCAGTGAACACTGCTATTCTGTCACCACGGGCCGTACCATATGGCAGGCTGATGCTGAGCGGAAACTGTTCAGTTATCACCTGTCAGATTTATTCCCTAACCCAACCTTCCTTTCAGTTTTCAAGTCTGATTACACTTGCAAAAACTTCTAAATGTATTTTCACCTGTCACTGTTGAATTTAGTTCACTGTATTTCAATTCGAATGTGAAAAGCTTTATTCCTCCAATTCTCGCTCATTTTCCCTTGACTGCACTGTCCTCAGTGTGACTGAAACTCTGCTATAGTCCCTTTTCTTGATTGCCATTCCAGTCCACTGATGTGCTTTTTCTGTCAGTCCCTTTCTGCTGCACTCCAACACACTGTTACCATTCAAGTCCTCTTACAATCCAACTCTGCAGAATAGTTCTGGTCCTCTGTTACATTTTCAGCTATTCTTTACAATTCCAATCCTCTGTTAAGGTCTATTTCTCTGTTACAGTCTGGTCCACCATTACAATTAAAGTTGTCTGTTACAGTCCATCCCTCCATTTCAGTTCCAGCCTCTAATGTTAATTTCAGTTTTCCTCTACAATGCCAAGTCTCTGTTAAGATCTACCTTTCTGGTACAGTCTTACCCACCGTTTAAGTTCATCCTACAGCCCAGTTCTTCATTAGACTTCCAGCCCTCTGTTAGAGCTCTGCTCTCTATTACAACTCTCACCCTCTGTTTAGGTCTATTTCTCTGTTACAATCGGGTGTTCCATTACAATTCTAGCCCTCTGTTAGCGTTCAGCTCTCCATTACAACTCTAGCCCTCTATAAGGGTCTAATTTTCTGCTACAATCTAGCCCATCATTGCAATTCCCACTCTGGTTATAGTCCAGATCCCTGTTACAGTTTCTTCTCTATCCATTTGCAGTTGCCATCTTCAGGCTCTCTCTTTTTGCAAAACTGATACATTGTTCAGAAAAACTGAAAATCCTGGAAAAACTCAGCAGGCCTGGCTGCAACTGTGGAGGGAGAAACACATTTAATGTTTGAAGTCCAATGTTCAGAAGGGTGGAAGGTAGAAGCTGAGGGTTTGGAAGCTGCCAATGGAGAAGCCTTGGTGAGTTACTAAAGTGCACCTTGTCGATGGTACACACTGTTGACACTGTGCATTGATAATCAATAGTGACTTTCAAAAGGGATGTCAAGCAATATTCATAAATGCCTAAGCAACAATCATTTCAAACAAGTGAGAAGTGAACTATTGTCCCGTGACATTTGTACAGTGGTGGGAGTCAGGAGACAGCACAAGGGGACTGCTGGGAAGGTGAACTTTTCATTTTAAAAGACTTACCTCATAGAATCAGTGGCCTCCAATTGCGCAGCAGCAGCAGGAGCGGTGAGAGCAAGGACCAGCGGGCTGCCGGGAAGGTAGGTTCTTCATTTCGGCAGCACAGCTGAGGGGGAGCAGTCAAATTGTGCTCTGGGAAGGTGAGTAAACTGATGTATTTGGGCATTGGCTATTACTACCAGTGCCACTTGCTAGTCAGAGTAGAAAAGATAGAATAGGCAGGATAAATGAGTGGCTTGGGAGATGGTGCAGAAGTTGGGGGGGGGTTCAGATTTTTGGGACATTGGGACCGGTTCTGGGGGAGGTGGGACAACTACAAATCGGACGGTCTACACCTGGGCAGGGCTGGAACCAATGTCGTAGGGGGTGCTTTTGTTAACACTGTTGGGGAGGGTTTAAACTAATGTGGCGGGGGAATGGGAACCAAATGAGGAGGTTAGTGGACAGTAAGGAGGTAGTAACTGAAGCTTGTAAGGAACTAGATAATGAAGTCATTGTGACTAAGGGGAAGAGTAGGCAGAGAGCAGATGATGAATGCAAAGGGACAGGTGGTCTGAGGTGCGTTTGTTTTAATGTGAGAAATGTAGTAGGTAAGGCAGATGAACTTAGGGCTTGGATTAGTAACTGGGAGTATGATGTTACTGCTATTACTGAGACTTGATTGAGGGAAGGGCAAGATTGGTAACTAAATATCCCAGGATATAGGTGCTTCAGGTGGGAAAGAGAGGGAGGTAAAAGGGATGGAGGAGTTGTATTAATGGTCAAAGTGGACATCACAGCTGTGCTGTAGGAGGGCACTATGGAAGCCTCGAGCAGTGAGATAATCTGGGCAGAGGTCAGAAATAGGAAAGTTGCGGTAACAATGTTGAGGCTGTACTATAGGCCTCCCAACAATGAGCGTGAGATAGAGGTACAAATATGTAGACAGGTTATGGAAAGATGTTGGAACAACAGGGTGGTGGTGATGGGAGATATTAATTTTTCCAACATTGACTGGGATTCATAGTGTTAGGGATTTAGATGGAGCGGAATTTGTAAGGAACATCCAGGAGGGTTTTCTAGAGCAGCATGTAAACAGTCCAACTCGGGAAGGGACCATCCTGGACCTGGTATTGAGAATGGTTGAAGTTTCAATTGGGGATTACTTTGGGAATAGTGATCACAATTTCATAAGTTTTAGAATACTGATGGACAAAGATGAGAGTGGTCCTAAAGGAGAATGCTAAATTAAGGAAAGACCAACTGTAGCAAAATTTGGCAGGAGCTGGGGAATGTGGATTGGGAGCAGCTGTTTGACAGTAAATCCACATTTGATATGTGGGAGGCTTTTAAAGAGAGGTTGATTAGAGTGCGGGATAGACATCTTCCTGTGAAAATGAGGAATAAAAAGGGTAAGATTAGGGAACCATGGATGACAGGTGAAATTGTGAGGCCAGCAAAGAGATAAAAAAGAAGCATACAGAAGGTCTAGGTGATTGAAAACAGAAGAAGCTTTGGAAGAATATTGGGAAAGCAGAACCAATCTGAAATGAGGAATTGAGAGGGCTAAAAGGGATCATGAAATATCTTTAGCAAACAGGGTTAAAGAAAATCCCAAAGCATTTTATTCATTCATAAGGAACAAGAGGGTAACTAGAGAAAGGGTCGGCCCACTCAAGGAGAAAGGAGGGAAGTTATGCGAGGAGTCACAGAAAACGAGAGAGATTCTTAATGAGTACTTGGCGTCGGTATTCACCGAGGAGAGGGACATGACTGATGTTGAGGTTAGCAATAGATGCTTGATTACTCGAGGTCAAGTCAGTATAAGAAGAGGGGTACTACTGGGTATTCTAAAAGACATTAAGGTGGACAAGTTAATAAAACGTGAAGCTGGATGAACACAGCAGGCCAAGCAGCATCTCAGGAGCACTCCCAGGTTCCGATGGGATCTATCCCAGGTTACAAAAGGAAGCGAGAGAGGAAATATCTGGGGCCTTAACAGATATTTTTGCAGCATCCTTGAGCACGGGGAAGGTCCTGAATGACTGGAGAATTATTAATGTTGTCCCCCTGACGTCAGTGGTGGGGAAGTTGCTGGAGATGATACTGCGGGATAGGATCTATTTACTTTGGAAGAAAATGGGCTTATTAGTGATAGGCAGCATGGTTTTGTGTAGGGAAGGTCATGTCATACAAACTTGATAGACGTTTTTGAGGAAGTGACAAAGTTGATAGATGAGGAAAGGGCTGTAGATGTCATTTACATGGACTTCAGTAAGGTGTTTGATAAGGTTCCCCACAGTAGGCTGATGGAGAAAGTGAAGTCACATGGGGCCCATGGTGTACTAGCTAGATGGATACAGAACTGGCTGGGCAACAGGAGACAGACAGTTGTAGTAGAAGGGGGTTTCTCAAAATGGAGAACTGTGACCTGTCATGTTCCATAGGGATTTGTGTTGGGACCACTGTTGTTTGTGATATACATAAATGATCTGGAGGAAGGTACAGATGGTCTGATTAGCAAGTTTGCTGATGACTCTAAGATTGGTGGAGTAGCAGATAGTGAAGGGGACTGTTGGAAAATGCAACAGAAAATAGATAGACTAGAGATTTGGGTGGAGAAATGGCAGATGAAGTTCAATCCAGGCAAATGCGAGGTGATGCATTTTGGAAGATCCAATTCAAGAGTGAACTATGTGGTAAATGGAAAAGCCCTGGGGAAAATTGATGCTCAGAGAGATCTGGGTGTTCAGGTCTATTGTACCCTGAAGGCAGCAATGCAGGTCGATAGAGTGGTCAAGAAGGCATATGGCATGCTTTCATTCATCAGACAGGGTATTGATTAGAAGAGTTGGCAGGTCATGTTACAGTTGTATTGGACTTTGGTTCAATCACATTTGCAATACAGTATACAGTTCTGGTCACCACATTACCAAAAGGATGTGGATGCTTTGGAATGAATGCAGAGGAGGTTCACCAGGATGTTGCCTGGTATGGAGGGCGCTAGCTATGAAGAGAGGTTGAGTAGATTACGATTATTTACATTAGAAAGACAGAGGTTGAGGGAGGACCTGATTGAGGCCGTCAAAATCATGAGAGGTATAGAAAGGGTGGATAGCAAGAAGCTTTTTCCCAGAGTGGGGGACTCAATTACTAGGGGTCATGATTTCAAGGTGAGAGGGGAAAAGTTTAAGGGAGATATGCGTGGACAGTTCTTTACACAGAGGGTGGTGGGCACCTGGAACGCGTTGCCAGCGGAGGTGGTAGAGGTGGACATGATAGCGTCATTTAAGATGTATCTAGACAAATATATGAATGGGCAGGGAGCAGAGGGATACAGATCCTAGGAAAATAGGCAACAGGTTTAGATAGAGGATCTGGATTGGTGCAGGCTTGGAGGGCCAAAAGGCCTGTTCCTGTGCTGTAATTTTCTTTTTCTTTGTGCTTTAACATTGAATGGCTCTACCATCCCTGGATGCCCAAGTAACTGAAACATTCACATACACACATGCATTCTAGAAGAGCAGATCTAAGGTCCACCGTCTAGGAGGCACAAGTCAGGATGTGATGGAATCTGAAGAATGGTCTCGGCCCAAAATGTCAGTCTTCCTGCTCCTCTGATGCTGCTTGGCCTGCTGTGCTCATCCAGCTCTACATCTGTGATGGAATACTCCCCACTTGCCTCGATGGGTGCAGCTCCACCAACATATAGGAAGATTTACACTATTCTGAACAAAGTGGCCCGCTTGTTGGACACTCCATACACAAGTGGCCATGCTTGTCATCCTTTCTCTAATATCTTCTTCTGCACTACAGAGCAAATCCTCTTCAATCAAACTCCTATGGAATGCCTTGGTGTTTTCTTCTACATGAAAGCAGTTACATAAATGCAGTTTGTTGTTGTTATAGATTAATCATGCTAAATGAGGACTTCAACCAGCTTAAACCAACTTAACTCAACTTAAATGGAGCAGATGTGAGAGACCAAAGACTCTTGCCATAAATTTCTCTCTTTCTGTTATGAAACCCTTCAGATTTTGGTAGGAAAAACGAATGAGTTAATGGAGCTGCAACAAGAAATCTGCTGTATAAATTCAAGCTGTTTGATTCATTTCAAACCTTTCCATACTTGCTGCTCACTTTGTTTGTGTGAACATGATAAAACGTGTTTTCTGAAGATAATGGGCTGATTTAAATGTGCCAGCTGCTTTGATTTTCTCTTCAAATAATGTATAAAAGTGTGTTGCTGTAATCGAGTTTTGATAGACTTCAACATTGGAAGTGTGTCCCCCCATGCCATGGTAAAGATTTCTGACTTTTAGACCTCTCCAGGCTCTAAGTGCAATTATCCCACAATTTCAACAATTCTGTATTGCATTTGGCAGTGGATTTAACTGGTGTCTTGATGATGAGTTTTGTAAAGTTTGCAATCATCAGAAAGCACGCACGAATTCCACATGAAGTTTTTGCCTGGACCTTATCTCTCTGCTTCCTATTTTATCTTCTGACTCCCGAACTAAAATAATAGCCATATTCTGCCTTTCTTTCTAAACAGCAAATATGAGTCTCATTAGAGATTTTCCTCTGTGTGTTTCAGAGATGAATGGGAGAATATCTAAGTGAAAAGTTTAACAATCTTACAACTACACTTTCAAAATAAAACAACTCCTAGAGCTCAAGTTTAGGGGCATTCACTCCTTTGTCCTCTAAAAACTTAATTTCCTCCCATTAAAAATGGCAATGCCAATCAATGTGGTGTTGTAATTTAAGAAAAATTCTTTAGCATGTGGTGCAATCCCTAAGTTACAAAATAACTGCAGAAACTGTCATGTCTGTTGAGTGAAGGAAATGTGAAAATGTGCATATAAACATTTAAATGCCTCTCTATTTCGAACACACCAGGTTGTATTGACTCATCAATCCAAGTGAAAAAATAATAGGTTGTGCCTGTCATTACAAGCACAATGAAGCTTTCTGAAGAAGGGTCTCGGCCCGAAACATCAACCTTCCTGCTCCTCTGATGCTGCTTGGCCTGCTGTGTTCATCCAGCTCTACACCTTGTTATCTCAGATTCTCCAGCAATCTGCAGTTCCAGCTGTCAATGAAGCTGCAGTTCACGGCTACACCACTAGATAGAGATAGCGAGCCAATGATAAGTTCAATACCACTGGGGAATGGTGCAGCAGCTATTGGCTGATGACTCAATGTCCCACTAAAACTGTTTCTATTTATGGCTCGTTTATTTGCTGCTATGTAACTCCTTTCTTATTCAATTTACTTCTTATTCCTATATTCCAAGAACATTCAGTGTGGTCGTATGTCTCTTGTGGGAAACCTTATCAAGCATCTTTTGAAAGGAAAGACAGATGGCATCAGTCATCTCATCCATCAGTTCTGTCATATCGACAGTGTCTTTTGTGGGCCTACGATAATTTGGAATTGCTGTGTTCTGTCTTGTGACACAAACTTAAATGTTTTCCATATTATGAAGAGTTCAAAATTCATTCAACTGTACCACACACGACCAGTCTTACAATTTAGAACATAGAACAGTACAGCACAGAACAGGCCCTTCTGCCCACGATGTTGTGCCGACCATTGATCCTCATGTATGCACCCTCAAATTTCTGTGACCATATGCATGTCCAGCAGTCTCTTAAATGACCCCAATGACCATGCTTCCACAACTGCTGCTGGCAACGCATTCCATGCTCTCACAACTCTCTGTGTAAAGAACCCGCCTCTGACATCCCCTCTATACTTTCCTCCAACCAGCTTAAAACTATGATCTCTCGTGTTAGCCATTTCTGCCCTGGGAAATAGTCTCTGGCTATCAACTCTATCTATGCCTCTCATTATCTTATACACCTCAATTAGGTCCCCTCTCCTCATCCTTTTCTCCAATGACAAAAGTCCGAGCTCATTCAACCTCTCTTCATAAGATAAGCCCTCCAGTCCAGGCAGCATCCTGGTAAACCTCCTCTGAACACTCTCCAAAGCATCCACATCTTTCCTATAATAGGGCGACCAGAACTGGACGCAGTATTCCAAGTGCGGTCTAACCAAAGTTTTATACAGCTGCAACAAGATCTCACGGCTCTTAAACTCAATCCCCCTGCTGATGAAAGCCAAAACACCATATGATATCTTAACAACCCTGTCCACTTGGGTGGCCATTTTAAGGGATCTATGTATCTGCACACCAAGATCCCTCCATTCCTCCACACTGCCAAGAATCCTATCCTTAATCCTGTACTCAGCTTTCAAATTCGACCTTCCAAAATGCATCACCTCGCATTTATCCAGGTTGAACTCCATCTGCCACCTCTCAGGCCATTTCTGCATCCTGCCAATGTCCCGCTGCAGCCTACAACAGCCCTCTATACTGTCAATGACACCTCCAACCTTCATGTCGTCTGCAAACTTGCTGACACATCCTTCAATCCCCTCATCCAAGTCATTAATAAAAATTACAAACAGTAGAGGCCCAAGGATAGAGCCCTGTGGCATACCACTCACCACTGACTTCCAGGCAGAATATTTTCCTTCTACTACCACTCACTGTCTTCTGTTGGCCAGCCAATTCTGTATCCAGACAGCTAAGTTCCCCTGTATCCCATTCCTCCTGACCTTCTGAATGAGCCTACCATGGGGAACCTTATCAAATGCCTTGCTGAAGTCCATATACACCACATCCACAGCTCAACCCTCATCAACGTTTCTAGTCACATCCTCAAAGAACTCGATAAGGTTTTTGAGGCATGACCTGCCCCTCACAATGCCGTGTTGACTGCATTTAATCAAGCCATGCTCTTCCAGATGGTCATAAATCCTATCCCTCAGAATCCTTTCTAACATCTTGCAGACGACAGATGTGAGACTTACTGGTCTGTAATTGCCGGGGATTTCACTATTTCCTTTCTTGAAGAGAGGATTTACATTTGCCTCTCTCCAGTCCTCAGGTACGACTCCAGTGGAGAGCGAGGATGCAAAGATCTTCACAAGTGGCAAAGCAATTGCATTTCTCTTTCCCAAAGCAGCCTAGGACAAATCTGGTCTGGGCCTGGCGACTTGTCATTCTTAATGTTTGACAAAATTTTCAGCACATCAGCTTCCTCGATCTCTATCCATTCAAGCATGCACACCTGCTCTTCAAAGGTTTCATTCACTACAAAGTTCGTTTCTTTCATTAGGACAGAAGCAAAGAACTCATTTAGGGCTTCCCCTACCTCCTCAGACCCCAGACACAAGTTCCCCGTGCTATCCCTGATTGGCCCTACTCTTTCTTTGACCATTCTCTTATTCCTCACATAAGTGTAAAATGCCTTTGTGTTCTCCCTAATCCGTTCTGCCAAGCCTTTCTAGTACCCTCTCCTGGCTCTCCTCAGACCATTTTTGAGCTCCTTCCTCGCCTGCCTGTAATCCTCTAGAGCTGAGCTTGACCCTAGCTTCCTCCACCTTATGTAAGCTACCTTCTTCCTTTTGACAAGAAGCTCCACCGCTCTCGTCATCCAAGGTTCCTTTATCTTACCCCTTCTTGCCTGTCTCAGAGGGACATATTTATTCATCACTCGCAACAACTGTTCCTTAAACAGTCTCCACATGTCTATAGTGCCTTTACCATGGAACAATTGCTCCCAGTCCATGCTTCCTAACTCATGTCTAATCACATCATAGTTTCCTCTTCCCCAATTAAATATCCTCCCATTTTGCCTAATCCTCTCCTTCTCCATAGCTATGTAGAATGTGAGGCAGTTATGGTCACTATCACCAAAATGCTCTCCCACCACAAGATCTGATACCTGCCCCGGCTCGTTTCCGAGCACCAAGTCTAGAATGGCCTCTCCCCTCGTCGGCCTGTCAACGTACTGCGTTAGGAAACCCTCCTGAACACACCTTACAAAAAAAGCTCCATTCAAATCTTCTGCTCGAAAGAGGTTCCAATCAATATTGGGAAAGTTAAAGTCACCCATTACAACAACCCTACTACGTCCACACTTTTCCAAAATCTGCCGACCTATGCTTTCTCCAATCTCCCTGCTGCTATTGGGGGGCCTGTAATAAACCCCTAACGAGGTGACTACTCCCTTGCTGTTCCTAATTTCCACCCATACTGACTCGGTAGGCAGATCTTCCTTGACAATGGAAGCTTCTGTAGCTGTGATACTCTCTCTGATTAGTAGTGCTACACTCCCTCCTCTTTTCCCCCCTCCCTATTCTTTTTAAATGCTCTAAACCCTGGAACATCCAGCAACCATTCCTGCCCCTGAGAAACCCATGTCTCTGTTATGGCCACAACATCATAGCACCAGGTACTGATCCATGCTCTAAGTTCATCACTTTTATTCCTGATACTCCTTGCATTAAAGCAAACACACTTTAACTGATCCCTTGGTTCCTTCCCAGGAAAATCCTTCCCACTAGCTGGTCTACCTCTTGCTACTGCCTCACCTGCATCAAATCTCACCTCCGGTATACAGCTCAGGTTCCCACCCCCCTGCCATACTAGTTTAAACCCTCTCGAACTACTCGAGCAAACCTTCCACCCAGGACATTGGTCCCCTTCCAGTTCAGATGCAACCCGTCCTTCTTGTACAGGTCCCACCTTCCCCAGAAGGCATCCCAATTATCTACATATCTGAAGCCCTCCCTCCTACACCAGCTGCACAGCCACGTGTTAAGCTGCGCCTGCTCCCTGTTCCTCGCCTTGCTATCTCGTGGCACCGGTAGTAAACTAGAGAACACTACTCTGTTCGTCCTGCTTTGCAGCTTCCATCCTAACTCCCTGAAATCACTTTTTATATCCTCAATCCTTTTTCTGGCTATATCATTAGTGCCAATATGTAACACAATTTCTGGCTGTTCGCCCTCCCCTTTTAGAACCTTATACATCCGATCGGAGACGTCCCGGACCCTGGCACCAGGGAGGCAACATGCCTTCTGGGAATCCCGATTCTGACCACAATTTCTCTGAATATTAATTATGTTCCAATTTTTCAGCATAATCCCTCAATTTAATGAGCAACCACAAATTACAGACAGACGTGCCTTCGGTATTTTACTCTTATTATCTTGTGTTCTTAAATGTATTCTGTATGATCTTATCCCTTTAAGAATAGTCACATGCTGTAGTCTTTAAGGAGCTATTTAATTATAAATTCCTGTTTTGCTGTGAAGTTTGTTTTATTTCTGTTTAGCATAGTGGCAATTAGTTTGATCATCCAATATGAATAGGCTTTCAGCCTGCTGTTTTTGGTTAATTTGTCCCATCTCTGTTACTGGCCCTCTAAACAATTTTATGCCTTCTTCCTTCCTTTAAATGTGTCACAGTCCACTCAGGGAATCTGAGATGCAGTGGCAATATGAACTTTTACATGCATGCTCCCATCTGTATACTGGGGATACTGACGGCATAGACTCCCAAGGGAAGCACAGCAAATTGGTACAGATGGCCACTGGAGAGATAGCCAAAGGGTCTGATAAATCACTCCACACCATGCAACAAACTGGCTCTGCCAAACCAGGAGGTGATAAATCATGTGTGGCTGTTGGAATGATGTCTGCAGAAGGGAAACGTTGGATCAATATAAGTGTCAGATAGAAACTCGTGCATCACTACAAGGACTAACTCACCTCCTGATTCCCAAAGCCTGTCCACCATCTACAGGACACAAGTCAAGAGTGTGTTAGAATACTCATAACTTGACCGGATGAGTGCAGCTCCAAATACACTGAAGAAGCTTAACACCATCCAGGACAAAGCTGCTTGATTGGCACTGCATCCATAAATACTCAGTCACTTCACCACGGAGGCACAGCAGTAGCAGTGTGCACTATCTACAAGAATCATTGCAAAATTGACTGAAGATCCTTAGACAGCACTTTTCAAACCCAGGAACACTTCTCTCTAGACAGACAAGGACAGCAGATACACAGGAACCCCATTGCCTTCAAGTACTCCTCCAAGCCACTCACCATCCTGACTTGGAAATATATCACTGTTCCTTCAGTGTCGTTGTGTCAAAATCCCAAATGGCGTTGTGCGCCTACCTACAGTATTGTAATTCAAGAAGGCTGTATACTGCCACTTTCTCAATGGCAATAAATGCTGCCTCAGTCAATGATGGCAACGTCCCGCAAATGAAGTAAAAAGAAAATCACAACTTTGACAGTCCTGTGCAACGAGCTCAACATGGTGATCCAAAGATGGCCCTCTCAAAAGTAAGGTTCAGGTTATATTGTTGTACATTTAAGACTGAGGTAGATAAATTCTTGATCAGTGGAAGAATCAAGAATTATTGGACAGGGGCAGGAAGTTGGATGTGAGGAATATTGGATCAGTCATGATCCCATTGAATGGCAAGGTAGGCTCAAGGGTTCTTTTGGTCTTACCATCTAAATTTTCCTCAAACTCTGAAAGCTAAACTGTTACTTCTCTTCAAAGATGCAAGTCTAATGTGACTCTCACCTTACTTGAGGCCTGATTTGAAGATTTCATCCGTTCTCAGGCTGTCAGTATTTATGCTCTCAACGACAGGGAGTTCTCCGGACATTGAGAATACTTCCCCGTTTTTAACTATTAAGTTTGACCCTTGATCTCATAGGTGTTTTCCAATCCTTTTTAAAAAATCCCTCTGCAGTGCTGTATTGACTTATCTGCTGTGTGCCTGTGTGAGGTGATGATTAAGGTTAAGTTTAAATTTTTTTAAAAATCAGCTCAGTTGATATCCAGTGTCACCATTTACTGTAAGAGTAATATGTTTTCAATGAACTAGTTATTTTCGAGTTTAATGAAGAAACCTCATGGAAATCTCTTCTGTTCTGCATAGCAGTAATAAATATTAATTTACCATTTTGGTGATTAAATCCGAAAATTGTACATCTGATAGAATATAGGGACATGGCAATGTGGACACTTCTCCCATTAGAGTTGTAGCAAAGTTTGGGGATTCTAAGTGGGATATTGTTCATGAGATCTGAACAACTTAAAAAACTTTACATAAGCTACAGTTACAGGTAAAGGATAAATGGACAGATACCATACTTTTCACATTATGAGAATAAACTGGTAATGGAACCGACATAAGCTTCATGAAAGACGCAGAATGTATCTATGACTGGTTTCAAGATTCAACTAAAGACAAGCTTTAGCAAAAAAGATACTAAGCAAAAGAGGTATATTTTGTGCCAAAGCTAACAATCCAGACATAATTGAAGTATGAATATAACATTTGAGATTGGTGAAATTACTAGAGCAGCCAGGTGTTCCAAGTAGTGAATTAGCACAGATAGTTATGATTGACCTCTGATTAAAAGGGGAGTGGATATGAGAAAAGAAGCATATAGAAGCAGAATTCTAAAGAACAGAAGTGGGGAAGGAAAAGAAAGAACATTTTAACTGAAATAGATGGAAAGGGAAATAGAAATTAAAAAGCTTGAAATTAAGGGGATAGATAAAGAGAGCATTTAAGAAGCTGGAATGGTATTACAAATGGAAACATAAATGAGGTAAGACATGGAAAAGGTGAAAGAAAGGGAATATTGGCCTACGACTATAATTAAAAAGAGAATTCAGATACAAAGGAAGATTCTGATGAGGAGAAATATAAGCATAACCTAGAGCACAATAAGTGTCTTTTTAAATATTTATACCTGCTGTCCCAAAATTTGGGGAACAAAAGGATGTAGAAGCATCCTTTATTTCATTTCAAAAATCAGAAAAACACATGAATTTTCCAAAAGAAAATGTATGCATGTCCATGCAGAGCAAATTGGTAGGTGGAGTGCATGAGATTAGATCATCACCTTTGGAAGGAATATGTGGAATATGATAGAGAGATGAAAGTGGATGTGTTAGTTCCTGAAATATACATGCAAAAGTTTTGAAACTTAAGAGGCATTCTTAGCTCTCTTGAACTTCCACCGATCCCAAATGCCTAATTACGTCTGACATCTCAGCTTCGGTATGAAAATTACCTCCTTTGCCAATTCTATTAGCTCAGCCTTAGTCAAGCTTACTTCGAACTACATCCTATTTGGAAGGGTTAAGCAACACAATTTTTACCATTAAATGCACACATTAGGAGTAAGTGAAGCTCTCAGAGAGACTCAATAAATGTGGAGCAGGAAAAGCATGATGGGTTAGACAGCATCTGAGGAGCAGGGATGTCAACACTTAGCTTCCTGACGAAGGGTTTTGGCCCAAAATGTTGACTTGCCTGCTCCTCAGATGCTGACTGTCCTGCTGTGCTGTTCCAGCTCTGCATTTATTAACTCTAGCTTCCAGCATCTGCAGCGAAATTGTTCTTTAGAAGAATTTAAAAACTCACTTCCTGCTGTCATTAGAACCCCTGTTGAAGACTAGAGGGTTATGATAGTCAGGCAGCACAGAAGTTTGTTGAATAAGAACTTAACTATTAAATTAATTTTTTTTCCAATAATCCCCATAAGCTCAAAAATGCTGGTGGATGGGAGAGTGAAAGGATGGCAACTAGCCAGGGTAAATGAGGGACAGCTGGGAATTCCCCCAGAAACTACCTTCAGACCAGAAAGGGAGTTGTTGAGGATGGGAGTGAGAATTGGAGGCCTGAGTGTTTCTATTGTAACAAAGCGGGACACCTACATTCAGAACAGTGGAAATTACAAGGGAAGTCCTTGTTGTGAAACCTGAAAGCATTCAGAAAAGATTTACAGGGATATTGCCAAGGTTGCAGGGTTTGAGCTACAGGGAGGTGCTATCTTCCCTGGAACATCACAGGATGTGGGATGAACATACAGAAGATTATAAAATCATGGGGGGCATGGATAGGGTGAATAGCCAAGGTCTTTTCCTCAGGATAGGGGAGTCCAAAACTAGTAGGCATAGTTTAAATGTGACTGAGGAAAGATTTAAAAGGGACCGAAGGGGCAACTTTTTCACGAAGAGAGTAGTGCATGTATGGAATGAGCTGCCAGAGGAAGTGGTGGAGACTGGCATAATAGCAACATTTAAACAGCATTTAGATCAGTATATGAATAGGAAGGGGTTAGAGGGATATGACCCAAATGTTGGCAAATTGGTGTAGATTTATTTAGGAAATTGGTGGAGTAGCAGATAGTGAAGAGGACTGTTGGAGAATGCAGCAGAATATAGATAGATTGGAGAGTTAGGTGGAGAAATGGCAGATGGAGTTCAATCCAGGCAAATGCAAGGTGATGCATTTTGGAAAATCCAATTTAAGAGCGAACTATACGGTAAATGGAAAAGCCCTGGGGAAAATTGATGCGCAGAGAGATCTAGGTGTTCGGGTCCATTGTACTCTGAAGTGGTAACACAGGTCAACAGAGTGGTCGAGAAGGCATATGGCATGCTTTCATTCATTGGACGGGGTATTGAGTACAAGAGTTGGCAGGTCATGTTACAGTTGTATAGGACTTTGGTTTGACCACATTTGGAATACTGCATACAGTTCTGGTCGCTACATTACCAAAAGGGTGTGAGATAACAAGGTGAGAGCTGGATGAATACAGCAGACCAAGCAGCATCATAGGAGCAAGAGGCCTGACTTTTCGGGCCGAGAAAGGGTCTAGGCTCGAAACATCAGCTGTCCTGCTCCTATGATTTTGCTTGGCCTGCTGTATTCATCCAGCTCTACACTTTGTTATCTCAGATTCTCCAGCATGTGCAGTTCCTACTATCTCCAAAAGGATGTGGATGCTTTGAAGAAGGTACAGACAAGGTTCACCAGGATGTTGCATGGTATGGAGGGTGCTAGCTATGAAGGGATATTGAGTAGATTAGGTTTATTTACATTAGAAAGACAGAGATTGAAGGGACGCCTGATTGAGGTCTACAAAATCATGAGACGTATAGAAACAGTGGATAGCAAGAAGCTTTTTCCCAGAGTGGGGGACTAGGGGGTCATGAGTTCAAGGTGAGAAGGGAAAAGCTTAAGGGAGATATGCGTGGAAAGTTCTTTATGCAGAGGGTGGTGGGCGCCTGGAACACGCTGCCAGCGGAGGTGGTAGAGGTGGACATGATAGTGTCATTTAAGATTTTACTAGACAGATACATGAATGGACAGAGAGCAGAGGGATACAGATCCTTGGAAAATAGGCAACAGGTTTAGATAGAGGATCTGGATTGGTGCAGGCTTGGAGGGCTGAAGGGCCTGTTTCTGTGCTATAATTTTCTTTGTTCTTTGATATCTGTCAGCATAGACAAGTTGGACCGAAGGATCTGGTTCCATGTACTTTGAACTTTGGTTTACATCTCTATGACTCTATAACTCTATCAGAATGAGTTTGAAAAAGGAGCTCAGAAAGAAAATATCACAGATCAAATTGTAGCTTTGACTATAACTAATGAAAGTGAAGCTAAACACTGCTGTGAGTACAGAAGAGGACAATATGTTACGTAAGAGGTATAAAGAAATTTTGGCAGCAGAAAACGTAACACTTCCTTCCTCAAATGATATAGTTATATCCGTAACTAAGACGTACAAGAGCTACTCAAACTCATTTGCTTGAAAAAAACAATGCAATTTTTCCACCATAAAATGCTTTGAATGACAAAGTTGCAACAAATGGTATTACTGGAGAAGATATATCCTTTCCTTAGTAAAAAAAACATATTCAGAATGTGGGCTCTCTACATAAACCTGTTAATTTTCTCACACACTCTGCATATACCTGCTAACATTCTCACACACCCTACATATACCTGCTAACATTCTCACACACCCTGCATATACCTGCTAACATTCTCACACACCCTACATATACCTGCTAACATTCTCACACACCCTGCATATACCTGCTAACATTCTCACACACCCTACATATACCTGCTAACATTCTCACACACCCTGCATATACCTGCTAACATTCTCACACACTCTGCATATACCTGCTAACATTCTCACACACCCTACATATACCTGCTAACATTCTCACACACTCTGCATATACCTGCTAACATTCTCACACACTCTGCATATACCTGCTAACATTCTCACACACTCTACATATACCTGCTAACATTCTCACACACTCTACATATACCTGCTAACATTCTCATACACTCTACAGAAATCTGCTCAAATTCTCAATCCCTACACCTAAACCCGTGAACATTTCTAAACACTCAACGTAAAGCACCAAACATTTTTATTGTTCATAAACCTGTTACTATTCTCATATGCTGTATAACACTGCTAACATTCCCATATACAGTTTGTTATTATGCTAACATCCACACTGGCACTACATAAATCTGCTAATTGAGACTCCGAGTAAAAATTTGCAGTCCAGGTTTAAAATGACAAATGCTGGAATGTTAATTCAACAAACGAAAAAAGATCTGGAAATAAAAGTTTCAACAATGACCATGACACTTTTGCTGATTCTCGTAAATGCCCATCTGATTCCTTCCCTGGTCTGGTCTATGTGCAAATCCACATCGACAGTGATGTGGTTGACTCTTAACAGTCCAAGATATGGCCAAGCATGCCAATTATTGTATCAAACTGCTAAAACATCTAAAAGAAAAAAAACTGGACTGACCACATGACAGCAAGGCAGGCACTGGAAATAACAATGTGATCTTGCAGCATTCTGTGTAAGTCTGCTAATATTTTTGAACATGCATACACCTTCTAACATTCTTCCATAATCTACATACCCCGGCAACACTGTCATACTACAGAAAGCTGATAACACTCTCAATTACTGTACATAAACAGGTTAACACTCTCAAACACCCTACATAAAACTGTTAACATTCTTAATGATCCTACAAAGAGCAATTAACCTTCTCACACGCTCTGCAAAAGCTGCCTAACACTCTCACTCTCTGCTGAAATATCCTCCCCTTCACACACTCAACACAAATCTCCTAATAGTTTCACCGTACGCAGACCAGCTAAAATTTTCACACTCTGCATGAAATGCCAGATATTCTCACTCTCTGCAGAATTCTGCCAACTTTCTCACACTAGTTGAACTTGCCAATGTTCTCTTGCACTCTGTAAAAAACTGCCAACATTCTCACCCACCTCTGCACAAGATTATTAATGTTCACATGCTATATAAAGCTGTGAACATTCTCATACAAGGTGATCTTAGAACATAGAACATAGAACATAGAACAGTACAGCACAGAACAGGCCCTTCAGCCCACAATGTTGTGCCGACCATTGATCCTCATGTATGCACCCTCAAATTTCTGTGACCATATACATGTCCAGCAGTCTCTTAAATGACCCCAATGACCTTGCTTCCACAACTGCTGCTGGCAACGCATTCCATGCTCTCACAACTCTCTGCGTAAAGAACCTGCCTCTGACATCCCCTCTATACTTTCCACCAACCAGCTTAAAACTATGACCCCTCGTGCTAGCCATTTCTGCCCTGGGAAATAGTCTCTGGCTATCAACTCTATCTATGCCTCTCATTATCTTGTATACCTCAATTAGGTCCCCTCTCCTCCTCCTTTTCTCCAATGAAAAGAGACCGAGCTCAGTCAACCTCTCTTCATAAGATAAGCCCTCCAGTCCAGGCAGCATCCTGGTAAACCTCCTCTGAACACTCTCCAAAGCATCCACATCTTTCCTATAATAGGGCGCCCAGAACTGGACGCAGTATTCCAAGTGCGGTCTAACCAAAGTTTTATAGAGCTGCAACAAGATCTCACGACTCTTAAACTCAATCCCCCTGTTAATGAAAGCCAAAACACCATATGCTTTCTTAACAACCCTGTCCACTTGTGTGGCCATTTTAAGGGATCTATGTATCTGCACACCAAGATCCCTCTGTTCCTCCACGCTGCCAAGAATCCTATCCTTAATCCTGTACTCAGCTTTCAAATTCGACCTTCCAAAATGCATCACCTCGCATTTATCCAGGTTGAACTCCATCTGCCACCTCTCAGCCCATCTCTGCATCCTGTCAATGTCCCACTGCAGCCTACAACAGCCCTCTACACTGTCAACGACTTGCTAAAATTTTCACATACTATATTAGATGCCAACATTCTCGCACACTCCACATAAACCAGCTCACCTTCAAATGTTACATGAAGCTGCTGAGATTCTCAAATATTCAACACAGAACCATTAGCATTTGAACACAGCACAAAACATGCCAACTCACATACAGGTCATAAACCTGCCAAGATACTCATACTAGATAAACCTTCTGACATTAACTCACACTACACATAAAACTGCCAACATTCCAAACACCTCTACTTAAACTACCGACATTCTCACATTAAATAAAGCTGTTGGTATTCACACACTATATAAGCTGACTGACATTCTTAAATACGCTCCATAAACCTGCTAACGTTCTCACACATCGCATAAACATACCAATGTGCTCACAATATATAAGCCTGCCAAAGTTCTCACATACTCCACATAAACCTTTTCTTCATTCATTCACGGGATGAGGGCATCTCTGGCTGGGCCAGCATTTATTGCTCATCCCTAATTGCCCAGAGTGCAGTTAAACGTCGACCACATTGTTGTGGGTCTGTAGTCCAGGCAACAATGGCTGTTTCCTTCCCAAAGGCCATGAGTAAACAGATGGGTTTTTACGACAATCAACAATGTTTTCATGGTCAACATTGGACCCTTTGTTCCAGGTTTTTTTGTTCTCAAATTCAAATTCCACCAGCTGCCATGGTGGGATTTGAACCCAGGTCCCCAGCACATTAGTTAAGTTCAACCTGGTAATGTTCCTGTACAAATCACGTGATCACTACATTGCTGGTGATCCACCCAAATCAAATTCGATATCTGTCAGTCTGGATGAGTTGTCAGGCGACTGAAGTGCCCAATGTCAGATCCACACGTTGTTTTGCAGTGGGGGCAGCTTGTTGAATGGGGCAATTGAATCTGGAGCACTGCGTTAGCTTTCTTCTCCTTCCCTTGCTGCTGCCTTTTAACCTTGTGGTGGAGTTGATAAGCATTGAAGCGAATTGTGCCTCAGTTGATCAGGAGACACTATAATGATCTATAAGCAGCCATCTCCTTCCTGGCATTGGTGTTAATTCCTCTGCCCTGCTGGGTGACCTGGAGCTTTTCCTTAATAAGCCTTTTCCTTTGGCCATGATTTTGCAGCGGGCCAATCGTGAGCTCGGAGATGAGAACCTGCCAAGAAAGGCAGTTTCCTGGCATCCATTTGCAATGGCCAGCATCTGGGTTGGCTCTGGAGGGGAGGGAAGTTGATAACGATCAATGAAGTTCTATGGAGAATGGTTACTTTGGAGCACTCATCAGTCAACATCGACAATGGGAACTTTCAAGAATCTTACTGTGATGTCAGTAAATGGTCCAGGTCTTGTGGCAGTGCAGGAAGTTGGTCAACACATCAGATTTATAAACCAGGACCGTTGTTGACTTCTTGAGGCCCTGATTGTCAAAGACACATTGTCAGGCCTTGAAGAAGACAGTACTCACCTGACTGAGTCTGTGCTGAACTTTTTCATCCTTGGGAAAAGTAGCTCCTGGGAGATGGGAAGTTCTGTGCAGTTTCCAGTCACAGGCCCCAAAAGGGTAAGTAGAGGAATAGCAATGTTGATAATGCTTAAGGGCAAGCCAAACATCAAATTATTTGATCTTGCATTGTGGGCATTGCAGGCCAAGCCAGTTTTTGGTGCCCATCCATAATTGTTGAGAGATCAGTTGAGAGTTGGCCATATTTCTGCAGGTCTAGAGTCATGTGGAAGTCAGGCTGGTAGATTTCCTTCTCCAAAGGACACACATGAACCAGATGGGTTTTTTATGATAATTGATAGTGGCTACATGTCCTCTATTAGGCCATTTTTTATTACAATTTTTTGCCTATTAAAATCATATTTTTCCAATCTGCCATGGTGGGAATTGAACTCCTCTTCCCCGTAAATTTCCCTAGGGTCCTGGATTACTCGTCCAATGTCAACATTCTGGCAATGGTACTGGAGATTTGTGCCCCAGAACTTGTCACTCCACTACCCAAGCTGTTCCAGTACAGTTACAGCACTGATATCTAACCAGCAATATGGAAAGCTGCCCAAGTATGTGCTGTACATAAAAAGCAGGATAAACCGAACCCAGCGAATCACACCCCCATCAGTCTATTGATGATTGTCAGTAAAGTGATGGAAGATGTCATCAACAGCACTATCAAGCAGCACCTGTTCAGCAATAACCTGCTCAGTGACACCCAGTTTGAGATTCACCAGGGCCACTCAGTTCCTGATCTCATTACAGCTATGGCTCAAGCAGGGACAAAATAACTGAATTCCAGAGGTGACGTGAGAGTGACTGCCCTTGATATCAAGGTTACATTTGACCAATTGTATTTCATCCAAAGAGTGGTGAGCCTGTGGAATTCATTACCACAGGAAGCAGTTGATGGCAAAACATTGAGTGTATTCAAGAGGCAACTAGATATAACACTTGGGGCAAATGGGATCAAAGGTTGTGGGGAGAAAGCAGGATTAGGCTATTGAGTTGGACAATCAGCCATGATCATGAAGAATTGACAGAGCAGGCTCCTCCTACTCCTATCTTCTGTGTTTCTATGTTTCTTGTTCAATGGTGTTATCATCACTGAATCCCTCACTATCGATATCCTGGGAGCCATCATTGATTATAAACTCAACTGAACTGACCACATAAATGCAGTGGCTACAAGACTGGGCCAGAAACTTGGAATACTGTGGTGAGTAACTCACCTCCTGGCTCCTCAAAGCCTGTCAATCATCTACATGGCACAAGTCAGGAGTGTAATGGAATACTCCCCACTTGCCTGGATGAGTGCAGCCCCAACAACACTCAAGAAGCTTGACACCATCTCAGACAAAGCAGCCCACTTGATTGGCACCATATCCACAAGCATCCATTCCCTTCCACCACCGATGCTCAGGAGCAGCAGCATGTATTATCTACAAGATGCACTGCAGAAATTCACTAAAGATCTTTAGACAGCACTTTCCAAAACCACTATCACTTCCATCGAGAGGATCCTTTGGTAGCAGACATTTGGGAACACGACCACATCTAAGTACCCTCCAAGCCACTCACCATCCTGACGTGGAAATATATCACCTTTCCTGCACTGTCGCTTAGTCAAAATCCTGGAATTCCCTCCCTAATGGCATTGTGGGTCAACCTACAGTAGGTGAACTGCATCAGTTAAAGACGACAGCTCAACACCACCTTCTCTTTAGGGCAACTAGAGATAGGCACGAAATGCTGGCAGCCAGCAATACCTGCTTGTCACAGAATGAATAAAGAAAAATAGATTGGAACAGAGAAAATTAGAACAGGAGTAGGCCATTCACCCCTTCGAGCCTTCTAACAGTCAAACACTCAACAAAGTTTTGCTAACAGTCACACAGATTACAAACCTGCTTACATTCTCACACATTGCATAATCCAGGCAACATTCTCACACGCTCTGTAAACTTGCTAAGATTCTCAAACACTCCACATAAAACTATTAATTTTCACATACCTGCTCATACTTCCACACATACTGCACACACTATCTAATGTTCCCACACACTCTCCATGAAACTGCCACAAGTCTCACCAACTATATCAATCTGCTATAATCATAGAATCCCTACAGTGCAGAAAGAGGCTATTTCACCCATCAAGTCTGCAGTGACCCTCTCACTCAGAACCAGGCCCCATCCCTGTCCTCATTAATCTGATATAGCATCGTTAACCCACCTAGCCTGTACTCTATGGGGTAATTTAGCATGATCACTCCACCTAACCTGTACATCTTTGGACTATGGGAGGAAAGCAGAGCACCAAGAGGAATCCATGCAGACACAGGGAGAATGTACAAACTCCACACAGTCACCCAAGGTTGTCATCAAATCCAGGTCCCTGATGCTATGAAGGAGCAGTACTAACTACTGAGCCACTGTGTCACCCTTATCTTCACACATTACCTAATCGTTCCAACATTCTCACACAATACATAAATCTGCTAATATTCTCACACACTTGAAATATCCAATAACACTCTCAGAGACTGCACAAATCTGTTAAAATTTCTACCCACTGTAAACATACCTCTAACAATTTTACATGCTGAAACTTCTGATATTCTCAAACATTCTAAATAAAAGAATACTCCCCACTTGCCTGGATGAGTGCAGCTCCAACAGCATGCCAGAAACTTGACATTATTTAGGACAAAGCAGCTCGCTTAATTGACACCAAATCCACCACCAATGCTCAGTAGTAGCAGGGTGAGTCAATTACAAAGTTCACTGCAGTAACTCAGAAAGGCTCCTAAGGCAACACTTTCTAAACTCATGACCACTTCTATTTGGAACAACAAAGGAAGCAGATACATGGGAACACTACTGCCTACAAGTTCATCTGCAAACCACCAATCATCATGACTTGGAAATAGATCGCTGTTCCTTCACTGTCAGCAGGCCCAAATTATGGTAATCCCTCCCGAACGGCATTGTACCTGGAGCATGTGGGCTGCAGCAGTTCAAGAAGGCAGCTCACCACCACCTTTTCAAGGGCAATGAGGGGCAGTTGATAAATGCTGGCCAGCCAGTGATGCCCACATTAGAAGCTAGCATTCTCAAATACTCTGCACAAACCTGCTAAAGTTCTCAAATAACCTACGTAGTATTACTAACATTCTTATATATTAAGTTAATCTGCTGACACGCTCACGCACTGTTCATAATCCTGCTAACAGATCCATTAATTTGGTGAGAATCATTGTAGTCACAGATATCTAAGCAGAGTGAAAAGCTTTGTTTTGCGAGCAGCACAGGCAGATCATAGCAAACAAAGACATACAGATAAAAACTGAAAGAACTGCGGATGCTGTAGATCAGGGTCAAAAACAAAGTTGCTGGAAAAGCTCAGCAGGTCTCGCAGCATTTGTGAAGGCAAAAACAGAGTTAACATTTCGGGTCCGGTGACCATGACTCAGAACACATACAAATCATAGGGTGCTTAGACAGAACAAGGCATGCAGATGGCATTGACAGGATGTATGCAAAGCAAGATCAGCGTTAGTAAGATTATCATTATTTGGAGTTAGACAATCCATCCATCCATCAAGTATACTTTGCACAAATCTGTTCACATTCTCACATACTACATAAAGCTGTCAAAATTTTCACACACTCCACATCAGCCTTACATAAGGCTGCCAACAAAATGTAAGCCTGGCCATATCTTCACGTACTTCATAAAGCTGCTAATGTCAGGAGTACACATATTTATAGGCGATGAGAAACTGGATCGTGGAACTGCTTGAAGATTCAAGAAGCTTAACACTGTGATGTCATGGAAGTAAAATTCAAATGGCTAAAGGGATTTGTTTATTGTAAAAAAACATGTTTCAGGACACAGAATCCAAATTTTTTTTAAAAAAGAAAAGAGATAAATTAGAGACAGAGATAGTAGGAACTGCAGATGCTGGAGAATCTGAGATAACAAGGTGTAGAGCTGGATGAACACAGCAGGTCAAGCAGCATCAGAGGAGCAGGAAAGCTGATATTTCGGGCCTGCCTCCAATATTCAGAACTCAATTGCTGACTGATAGCAGTAATGGCTTACAATTATGAGCTGATCCATTCAAATAAAACTTTTTTTCACCTTCTCCATAAACCTGAGAAGGATACAGGTGGAAGAGCGAAAGGAAGACAAGTAGCCAGGATAACAAACAGACAGTTATGAATAGCCCAGAAATTCCTCTTTTGACTAAAGGAAAATGTTGAGTGCAATTGAGAATTAAAGGCCTTGGCGTTTTCACTGAAATAAAGTAGGACATCATTACTCAGATTGCTTGCTTTTCAGAGGGTGTACTGCAGTTCCACAAAACATGACATAGTGGGAAAATCTCATTATACAATCAAATTGATTGAAAAGGGAATGTAAACAGAAAGCAGTGAACAGTAGGACAGCTAGCTTAACATCTCTCATAGGGAAAATACTCGAAGCTATTGCTAAATGGGGGCAATTAGATGAATTCAAGATAGTCAGGCAGAGCTGGCATGGTTTTGTGAAAGGGAGATTGTGTTTGAGAAATCCATATCAGTTACTACACAACTCTGTTTTTGAAGAAGTATTCAGTTTTGAAGAAGTATTCATTGGCTGACAATTGTGTGGAATAAGTTTACTAATGGGAAATAGTAGGCAAAAATTGGTCTTTTTCTAGTTGGGAAGATGCAACAAATGAAATGCCATGGGGATTAGCGCTGGGGCTTCAACTGTTTAAAACTTATATAAATACAATTGCTTCGCCACTTGCGAAGATCTTTGCATCCTCGCTCTCCACTGGAGTCGTACCTGAGGATTGGAGAGAGGCAAATATAAATCCTCTCTTCAAGAAAGGAAGGAAAGGAAATAAGGAAATCCCTGGCAATTACAGACCAGTAAGTCTCACATCTGTCGTCTGCAAGGTGTTAGAAAGGATTCTGAGGGATAGGATTTATGACCATCTGGAAGAGCATGGCTTGATTAAATGCAGTCAACACGGCTTTGTGATGGGTAGGTCATGCCTCACAAACCTTATCGAGTTCTTTGAGGATGTGACTAGAAAGGTTGATGAGGGTCGAGCTGTGGATGTGGTGTATATGGACTTCAGCAAGGCATTTGATAAGGTTCCCCATGGTAGGCTCATTCAGAAGGTCAGGAGGAATGGGATACAGGGGAACTTAGCTGTCTGGATACAGAATTGGCTGGCCAACAGAAGACAGTGAGTGGTAGTAGAAGGAAAATATTCTGCCTGGAAGTCAGTGGTGAGTGGTGTTCCACAGGGCTCTGTTCTTTCCCTCTACTGTTTGTAATTTTTATTAATGACTTGGATGAGGGGATTGAAGGATGTGTCAGCAAGTTTGCAGACGACATGAAGGTTGGAGGTGTCATTGACAGTATAGAGGGCTGTTGTAGGCTGCAGCGGGACATTGACAGGATGCAGAAATGGGCTGAGAGGTGGCAGATGGAGTTCAACCTGGATAAATGCGAGGTGATGCCTTTTGGAAGATCGAATTTGAAAGCTGAGTGCAGGATTAAGGATAGGATTCTTGGCAGCGTGGAGGAACAGAGGGATCTTGGTGTGCAGATACATAGATCCCTTAAAATGGCCACCCAAGTGGACAGGGTTGTTAAGATATCATATGGTGTTTTGGCTTTCATCAGCAGGGGGTTTGAGTTTAAGAGTCGTGAGATCTTGTTGCAGCTCTATAAAACTTTGGTTAGACCGCACTTGGAATACTGCGTCCAGTTCTGGTCGCCCTATTATAGGAAAGATGTGGATGCTTTGGAGAGGGTTCAGAGGAGGTTTACCAGGATGCTGCCTGGACTGGAGGGCTTATCTTATGAAGAGTGGTTGACTGAGCTCGGACTTTTTTCATTGGAGAAAAGGAGGAGGAGAGGGGGCCTAATTGAGGTGTATAAGATAATGAGAGGCATAGATAGAGTTGATAGCCAGAGACTATTTCCCAGGGCAGAAATGGCTAACACGAGGGGTCATAGTTTTAAGCTGGTTGGAGGAAAGTATAGAGGGGATGTCAGAGGCAGGTTCTTTATACAGAGAGTTGTGAGAGCATGGAATGCGTTGCCAGCAGCAGTTGTGGAAGCAAGGTCGTTGGGGACATTTAAGAGACTGCTGGACATGCATATGGTCACAGAAATTTGAGGGTGCATACATGAGGATCAATGGTCGGCACAACATCGTGGGCTGAAGGGCCTGTTCTGTGCTGTACTGTTCTATGTTTGTCAGCCCAAGGCTGGATATCGTCCAGGTTTTGTCACATTTGGACCTGGACTGCACTAGTACCTGAAGAGTTGTGATTGGTACTGAATATTGTGCAATTATCAGCGGTCATCCCCACTTCTGACCTTATGATGGAGGCAAGGTCATTGATGAAGCACCGGAAGATAGTTGGACCCAGGACATTACCCTGCAGAGATGTTCTGGAAGCTGAGACGACTGATTTCTAGTGATTGCATGCATTTTCCTTTGTGTCAAATATGACTCCAACAAGTGGAGAGCTTTCCTGATTCTAACTAATTTTACTTAGGTAGCTGGATGTCAGACTCAGTCAAATGCAATCTGTGTGTCAAGAGCAGATTCTCTCACCTTCTCTCTGGCATTCATCCGAACAGTTAAGGGCAGTCGATATTGCGTCCTCACTAGTGTGGAAGGCTGACAAGTGCCCATGGACCGATGGATTTGATCCTAATGTCTTTAAAGAAGCAGCTAACAAGACAGCTAGGACATTTGTTCCAATTTTCTAAAAGTACACTTATTAGATTGGAAGGTAGTGAATGAAATTCTGTTATTCTAACGGGAATGTAAACAGAAAGCAGTGAACAGTAGGGCAGCTAGCTTAACACCTCTCATTGGGAAAATGCTTGAAGCTGAAGGATAGGATTCTTGGCAGTGTGGAGGAACAGAGGGATCTTGGTGTGCAGATACATAGATCCCTTAAAATGGCCACACAAGTGGACAGGGTTGTTAAGAAAGCATATGGTGTTTTGGCTTTCATTAACAGGGGGACTGAGTTTAAGAGTCGTGAGATCTTGTTGCAGCTCTATAAAACTTTGGTTAGACCGCACTTGGAATACTGCGTCCAGTTCTGGTCGCCATATTATAGGAAAGATGTGGATGCTTTGGAGAGGGTTCAGAGGAGGTTTACCAGAATGCTGCCTGGACTGGAGGGCTTATCTTATGAAGAGAGGTTGACTGAGCTCGGTCTCTTTTCATTGGAGAAAAGGAGGAGGAGAGGGGACCTAATTGAGGTATACAAGATAATGAGAGGCATAGATAGAATTGATAGCCAGAGACTATTTCCCAGGGCAGAAATGGCTAGCACGAGGGGTCATAGTTTTAAGCTGGTTGGTGGAAAGTATAGAGGGGATGTCAGAGGCAGGTTCTTTCCGCAGAGAGTTGTGAGAGCATGGAATGCGTTGCCAGCAGCAGTTGTGGAAGCAAGGTCATTGGGGTCATTTAAGAGACTGTTGGACATGTATATGGTCACAGAAATTTGAGGGTGCATACATGAGGATCAATGGTCGGCACAACATCGTGGGCAGAAGGGCCTGTTCTGTGCTGTACTGTTCTATGTTCTATGTTCTATGTTCTATTGCTATATGAGGGCATTTAGACGAATTCAAGATAGTCAGGCAGAGTTGGCATGGTTTTGTGAAAGGGAGATTGTGTTTGAGAAACCCATATGAGTTCTTTGAGGAGGTAACACATGCTCTGAATAAAGGGCAACTGGTAGATATACTATTGTTAGGTTTTCAGAAAGCATACCATCTCCAGGTTTTGTAAATTAAAAGCTCATGGTATAAATTGTATTGGTAATGGTGGCTAAAGGAAACCTCAATATACAATCAAGCTGACATTGTTAATACAAAAACCTATTTTGAAGAAGCATTCAGTTTGAAAGTCATTGGTTCACATGTGTGTGGCATAAGTTAGCTAATAGTAAGTAGACAGTAGGCAAAAATTGGTTTCTTTCTAGTTGCGAAAATGTAACAAATAAAATGCCATGGGAATTCATGTTGGAGTTCTAACTATTTAAAACTTATATAAACGATTTTGATGCAAAGATAGATTGATGAATGGATGTAATTTCCAGATGTTTTAATGCATATGTGTCATGTCTGCATTGCAATGAAATGAGGCTGGTGTTTTATTGCCCAAAGGTGAAAACATATTGGAACACATGGAAGAGGTGGCTGGATTACTGTTAGGCAAAAGAATCAAAAGTTAATGGTTAGACAGGAATGGTTAGACTGAAGAGATAGATTACCACATTTGCTGATGGCACAAAGATAGGAAGAAAAGTAAATTGTGAAGAGGACAAAAGGAGGCTAGAAAAAGATAGGCCTATGTTTAGCAAGTGGACAAAGATCTGCAAAATTAAGTATAACATATGAAAATGACCTCTTTTGGCGAGAAGAATAAAAAGAAAGCATATTATCTAAATAGTGGGAGACTGCAGAATTCTGAGATGCCTTCCGGAGAGACCACTCTCTCCGTGACTCCCTTGCCGCTCCACAATCCCTTCCAACCCCACCACACCCAGAACTTTCCCCTGCAACCGCAGGAAGTGCTACATCTGCCCCCACACCTCCTCTCTCACCGCCATCCCAGGCCCCAAGATGACTTGCCACATCAAGCAGATGTTCATCTGCACATCCGCCAATGTGGTAGACTGCATCCGCTGTACCCGTTGTGGCTTCCTCTACATTGGGGAAACCAAGCGGAGGCTTCGGAACCGCTTTACAGAACACCTACCCGCGGTTTGCAGTAAACAACTGCACCTCTTTGATGACCTTGGGCAAGAATCACAAAAGATTCATATGCAGACACAGCAAGTGATTGGAAAAGTCATCACTTATAGCGAGGACAATTTATTAACTGGGAACTTTATGAGAAATACAAGCAGATTCTGAAATAAATGAATGAAACTTATTGTCATGAACATCCTCAGGATTGAGACGAAACTTTGGATTTTTTGTTATTTGCTACATGAGGCTTCACAAATGAAGCTACTCGGTTTGGGGCAGTTTCAAATTAATCTATCATCATGGGATAAGAGGTCTAGTAAAATTGAACAAGGAAAGACTTTGAAGAGAAAAAAGATGAATCCGCATTGTTGGATCATGAGTCCATGTTTCTGAAGAGACTTGCAGAACATAAACAGTAGCTTTTAAAAATTTCACAGGCAAAGATGAAATAATGAGCAGTCAAACATGCTGAAACCAGAATATTTCAAACAGGGGATGGAGTGCTGGTATTATTAATTTCTAAGGTGAATCTCTGGAAGCAAGATTTAGTGGTCCATACAAGGTAATAAATATTCCAGTAAAGTGAATTATCAGGCGAACACTTTGGAAGAACAGAGATAATGGGAACTGCAGATGCTGGAGAATCCGAGATAACAAAGTGTGGAGCTGGATGAACACAGCAGGCCAAGCAGCATCTTAGGAGCACAAAAGCTGACGTTTCAGGCTGAGACCCTTCATCAGAAAAGGGGGATGGGGAGAGGGTTCTGAAATAAATAGGGAGAGAGGCAGAGGCGGACCGAAGATCGATAGAGAAGATAGGTGGAGAGCAGAGTATAGTTGGGGAGGTAGGGAAGGGATAGGTCAGTCCGGGGAGGACGGACAGGTCAAGGGGGCGGTATGAGGTTAGCAGGTAGGAAATGGAAGTGCGGCTTGAAGTGGGAGGAGGGGATATGTGAGAGGATGAACAGGTTAGGGAGGCAGGGATGAGCTGGGCTGGATTTGTGATGCAGTGGAGGGAGGGGAGATTTTGAAGCTTGTGAAATCCACATTGATACCAGTGGGCTGCAGGGTTCCCAAGCGACTATGAGTTGCTGTTCCTGCAACCTTCGGGTGGCATCATTATGGCACTGCAGGAGGCCCAGGGTGGACATGTCACCTTCGGAATGGGATGGGGAGTTAAAATGATTCGCGACTGGGAGGTGCAGTTGTTTACTGCGAACCGAGCGTAGGTGTTCTGTAAAGCGGTTCCGAAGCCTCCGCTTGGTTTCCCCAATGTAGAGGAAGCCACAATGGGTACAGCGGATGCAGTATATCACATTGGCGGATGTGCAGATGAACATCTGCTTGATGTGGCACGTCATCTTGGGGCCTGGGATGTGGGTGAGCGAAGAGGTGTGGGGGCATATGTAGCACTTCCTGTGGTTGCAGGGGAAAGTTCCGGTTGTGGTGGGGTTGGAGGGGAGTGTGGAGTGGATAAGGGAGTCTCGGAGAGAGTGGTCTCCCTGGAAGGCAGACAAGGGTGGGGATGGAAAAATATCTTTGGTGGTGGGGTCGGATTGTAGATGGTGGAAGTGTCGGAGGATGATGCGTTGTATCGGGAGATTGGTGGGGTGGTATGTGAGGATGAGGGGGATTCTCTTTTGGCGGTTATTGCTGGGACGGGGTGTGAGGGATGAGTTGCGGGAAATGCAGGAGACGCGGTCAAGGGCGTTCTCGGCCACTGTCCGGGGGAAGTTGCGGTCCTTGAATAACAAGGGCATCTGGGATGTGGGGGAGTGGAATGCCTCATTCTGGGAGCAGATGCGGCGGAGGTGAAGGAATTGGGAATAGGGGATGGAATTTTGCAGGAAGGTGGGTGGGACAAGGTGTATTCTAGGTAGCTGTGGAAGCCAGTGGGCTTGAAATGGACATCAGTTTCTAGCTGGTTGCCTGAGATGGAGACAGAGAGGCCCATGAAGGTGAAGGATGTGTTGGAGATGGTCCAGGTGAACTTGAGGTTGGGGTGGAAGGTGTTGGTGATGTGGATGAACTGTTCGAGCTCCTCTTGGGAGAACAAGGTGGCGCTGATACAGTCATCAATATAACGGAGGAAGAGGTGGGCTTTGGGGCCAGTGTAGATGTGGAAGAGGGACTGTTCCACGTAGCCTACAAAGAGGCAGGCAACTTCCGATTCCCCGGTCCCCAGCACCTCATTTTCACCATGGAAGTCCAGTCCCTATACACTTGCAGTCCCCCTGCAGATGGCCGAAAGGTCCCCCACTTCTTCCTGTCCCCAGACCCGACCAGTCCCCCTCCACCAACATCCTCATCCGCCTAGCCAAACTCGTCCTCACCCTCAACAACTTCTCTTTCGACTCTTCTCACTTCCTACAGACAAAGGGGCAGCCATGGGTACCCGCATGGGCCCAAGCTATGCCTGCCTCTTTGTAGGTTACGTGGTCCAGCCCCTCTTCTGTACCTACACCGGCCCTAAAACCCCACCTCTTCCTCTGTTACATTGAAGACTGTATCAGCGCTGCCTCATACTCCCAAGAGGAGCTCGAACAGTTTATCTACTTCACCACCACCTTCCACCCCATCCTCAAGTTCACCTAGACCATCCCCAACACATCCCTCACCTTCCTGGACATCTCTGTCTCTATCTCAGGCATCCACCTAGAATATGATGTCCATTTCAAGCCCACTGACTCCCACAGCTGCCTCAAATACACCTCCTTCCACCCAACTTCCTGCAAAAATTCCATACCCTATTCCCAATTCCTTCGCCTCTGCCGCATCTGCTCCCAGGATGAGGCATTCCTCTCCCGTACATCCCAGATGCCCTTGTTATTCAAGGACCGCAACCTCACCCCCACAGTGGTCGAGAACAGCCTCGATCATGTCTCCTGTATTTCCCGCAACTCATCCCTCACACCCCGCTCCCGCAATAATCGCCAAAAGAGAATCCCCCTCGTCCTCACATACCACCCCACCAACCTCCGATACAATGCATCATCCTCTGACAGTACCATCATTTACAATCCGACCCCACCACTATAGACATTTTTCCATCCACACCCTTGTCTGCCTTCCAGGGAGACCACTCTCTCCGAGACTCCCTTATCCGCTCCACACTCCCCTCCAACCCCACCACAACCGGAACTTTCCCCTGCAACCACAGGAAGTGCTACATATGCCCCCACACCTCTTCCCTCACCCACATCCCAGGCCCCAAGATGACGTGCCACATCAAGCAGATGTTCACCTGCACATCTGCCAATGTGGTATACTGCATCCGCTGTACCTGTTGTGGCTTCCTCTACATTGGGGAAACCAAGCGGAGGCTTGGGGACCACTTTGCAGAACACCTACGCTCGGTTCGCAGTAAACAACTGCACCTCCCCGTGGCGAACCATTTCAACTCCCTCTCCCATTCCTTAGATGACATGTCCACCCTGGGCCTCCTGCAGTGCCATAATGATGCCACCCGAAGGTTGCAGGAACAGCAACTCATATTCCGCTTGGGAACCCTGCAGCCCAATGGTATCAATGTGGATTTCACAAGCTTCAAAATCTCCCCTCCCCCCACTGCATCCCAAAACCAGCCCAGCTCATCCCCGCCTCCCTAACCTGTTCTTCCTCTCACCTATCCCCTCCTCCCACCTCAAGCCGCACCTCCATTTCCTACCTGCTAACCTCATACCGCCCCCTTGACCTGTCCGCCTTCCTCGGACTGATCTATCCCCTCCCTACGTCCTCACCTATACTCTCCTCTCCACCTATCTTTTCCGCTATCCATCTTTGGTCTGCCTCCCCCTCTCTCCTGATTTATTTCAGAACTCTCTCCCCATCCCCTTTTTCTGATGAAGGGTCTCGGCCCGAAACATCAGCTTTTGTGCTCCTAAGATGCTGCTTGGCCTGCTGTGTTCATCCAGCTTCACACTTTGTTACTTTAGAAGAACAAATTGCCCATGCAAATCAATGTGTTAAAATGATATCATAGCAGAAAGGAAGATAGGGAGGAGCAGGTATACCAGGTGGCATGAATAATAGAGAATGACAGAAAGAGTGGGAGTGAGGGAGAAGGAGATCTCAACAATTCTCAAAATTAAATCCCTATTATCCGAATCAACGTTACAGAAACATTGGGACATTTGGGCAACATATCTGAGTTCTTTGCGGACGGACAAAGAAAAAAAACAATCAAAGTGGCAGTAGTTCTTAAACCTGATGAGTCAGCTAGAATCTGCATTGATTACAGAAAAGTAAATGCAGTAAAAAATAAATGATTTGCATTTAAATCACCAGAGAGAAGGTTCTATTGATAGGACTGGCAGCACCTCTTTCAGGTTTCAAACTGATTTATTGGAAGGGTATTAGAAGGTCCATTTGTGATTGAGATATAAAGGAACATCAGGTTTTAATCTGCTCAGTGATGTATTCCACACCACTGGAGCTGATGGGACTTAAACCTGGACTGCCTGAATCTGAGAGATAGTAGGAACTGCAGATGCTGGAGAATCTGAGATAACAAGGTGTAGAGCTGGATGAACACAGCAAGCCAAGCATCATCAGAGGAGCAGGAAAGCTGACGTTTCGGGCCTAGACACTTCTTCAGATAAATTTCAGACCCAGACACCTATGCTATTCCGATACTCCTGCATTTCCATTGGCTACCCCAGCCTGCACATCCCTGGAAACTATGGGCAAGTTAGCATGGCCAATCCATCAAATGTACACATCTTTGGACTGTGAGAGGAAGCTGGAGTGCCTGAGGAAACCCTTGCAGACTTAGGAGAATGTGCAAACTCCACACAGATGGTTGCCCGAATCGAATTGGATCCCTGGTGTTGTGAGACACCATGCTGCATTATTATGGCGCATCATCCAACTGAATAGTCTATTCCTGTTTTTCCCCTCATGTCTGTTGATCCCTTTAGCTCCAAATATGATATTCATCCCTTCTTGAAATCAGTTTCTGATTTTCTTCATGGAATCTTTCCCCATTGTGGGATTTGAACCCTTGTCTCTACAACACTAGTCAGGGATTCTGGATTACCAGCCCAGTGACATTACCTCTGCTGTGCCCCCTCTGCCATATCTATTAAGAACAGGTAACTATTCCACGCTGCCTCCAGCTAAGTGCTAAACTTTGAAGCCCTCTGAGCTGTGCTCTGTTAACCTGCAATTCAATCCACACTCTGATGATCATTTCTTCAATCAAAAAATTCCTCTCTCTCTTCCAGTTTCTAGTCTGGCCCATGTGTTCTACTAAATCAGCTCTCGATCTGGTCAGCTGAACGGAGGGAAATGTATTTTACAACAAATCGATGATGAGGTCCTGCCAGTCCTGTCAACAGGACCTCTGTCGTCCCAAAATTTCCACACCCTTCAATCCCTAGGAATGGACACTGCCGCGCTCTCCCTACTCCCCCACAAATATTTAGGTGCTTTTATCGGCCCAGTCAACAATATGCAGAAAATTTTGCAGCAAAGTTGTCTCTTGTGTTATTCGGTAGGTACTGAACATAGTCCAGGATGGCTACTCTGGCTACACCATCACTTCAAAACCTTCTAACTCCAGGGGAAGAGCTAGGCTGAGTCTTGATTTCCCAATGTAAGTTTGGGATTATGGACAACAAAATATTGTTTTCACTGTTGATAAATCTGTGACAATGGACCAGAATTCTGAGGGCCATATATTGATTCAGAATTAGTTCTTAGAAATAAATGGATTACGGTGTATTAAGTTGGATGATCAGCCATGCTCACAGAGGATAGTGGAGCTCAAAAATGTAATGGCCTATTCCAGCTCCTGATTTTCCTTAGTTCAATGTGCTCACATAGAAATAGGTCTTTGTATAAAAGTTTAACCCATGACCTTTGGCCAAAAAAACACAAATCAAAGCACAAAAATTTCAGAACCCAAAGTGCAATCCTGAAGACATCCTTGAACTATGTGACCGGCCAAACTCTTTCTGAAGGCAGTTAAGAGTCTACCATATTGTTATGGGTATGGAGTGACACACAGGCCAGATAAAGTAAAAACATGACAGTTCCTTCCTTAGAAAATCAGAAGGCTTTTTACGACAATACATGGGGTGAGTGGGATTTGATGTGGTGCTCTCTCAGTGCTACTTTAGACTTTTGGATTATTAGTGCAATGATAGGAATATCTCCCACATGCTACAATAAACTGTTTTCAGATTATTTACAAAAGCATGTTGCAATTATCAATTACTTGGCAATAAATACTATTGGTAATTTTCAATAGATTAGGGGAAGTGATGCCCTCATGGTATTATCACTAGGTCTATTAACCCAGAGTTCCAGGTAACATCCTAGGGATCTGGGTTTGAATCCCACTGCAGCAAATGGTGGCATATCAACTCAATAAAAATCTGGAATTAAGCATCTAATGAATACCACGAATCGATTGCTGGGGGAAGAAAAATCTGGTACACTGAAGTCCTTTAGCGAAGGAAATCTGCTATTCTCACCTGGTCTGCCCTATATGCGACTCCAGACCTACAGCAACATGGTTGACTCTGAACTGTCCTTGGGGCAATTAAAAATGGGCAATAGAAGCTGCCGCAGCCAACAATGGCTTCAACCCATGAATAAATAAAGAAAAAATAAAATTACTATAGATGATAGCAGTCTTGTTTGGTTCACTTTTCCTCAAATCAAGAATGCATGCAAAATCTTAAAAAAATATATTCTGCAAAACGCAACCTCGCTATTTTCAGCCTAAAGCTGTCAAAGGCTTGACTCTATTATAGATTTGTGGGATGTGGGCGTCGCTAACTAGACCAGCACTTTTTGTCCATCCCTAGTTGCCCTTGAGAAGGTGGTGGTGAGCTGCAGGAGTATGAGCTATAGCTTTTGAAGAATAAAAAGATAGTTGAAAAGAATTTTCTCACATGCTTTGTCATTCATAAATGAGTCACTACTTTAAATGCATCTTGCAGGTGACTGATTGAAGAGGAAATCAGATAAACACTTTTGAGAAAAGGACATATAGTGTAATGTTCCAGAAAGCAACAATATATGAGGTTGTTCCCAATATACGCCCAAAATTGGAACAAATATAATGTGCCAAAATATGACTTACTTATACATTCGAATGATTTAGAACATTTTCAGTATTAAAACCAAATAAATTGTTACTATTTGAAAATTTCCCAAATAAATCGACTGCTCTTTCAAACTTCCTGCAACTAGTTATAGCTGACAACACATTCCAGCTTAAATATTGCATTTATTTTCAATTACTCTAGACAGTTATGTGCCAGTTAACCATGGGAGTCCTTCACTCTCTTGTCTCCTAAGGCCAGTAATTCAGCACAGCCAATATATCACTGCCAGACTTCAAATGCAACTAAAACACATCAAATATATGATCCATTAAGATAAAGTATAATGAAAAAATGCCTCCACTACTTATGCAGTACAAGTGATTTATGCTGACTTTGTCCCCAACATGCTGTGAGATTGGTTTCTCTGTCTCACATTATTGTTTCCTTTAGACTATTTCAGTGCTCTGAAGTTCATTTAAATGGTAAAAATCAAGAGTTGCATTTACAAAATTTATAACCCTGAAAATGGAATAGTGCAGTATCGATTACTACAGCAATATTCAAATTCTATTACTGAAAATCTTAAATATCACAGAGAGCTGGTAAGGTTGAAAAACTCGCAGGACTGCTGTGAATTTACGAAATATTTGCATATGAAATATCTCCCCCGTTGAGGTGCTGAATATTATAGTATGGCATAATTACTGATCAGAGATGTAAACTGCAAAAAGATATTTATTCTTTGCACTGGCACTCAACAGAGATTATCTTTCCATCAGAGGCACACTAACACAAACTGAGTAAAATGGATTCAATTTGCAGAGCTGCACTAATCGCTGAGTGTTTCATTGCAACAGCTTATGGGAGAGAGGGAAAGGAAACAAGGGGGCACATCTTTAAGGTGAGAGGAGAAGGATTTAAAAAGAAATGAGGGGAAAGTTGCTTATGCAGAGAGTGGTTTGTGAGTGGAAGGAACCTTCTGAGGAAATGGTAAATGTAGGTATAATTTGTTTAAAAAAACATTTAGACAAGTGCACAATCAGGAAGGGCTTGGAGGAATATGGGACAATGGCAGGCAAGTAGGATAAGTTTAATTTGGGATTATATTTTGCATGGACTGGTTGGACTAAAGGGTCTGCTTCTGTGCTGTATGATTCTATGACTCAGAGTCATATTGAACTCAAAACATTAGTTCTGTTTCTCTCTCCACAGCAAGTGACAAATCTGCTGAGATTTTCCAGCATTTTTTACTTTGATTTCATATTTCGGGCACTGCAGTACTTTGTATGACAGCAACTTTTTCCTACACAGGTTAAAACAGTAAAACAATCTACAATAGTTATTTCTACCACTCAATATTAACATGTAGTAAATATGGTTAACATACTGTGATTGAAAACCCCACACACATATCAAATGTGGATCAAGACTAATTCAACAAATTTCTCAGCAATGTCCCGCACATTGGTTCATCAAATGTCAACAAATTTGAAGAGAGATTACAATTCTTCATTTTTGCTGAAATGGCCTGGAAATTCCTTCTCAAGAACTGCTCCATCATTGTTTTCCTCAATGACAATTCCTGCTCTAGGCCATCACGATTTTTTCATGTGTCCCATGGACTCTTAAAAACTGGTCTCTGATACTTATTCAGCAGCATAACTCCAGCTTTCTACCAACAACTAGCATCACTACGCTGGATACATCACTGCATTTTCCCCTGAGCTCCATTCTTGCTCAGCAACATGAAACAAATACTGCTTAGGGGTTATTCAATCCCCATTCTCTCAGCTGCATTGGGGTATCAATGGTTGTAGGCTTCCTTGCAGCTTTCCCGCAGTACAGAGCCAGTGCTGTTCCAACTCTTCCCAGCTCACTGAGACTTCATCTGAGCCCTGACTCCAATTTTGACCTGCTGACTAATTCCTCAATTTTTTTTTTCCTGAGTTCATTAGCAGCACAGAGCCATTGAACTGCACTTGGTCCTTTCTTTCAGGGCAACTGGAAGCTGGTACTCCTAACATAGAATCTGCCCTGTCTCTAATCACTTCCTTATACCCCCTGACCCCCTAAGACTGAATTTAGTGATTCCCAAAATGCCCTGAGTGACCTATTATAAGTGCTTTCCAGTAAGTCTCACCATAATTACAAGGTAGAATTGAACTTTGCCACTTAACTACTCTTGGAACTCTATGTACCATAAGTGTTATGGAGCCACACAGTCATGCAGCATAGAAGAGGACCCACTGATCCAACCAGTTCATGCTGATCATAATACCAAGCTCAACTAGCTCCACCTGTCTGTGCTTGGTGCATATCCCTTCAAACCATTCTTATTTGTGTACTCATCTAAATGTCTTTTAAAAATTGTAACTATACCTTCATCCACCATTTCGTCTGGAAGCTCAAACCAATCTCTGTGTAAAAGAAGTTGTCCCTCATGTCTTTTTAAATATTTCTCCTCTCACCTTAAAACATATGCCGCATAGTCTTGAAATCCCCCACCTTCAGGAAAACATTCCCTCCATTCGGTTTATCTGTACTCTTGTGATTTTATAAACTTCTATAAGGTCATCCCTCAACCTCCTACACTCAAGTGAGAAAAAGTCCTGTCCTATCCAGTCTCTTCCCATAACTCAAATTTTCCATTCCTGGCAACATCAGAACAATAGCCAGAACTTAACACAGTGCACCAGGAGAGGCCTCTCTAATATCCTGTACAACCTCAACATTCTCAGAGATTGCTGGAAGTGGGTTAATTACACTTAACATCAACCAAAGGAGAGGCATCATTCCTAGATTCACCTGCGCACATTAATTAAGTTCTAGTTAAATCAAAAAGAGAAATTGCTGGAAAAATTCAGCAGTTCTTGCAGCACCTTTGGAGAGAAATCAGAGTTAACATTTTAGATCCAGTGACCTTTCTTCAGAATTTGGCTAAAAGCTTTTCCCAATCTTCCAGAATGATCAGCACTACTAACACTGGAGCAAAGGGAATAGAAAGCAGATGGACAATGGCATGGTGGCTCAGCGGTTAGCACTACTGACTCACAGCACTAGGGACCTGGGTTTGATTCCATCCTGAGGTGACTGTCTGTGTGGAGTTTGCATGTTATCTGTGAGGGTCTCCAAAGATGTGGAGATTAGGGTGGATTGGCCATGCTAAATTGCTCATAGTGTCTTGGGATGTACAAGGTAGGTGGGTTAGTCATGGGATATCCTGGGTTACAGGGATAGGATTGGCCTGGGTGGGATGCATTTTGGAAGGTTGTTGGGCCAAATGGCCTGCTTCTACACCATAGGGATTCGATGGAACTCATAACTTCTCAAAAAGAAAACTTTTTTACAAAAAGAAATTTGAAGTTCTCTTGAAAGAGGAATGTAGCGAGACTAACTGGGCAATCCTGGCAAGGAGCTAACATAAGAAAGATGGGCCAAATATTGTTTTTCTGTGTTACATCATTTTACGATTTAAGTTGAAAAGTTAGCCATTTGATAATACAGAACTTTGAGAATTGATGAAAACTGGCACATTTTGTCAATTCTCTTTTGCCTTACACTCTTTGGGACAGTGAGCATGAAATGCCAATGAAGGGAAACCCACATTTACGCTGTATGAAAACAGAGTGCTCATTGAGTGGCAAGTGGGCCATGATTGGTACAGTCTTTGCCATGGAGAATGCATCAGCTAGCTGATAACTGACAGTTAACTCCCAAAATTTGTTTTTGTTTTAGACCAGCCATTACCCTGAGAAATGAACCAGAGAATGGCTGACACTTGTTAGTTGTCATTTAACACTTCTGTCATTTGGATTCCAATTGCAAAGCAGTCAACGCTCTCTTCTCATGCAGTAAGAAAAATTGTTTTCCCGTGACATTGCTATTTGTTGTGAAATGTCCTTACAAGTGCAGGATGAAAAGCTTTGACAAAATGTGTCAATTTTTCAGCGATAATCAAGAATTAATTTCTATTTTGGCACACCATTTATAAAAATCTTTCTCAATTCCTTTGACATTACAATGCCTAGTTTACCCCAAAACTTCACTCTTTTTCCTTATTGATGGCTAAATCCTGCAACCTATTGACCATAACCTAATTAGGTTCTCATTAAGCAGAAATTTCAGGATTTAATTTCAAAGATTGGTGGAGAAAATTGTGCTTCAGTTGTGTCAGCATCACCAGCTAATATGTGCATTCCGCCAGCACATTTTTTTAATGAACGAAGCGACAACACGATAACGACCAGATAATCTGTCTTTTTGTCACTATGACTGAGGAACAAGCCTTGGCCAGGACACAACTGACAGGTCCCTAGGTGTCTTTAAAACCCTGCAAAATTTGCATTATCAACCATCTGACAAATTGGAATGCTCTGCAAAAGCGTCATCTCCAAGTAGATGCAAGGAGCGGTTTATAACCTGTAGCTGTGTTATAAAATGCAATATTCTTCATGAAACCATTGCACAGTTGCATGCACCCGCATCAAAGTCAGCATTAACAAAATAGCAGTTATGACCCATATAGCAGTTATGATACCCAAGCAAATCCCTTCATGCTGAAAATCTCCTGTACAGCTGTAACCTTGTATGTCTCATTCTGTCTAAACACCCTGTGACCTGTATGAACTAGTATGATCTGCCTGTACTGCTTGAAAAACAAAACATTTCACTGTACTTAGATAGGTGTGACAACAATAAATCAAATCAAGTCAAATCGAATCAAAATTAAGGACTGAATCAGAACAAATTGAAGTCTTTGCTGGAGTTCTGCACTGTCATTACAACAGATCTGACTGTGTCAAAGTTTTTCATTGGAGCCATCTCACTGTTATGGTCACAACTACATATAAAGGTTAACTACTGTGAAGGCTGGCAACCTGAAACTAATGGAGCGATTACTGGAGAAACTCAGTAGCATCTGCGGAGAGAAAAATAGAGTTAACAGTTTGAAGTATGACTCTTCCAAAACAACTATTCCTTATGGGATATAAGGTGATTGCTTAGGGGAGGCACAGTGGCTCAGTGGTCAACACTGCTACCTCACAGGCCCAGGGACCCCAGTTCGATCCCAGCCTCAGGTGACTGTCTGTGTGGAATTTGAACATTCTCCCCATATCTGTGTGGGTTTCCTCTGGATACTCCTGAAAAAGGATTGAAACTCTGAAAGCTTGAGCTTTCAAATAAGCCTGTTGTACTATAACCTGGTGTTGTGTGACCACTGAGCCCAAAGATATGTGGGTTAGGTGGATTGGCTATGTTAAATTGCCCATTGTGTCTAGGGTGGGAAATGCAAGGATAAGGTAGGGGGTGGGTCTGGGTGGGATGCTCTTTGAAAGGTTGGCGTGGACTCAATGGGCCAAATGGCCTGCTTTCATACAGTAGGGATTCTATGATTTAATTCCACCTTCACTCGTGCTCCATATTGCTAATTACTAGGGACTGATGTGCAGTTTCTAGGATATTACAATCCCTATACTCTGTATTTTGGTGAAGAAAGAATTCCGCTTGCAAGATGAGATTTGGCCCGACCCGCAGGCATGTTTGCTAATATTCACAGAGACTCTGGGCAGAATTTTACTGGCCATAGGGTATAGGGTTGGGAAGTAGAGAAAGCAAATAAGTGTTTACAACCAGCAGGATCAGCTGTGGCTTGGCTGTCTGCCAAACATAAAGTCATCGATTTGTACAGCACAGAAACAGAAATCACACGACAACTAGGTTATTGTCAAACAGGTATATTTGGAAACATAAGCTTTCGGAGCCTCAGTCCTTCTTCAGGTGTTAACACTATCACTGGTGTGGATAAAGTCAAAAATCACACAACGCCAGGTTATAGTCCAACAGATATATTTGAAAACACTAGCTTTTGGAGTGAGGGTGCTGTAGAATTGTTTGTCTCATGGACTTGTAGCTAGTTACTGAAAAAGTTGGGAACCATTGATATGGGTGCTCTCTTCACAGCTTCTGGAGGTACACATCAAATATGGAAACTTCATCACTCATAAATACAAACACCGGTTACAAAGGCCAATGTTGCCACTGGAGGCTTAATCCCTTCTTTCATTGTTTTAAAAAATATATATTCACCCCTCCCAGGGCAACTCCACTTTGAGGCATTTCACACTCTCCTAGTGACCACCTCTCTCAGTTATGCAGCCAAGGTTCCTAAGCTACTGATGCTCTGATCACTATTCACAGTGCCAAAGCCCAGCTTCCAACTCTTAATCACCATCTTCAATATTGCAGGTAACCTCTCCCCTCATGCCATGTGGACCTTCGATGCAGAAATGAGTCCAACACAGTGACCGTCCACACTTTTCTTCATCGATCATGGATGTGGGTGTCACTGGCTGGGCCGGCATTTATTGTCCATTCCTAAATATCTCGGAGAAGGCAGTGGTGCGCTGCCTTCTTAATGTATTACTATCCTCAGGGTGTAGGGACACCGACAGTCCTGTTATAAAAGGAGTTGCATCATTTTGACCCAGCAAAAGTGAAAACGGAAAACTCTGCTTCAATGGACTCAATTTGCTGAGTGAATAGTATCAGAGATAATGGGAACTGCAGATGCTGGAGAATCCAAGATAATAAAATGCGAGGCTGGATGAACACAGCAGGCCAAGCAGCATCTCAGGAGCACAAAAGCTGACGTTTCGGGCCTAAACCCTTCATCAGAGAGCTGAGTGAATAGTCTCTTTTGGAAAATAGCCTGCCTGCGATGAGTCCCGTTCAACTCAATGGCTGATGCAGTGGGATCAACCGCGATATTGACTTCTAAGAATACAAGAACTGGGAGCAGGAGTAGGTCATTTATCTGCTTCACTTCCCCATCTGCTCCCCACAACCATTTAACCCATTACCTGTTAAGAACCTGTTCAATCCCTGAAATTTATTCAGTGTCTCATCATCCACCAATCTCTGGGGTAGTGAATTTTCCAGATCTACTACCCTTTGAGAGAAGTAATTCCTCCTCATCTCTGTTTTAAATTTGCCACCCCTTAGTCTCAAACTATTTTCTCTCATCCTAGGTTGCCCCACAAGGGGAAATGTCCCCTCTCCATCTAATTGTGAAGCTCAATGGAAATGGCTTTGAAAATCTCAAAGAATTTAATGGAGGCTTAATCCTGACAAAAGTCTTTGAACAGAGAAATATGGTGGGTGATGGGTTAAACTGAAATTCAAAAGTGCATCACCAAATAACAATTACCTCTATTGCAGATTGGCTTTAAGGTCTATATTGATGGCAGCTTTAATTCTAGGCCCCCAGCATTCAATGATTTCTTGTAATAGTCGATCATTCCAAATAAAACAAAAATCAGTGCTGAAATTGCTAAATTCAAGCCTGAGCAATCAGTTGAGTCTAATAGCACTCAGCAAGGAAGGTAGCCAAACTTTATATAACTGTCCACTGACCCCTGAGCTAGTTGAATAAACCCAATCATGGTCTTTTGCCACTATATATTTTCTTTTCTCTTTTGGGTACAGTACGAGCTGTCGTGGGGTTTGCTGGAAGTTTTTAAAAGTTATCCTCGTTTTGAAAGCGTTACTATTAATCTATTTTCCTCATTGTTTTTGTACGTCAGATATGTAGCTTGTCAAGGATCAGAAATACATCCTGTCAGCACTTCATTGCTGTAAATCAGTGTGTAGGTTGACAGATTTCTGCTCAGTTGACTCTGAAGACATGTGACATGGCTACAGAAATATTGAAATTACCACGGAGGTGCGGGGAGGAGGTGAACATTTTGAACTTTATAGTCAGCTCGGTATCAGGTCTGGCAGCTGTGTTTTTCTCCAGCATTTACATGATCTAAACCTTTTATAATGATCACTCCTCAGGCTGACTTTGAGTTGCGATCAGAGACAGGTAATCCCTCTATGTTGGTTCAATTCAGAACCCTAAATATTTATGGTTAATTCCCAGCAATCATGGGAGAAACAGCACTCTTATTCAGAAAACCCTGATTGTCAGGTTTGTTTCTTTTTAAAAGGAAAGGCATGCATCCTTGTAGTGCCTTTCATTACTGCAGGGCCTCCTAGAAAACCACCCAATAAATTGCTTTTATGTAATTTTTGTGGAAGGGTCCTGACCCGGAACGTCAACTTTCCTGCTCCTCTGATGCTGCCTGGCCTGCTATGTTCCTCCAGCTCCACACTGTGTTACCTCAGACTCTAGCATCGGCAGTTCTTGCTGTCTCTGAATTGCTTTGATGTGTTGTGATATGGAAAACTGCATCAACTTGAGCACACCACAGCCTCATGAATGGCAAAAGGAATAAACAACTAGATAAATGGAGAAAGGGTCTCAGGCTCCCTTACATTGGAGTCAATCAACAGACAACATTCCAAGCAGGCTCATCTCTTGTAAACTTCTGGGACATGTGCATTCAATCCCACCACTACAGATGGTGAACAAAAACAGAAGTTGCTGGAAAAGCTCAGCAGGTCTGTGGAGGAAAAAAAAATAGAGTTAACGTTTCGGGTCCAGTGACCCTTCCTCAGAGGGAGGGAAAGGTTCTGAGGAAGGGTCACCAAAACCTAAACATTAACTCTGCTTTTCTCCTCCACAGGCCGGCTGAGATTTTCCAGCAAATTAGTTTTTGTTCCTGATTGACAGCATCCGCAGTTCTTTGGTTTTCACTACAGATGGTGAAATTTAAATTCCACTAAAATCTAGCTGAATGGTGACCATGATTGCTGTAAAAATCCATTGGTTCATTCATGTCCAATAGGCAAGGAAACCTGCTATCCTAGTGCTGGTGTACATTTCCTTGAAAGTGGGGCCACAGGTGGACAGGTGGTGAAAAAGGCATTTGGCTTGCTTGCCTTCATTGTACAGTGCATTAAGTACAGGAGATAGTAGGAACTGCAGAATCCGAGATAACAATGTGTACAGCTGGATGAACACATCCCTGAAGAAGGGTCTCAGCCTGAAACATCAGCCTTTCTGCTCCTAACATGCTGCTTGTGTTCATCCAGCTCTATACTTTGTTATCTCTGCTTCTCCAGCATCTGCAGTTCCTATTATCTCTAGGCCTGAAACATCAGCTTTCCTGCTCCTCTAATGCTGCCTGGCCTGCTGTGTCCCTCCAGCTCTACACTGTGATAACAGGTTGTAGAGCTGGATGAACACAGCAGGCCAAGCAGCATCATAGAAGCAGGAAAGCTGACACTTCCGGCCTAGACCCTTCTAGGCCTGAAACATCAGCTTTCCTGCTCCTCTGATGCTGCTTGGCCTGCTGCGTTCATCCAGCTCTACACCTTGTTAACTCATTAAGTATAGGAGTTGGGCTGTCATGTTGAGTTCAAAAATGACATTGGTGAGGTCACTTTTGGAATACTGTATCCAATTCTGCTTGCCCTACTATAGGAAAGATGTTGTTAATCTCGAGAATGTGCAGAAAAGATTTACATGGATGTTACCAGGATTGGCAGATTTGAGTTATAGGGAGAGGCTGAATAGGCTGGGGTTTTTTTTTCTCTGGCGTTTCAGAGGTTGAGGGGTGACTTATAAAAGACTTCTTAAAAGATTTATAAAATCGTGAGGGGCATGGTTAGTGTGAATTGCCAAAGTCTTTCCCCAGAGTTCAGAAGTCTAAAACTAGAGCACATGGTGTTAAGATGAGAGGCGAAACATTTAAAAGGGACCTAAGGGGTAACTTTTTCTCTCAGAGGATGGTGCATGTATGGAACAAGCTGCCAGAGAAAGTGGAGGAAGCTGAGCCAATGGCATTGGGGAGGTCAGGGAGGGGGGGAAACGGAGGCGGCGATGTATGAATCAGAAGGTTTTACAGAGCTATGGGCCAAATGCTGTCAAAAGGGACAATGTCAAATTGGAATTTCTGACGCTAGTTCTGACATGGACGAGTTGGACCGAAGGGTCTGTTTCTATGCTGTATGACACTATACATAGAACAGTACAGCTCAGTCCAGGATCTTCGGCTCTCAATGTTGTGCTGAACTTTTACCCGAAACCTAAGGTCTATCTAACCTCCACCACTACCTTATACTGTCATCCATTTGCCTATCTAAGAGCTACTTAAATGTCCCTAATGAGACCGACTCCACTACCCTCTCCGGCAATGCATCCCACGCCCCTACCACTAAGTAAAGAACCTACCTCTGATTCTTCCCAACATCTACCTCCTTTCACTTTAAAACTATGCCCCCTCATAAAAATTACCTCCACCCTAGGAAAAAGTCTCTGGCTGTCTACTCTATCTATACCTCTGATCACTTATTACACTTCTATCAAGTCAACTCTCATCCTTGGTCATTCTAAAACGAAAAGCCCTAGCTCTCGCAACCTTTCCTTGTAAGACCTTCCGTCCATTCCAGGCAACATCCTGGTAAATCTCCTCTGCACCCTTTCCAAAGCTTCCACATCTTTCCTGTAATGAGGTGACCAGAACTGGACACAATACTCCAGATGTTGCCGAACCAGGCTTTTGTGTAGCTAAATGTGTAGACTCAATGACTCTATGTGTCAGGCTACATGGTCAACATATGACTCTAGACTCATTGCAATATGAATGACTCTTAATTGCCCTCTGGGAAGTGATCGGAAATAGCTACTGGCCAAGCCAATCATGCTCACATCCTATTAAATTTGTATTATGTGAATAGGGAAGGATGTGGGTCTAGCGCAGGCAAGTGGGATGAGTTTGTTTGGGAACATAGTTACTGTGAGCTAGTTGGACTGAAACTTCTGTTTCCATGCTGCATGACTCTATGGCTATGATTGTGTAAACAAATGATAAAAGAAAACCAATAGTTTAATATTGACCCAGCCACTTAACTGCCTGTGGGTGTAATTCTTGTATACAACAGTCAGTTATGATGAAAGTCTGTTGGTTTCATGATACTGTTCTTGTAGCAGTGGCAGTATACCAACCTAACTCTGAGCCAAGAGGCCTGGGTTCAAGTCCTACCTGCTCCAGAAATATATGATAACACAACTGAACAGGTTGATGAGGAAGAGATAACAAAGTGTGGAGCTGAAGGAACACAGCAGTCCAGGTAGCATCAGAGGAGCAGGAAAGCTGATGTTTCGGGTTGGAACGCTTCTTCAGAAATCAAACATATAGAGTCATAGAGTCATATAGCATGGAAACCTTTTCTGAAGAAGGGTTCTGACCCGAAACTTCAGCTTTCCTGTTCCTCTGATGCTGCCTGGCCTACTGTGGTCTTCTAGCTCCATACTGTGTTATTTCTGGCTCCAGCATCGGCAGTTCTTACTATCTCAGGTTGATGAGGAAAATGTATCAGTAGCATATCTATGCCGGTTTCTTATGTTATGAAGAATACCATTAGGAATGGGTTCTACATCCACTTGTGAATGGTGAGGGGCAAATAACACTGCCGCAGGAGAAGGCTTCATAACTGTCCCCATCCTCATGATAGTAGAGCTCGGCCCATCAGTGCAAAAGATAAGGCTGAAGCATTCGCAGCATTCTTCAGCCAGAAGTGCTGAATGGATGATCCATCTCGGCCTCCTGCTGTGGTCCTCAGCATCACAGATACCAGTCTTCAGCCAATTTGATTCATGGTCGGAGGCATTGGATAATAAAAGGGCTCTGGGTCCTGACAACATTCTGGCAGTAGTATTGAAAAATTGTGCTCCAGAACTTGCCATTCCCTTGGCCAAGCTCTTCCAGTACAGTTACAACACTGGCATCTACCTGCCAATGTCGAAAATTGTCCTATACACAACAAGCTGTATAAATCCAAGATGGCCATTACCATCCATCAATCTCCTCTCGATAATCAGTAAGGTGATGGAAGTGTCATCAACAGTGCTACCAAGTAGCACCTGCTCAGCAATAACCTGCTCAATGACTCCCAGTTTGAATTCCACCAGGGCTACTTAGCTCCTAAAATCATTACAGCCTTTATTCAAACATGGAAGATATCTTATGGGCAGTATGGTGGCTCAGTTGTTAGCACTGTTGCCTCACATCACCAGGGGCCCGAGTTTGATTTCAGCCTCAGGCTACTGTCTGCATGGAGTGGCACATTCTCCTAGTGTCTACATGGGCTTCCTTCAGCTGCTCAGGTATCCTCCCACTGTCCAAAGAGGATGGGCCACTGGACACAAAACGTTAACTCTGATTTCTCTTCATTGCTGAGTTTTTCCAGCAACTTCTGCTTTTGTTGCCAAAGATGTGCAGGTTAAGTGGATTGACCACGGGAGAAACAGGGTTATGGAGACACGGTAGGGGAATGGATTAAGGTGGGATGCTCTTCAAAAGGTCGGTGTGGACTCAGTGGGCTGAATAGTCTGCTTCCACACAGTGGGTATTCTATGATTCAATGAAAAGAGTGAGCCCCAGGGGTGAAATGAGATCGTCAGGTCTTGAGGCTGTATTCGACCAAGTGTGGCATCAAGGAGCTGAGCAAAACTAGTATCAAAGGGTATCAAGGGAATCAGTCACATCCAGCATATAGAAAGATAGTTGTGTATCTTGAAGGTTACTCATTTCAGCTTCAAGACATCTCTCCAGGAGATCTTCAGGATAGTGTCCTCGGCCCAACCATCTTCAACTGCTTCATCAATGACCTTCCCTCTATCAGAAGGTCGGAAGTGAGGATGTTTTAGATGATGATTCCCCACTATCAACATCCTTGGGGCTACCACTGACAAGAATCCCAACTGGACTCAGCACATAAAGGCAATGGTTGCAAGAAGAGTCACAAGCTCAGAGTACTGTGGAGAGTAACTCACCTCCTGACTCCCCAGAGTGTGTCCACCATCTAAAAGGCTCAAGTCATGAGTATGATGGTATACTCCCTACTTGTCTGGACTAGTGTAGGCCCAAAAACACTCAAGATGTTTGGCACCATCCAGAACAAAGTAGCCCACTTCATTGACACTTGATTCCACTCCCTCCACCACCGACACTCAGTAGCAGCAGTGTGTATTATCTACAAGATGCAGTGTAGAAATTCACCAAAGATCCTGAGGTAGCACCTTCCAAACCCATGATCACTTATTCGAAGGGCAGCAGATACAGGGGAACACTGCCAACAGTAAGTTATTCTCCAAGTAATTTGGAAATATATCACCCAGCCTTCATTGCTGCTGGGTCAAAATCCTGGAATTCCCTGGAAATGGGAAACTGCAAATAAAAAAAATACCCAAAAGCCACACACACAGACCAGGTATTGAGCTTCAAGAGTAACCATCCCAGCACACACAAACAGAGCTGCGTGTGAACACTATTTAAAAGGGCAACAACACACTGCAGCAACCTGGAACTACGGCAAGGGGAGGAGGAATACCTCGTCCGAGTGTTCAAAGATAATGCATATCCAAAGAACTGGGTCAGGAGATGCCCACAGGAACAGCATCAGAAAGATTCTACATGGCCCAACACACCCATCACACTACCCTACATCAGGAACACGTCAGAGCTCAGCAAAAAACTTCTACAACCTCTGGGCATCAGAGTGGCACACAGTCCACACCAACCCTACGATAAGTGCTCACCCAAGCTAAAAACCCACTCCCTGCCATGGACAGGATCAATGTAATCTGCAAGATCCCCTGCAGAGACTGTGAGAAACAATACATTAGACAAACAGAAAGAAAACTAACAACAAGAGCATGTGAACACTAACTGGCTACAAAAAGACACGACCAATACTCACTCATCTCAATCCACATGGACAAGGAGAACCACCATTTCAACTGGGACAACACCAAGATCCTGGACAGACTAGACAGAGACAAGCACGAGGATTCCTGGAAGCCTGGCAATCCATGAAGCATGCTATTAATAAACAGATTGAACTCAACCCCATATACATTCCACTACGGAGGAAACTCGGGAGTGAGGCAATCCATTGCAACTGACCCCAGAGTTTAAAAAGCAGGTGGGAAAACACACCAACGCTTCATCAGAGGCTGCACTGAGGATGTTACCAAGCACGGTAACAAAATGTCTGTGGAACAACAAACCAGTTTGGCGAGCCAAACAACCTCAACACCTGGAATTCCCTCCCTAACAGCATTTTGGGTCAACCCACAGCAGGAGGACTGCAATGGTTCAAGAAGGCAGCTCAGCACCACCTTCTCAAGGGCAACTCAGGATGGGCAATAATAATTGTTCAACCAGCACTCGTTGCCCATCCTATGTTGCCCCAAGAAGGTGTTGGTGATCTTTAATCTCATACCAGCTCTGCCAGCAATGCCCACGCCTCACAAATGAATTTTTTTTAAAAACTGCTCCTTTAAACCTACAGGAGCGGGCTCAAGAGGGCTGACTGGCTTACTCTGCTGCTTGTTTGTGTCTTCATACAGACTGCGCAAACAAAAGACTCTTTGAAAGTGCTACTTATTTTTATAAATAATTTCAGTCAAGGGATGTGGGCATCACTGGCTGGGCCCATCCATAATTGCCCACTTTCCACAGGTCCTGAATATTTTTCTGTTCAAGCACATACCCCTAATTGCCTTCTGGAAATACCTGCCATGTGTATTGCCACATCAGGTGGAACTGTCCATTGGAGGCAAAAATCATATCATTGGTAACATCTATGGTGAAAGATCTGAATGGCCATCATAAAAAGGTGCGGGATTATCACTGTGAATTGGTAACTGTTTTTCTCCCTCCGTAGATGTGGCCAAACATGATGCGTACTTGCAGCGTTTTCTACTCTTAATTCTGGAGGAGTTCCCCTACTCTTCTTCAAATACTGGCATGCTTTCTTTTACAATCCCCTTGTGAAGACAAAATGGAGCTTCAATTCATTGTCTCACTCAAAACAAGTCAACTTTGACTGTGCTGCACTCCTTCCGTGATGCACTAAGACTGTCACAGCCTGGATTATGGTCAGAAGTCCTTGAGGATGGACCGAAGAATCTGTTTCCACGCTGCATGAGGCTACGAATGAGGCTTTCACCCGTAACCTCTGACTTGAAGTGATGCCACTGAGCTAAGGTTGATATCTAAGACGCACTTGTTAAATTTTGAAGAGTGTCAATAAGTGGTAATGATAGAGTTCAGGGGCATCACGGTGGCTCAGTGGTTAGCACTATTGCTTCACAGCACCAGGGATCCAGGTTCAATTACAGCCTTGAGTGACTGTGTGGAGTTTGCACGTTCTTCCCTTGTCCGCGTGGGTTTCCTCCAGGTGCTCCAGTTTCTTGTGCAGGCTAGGTAGATTGGCCATGCTAAATTGCCTGTGGTATTCAGGGGTGTGTATATATAGGGGATTGTGTCTGGGTGGGGAGCTCCGAGTGTCTGTGTGGACTTGTTGGGCTGAAGGGCCTGTTTCCCGACTGTCGGGGTTCTTTGATCTTTGATCTTTGATTTAATCAGGGATAACGAGAAGGAATGAGGAATACTTTCAAAATACAATTTTCAATGGGAACAGAATTCTGAGTGTTAAAGACTGAGAATTTGAAGTACTTATCCTCAGGTGTGCTCCATGTGATTTGTTTCTTCAAACTTTGATAAATATTTACTATTTGAATTCTGTCTATGGAGAACTGTAAAGACGAAGTGAGTGCTCTTCAATCAGTGAATAAAAAAAACCCACTCAGGCTTAACAATCTGGTTTTAACATTAGACTATCAACCAGAGGTCATCAACCCTTTGCTCCCTGGTCTACCAGACTGGCAAGGTCTCAATTTTACATTTTCATCCTTGTTTACAAACCCTTCCATGATCTCGCTCCTCTATAGCTATAACCGCCTTTCAGCCAACAACCTACCAGGTGCTCTGAAATTCTCCCTCACCTTTGATCTCTTGTACTTCCCTGGTTTTAGCTGCATCACCATTGGCAGCGAGCTCTGGAATTTCCTTCCTAAACTTTTCTGTCAGTTCTCTCTGTCTTTCTTTAAGACTCTTCATCGATGTACTGCTACGAACAGATGCTGTCACACGGGTCTCAAAAATTTCAATGTTCTCCAGGACAGAGAAATGAAGGGGGTTAATGTATTTTCCACTGGATCCAATGAACAATGCCTCCACCAGGCAGCATACTCTTTAAGTTACGACATGAACTGGGACCACAAACTATTTCACCAGTATCTCCCAGCCTGGAGATGTACAATTCTGAGGAAAGGTTTATGATGTTAACCCAAACACCAGGTGGAATGCCATTCCCACTTTTGAGGCATATTTATTGGTGGGATAGCAGACAATCAGATGACAGCATCCCATTGCCTTCTCAATGCTAACAAAATAAAGCTTGGCATGAGAAGGCCCACAGTTGAACTTAGTGACTTGCCTCAAATTGACATGTGAAAGTTGAATACAGTGCCGTGCTGTAAGAAACTCAGCAGGTCTGGCAGCATCTGTGGAGTGAAAAAGCAAGGTAACCTTTCAGGATCAGTGTGGCCATTCCTTGGAACATGAGTCATACTGGATTCAAAATGTTAACTGTTTCTCCATCTGCCTGTCACACACACACACACACACACGCACACACACACACACACACACAACTTTTTATTTTTTCACTTCAGATTTCCAGCATAGTTTTATTTGAGTCATCCGGAATTGGGAATGTCATCGCTCAGCCTGGCAAGCAAATCATTATGGGCTTCCTGGTACCAAAGAAGGTCATAGCCAACTGATGGAGGTTCCTGGCATGCAGCCAGGGCAGTTGCTGAAAGACACCCTGCTCCCCATGCTGGTGCTCCTGACTCCTCCCATTCCCCCAGCCAATGAAGCTTCTCCTGCCTTTACATAGCTTTGGCCTGGGCTCCACCTTAACTCTGGGCCTTGACTGGTTGCCATGCCAGCATTGGCCACTGTATTTGAGGAAAAGAGCTGCTCGCATCTGATTGGCCACCAGCTCTGGGAGGAAGGGATTTCCACCACCAGGGGCAGGGGAGAACCTTGAGCCCTTGCTCACCTGCTGGTGACCAGGTGCCCATGTCAGTGTCTGAGGAACTTAATAGCAGTGGGCCTTCCTGAAGGAGGCAATATGGATCATTGACAAGACTCACTGCACCTTCATAAAATTTCCCAAAGATCTAAGACATAGGAAATAGGAGTAAGAGCAGGCAGGTCAGCCCCTCTAGGCTGTTCCACCATTTGACACGATTATGGCTGCTCTCATCTCAGCTTCAACTCCTCTTTCCTACCCGCTCTCCTTCTCCCCATTACTAATTCAAAATCTATCTTCTCCTTAAACTTAGTTATTTTCTCAGCATCCATTGCGCTCTGGGATGATGAATTCTACACATTTTGCAAGAGGTAGGTTCTCCTCATCCTAATTTTAAATCTGCTACCTCTCAACCAAAAAGTATGGCCTTTCATTCTAGATTACGCTACATGAGGGAATATCCTTTCGATATTTACTTTGTCAGTCTCCTTTAGCATCTTTTATACCTCAAAGATCTCCTGTCATTCTCTTAAAGTCATCAAGGCCTTGCTTTACATGGAACATCTGCAAGTGACCACTTACATGCCTAATGGATAAAATAGCAGGTGTCTGAATTAAATTCTGCTCAATGAGTCATTAGTGCCTCTCACTGCGTCATAAGTGACTCAGTATTTAACAGCAACACAGATACTGTACAGATTGCTGACCTCAAAAATTCTTTTACATCAGTCAGCAAAAGCAACACTAAGACGACTTTGACTTTCTCATTTCTAACAAAGGACCTGCTGACTGAAACATTCAGGAATACTTCATCATTATTTTCATTATATAGCATGAACGCCAACCTTATCATTTTACTTTAAATTTAAAGGATGCAGCCCCAATTCATAATTTTATAAACCTCACGAGTTACAGTTACACTGGGATTACATTTATTGAGTCATAAGAGTCATACAGTCCAGAAACAGAACCTTTGGTCTCACCAGTCTATGCCAAACATGATTCCAAACTGAACTCATCCCATCTACCTGCTGCTGGCCCATAACCCTCTAAAACCTTTCCTAATCATGCACTTATGCAAATGTTGTAACCATGCTCACAACCACTACTACCTCAGGAAGTTCATTCCACAAGGAAACCACTCTCTGTGTAAAAAAAATTGCCCCCATGTCTTTTTTAAATCTCCTCCTTTCACCTTAAAATTATGCCCCTTAGACTTGAAATGCACCATCCTTGGAAAAGACACCTACCATTAACTCTTATCCATATCTCCCATTATTTTATCAACTTCTGTCAGGTCACCTCTCAACCTCCTACACTCCAGTGACAAAAGTTCCAGCCTATCCAGCCTTTCTTCATACCTCAAACCTTCTTTCACCGGCAACATCCTGATTAATCTCTTTTGAACCCTCTCCAGCTTGATAATATCCTTCCGTATCAGGGCAATCAGAACTGGATACAGTGCTCCAGAAGAGGCCCCACCAATATCCTGTACAGCCTCAACATAACTTCCCAAATCCTGCACTCAGAGCATTGAGCAATGAAGGCAAGTGTTCTGAATTTTTTTTTTAACCACCATATTTATGTATGATGCAAACTTCAAGGAATTATGTAGTGAATCCCGAGGTCCCTCTATTCTACACCATTACTCAAGGCCATACCAATAATTGTACGAGTCCTGTCCCTGTTGGTTGTACCAAAATGCAATTATCCAGATTGAACTCCACTTTCTTAACTTTATTTCCATAATAAATCATTCACACTGCCAAAGGATTAACCTATTACTTGCTTTTCAGAGCAAAAACAACTTAGGATACTAACAGTGAATAGAAATGATTCACCAACGGGTACCTGGTTAGAGAATGTCTAATCCATGGGCTGTATCCAGGTAAGTAATATTTACTGGAGGAGTCTGTTACACAGCAGTAAGCTTGTATTGAATGGACGCATTTTATCACGTAGTTATGATCAACCTCCAACACAAATATGTACGCAGGAAATGCACATCTATGCTCCATACTGGAGCATTGAAATCTGGTTCTGCTGAACATTAATCTGCTGGCACCAGAAATAAAACTCTTAAAATTTATTGCAACTTAGCTATCTTGTCAATGATTTCCCCAACATTAAACACCCATTGGGGCGATTAATTTTCATATTAATTCCCAATATGAGGGTATTGCTGGCTAGGGCAGTATTTATTGCCCCAATTAGAAGTCAATTACATGTCCTATCGGACAGGCCATAAGGATGGCACTTTCCTTCCCTAAAGGACATCAGTGAATCAGATGGATTTTTCTGACGTGCTGAGAAAGAATTGAAACAAAAAATGGGGTGGAGAGGGCACTTTGTCAATGAATATCCATTGAATTTTCTTTCCCTTTGTGTTTATCTGCTTGATGCTTCCCAACTATGAGTCTGAAAAAGACCTTCTGCAACGACATCATGAAAAGATTCAGGGAGATGGCCTTTACTCCTGTTTTGGATTGCCTTTAATCTCATGAGTAATGAGTGCCTGACATGTGAAGTTAAACTCCATGGCACTAGCGTCAACATTAGATCCCATCATCATAGAAATGTACCAGAATGCCACTTCTCTGCTCTTTCCCTGTCCGTTTTAACAACACTTGTCCTGAAATATTTATCTAATCCATTTTAAAGTTTTTTGATTGACTTATTTTCAACACCATTTCATGTCATGCATTCCAAATTTTATTTGCCTTAAGTAGTATTAACATTGAATTCATGCCTCGACATTATTCATTTAAAAACCCACAGAAGTTATTGTCTTTTGTAAGCATTTTCATTATTTTGAGCTTACATATTGTTGATGTGTTTATGTGAGGGTTTGGAGGGGTTCATTGTTACACATGATATTGGGGAGACCTTTGTACTGATTCCTCAATTTTGTTCTGGAAGAGCTATAATTACAATAATGGCCTTGGCTGTTTTACGTTTACTGTGGTGCAAATATTGCAAATCCAGGTTCACTGGGGAAAACTAAACACCGAATCTATACATATGGATCAGACAGATGAAAAAAAAAGTGAAAGCGCTTTTGCTTCTTTGGAGGGACAGGATTACAATTCCTTCGTCTGTGAGTAAATTGATTTAATTATGGCTTGTTTGTAGTAAGCTAACATTGTTGCCGTGAAGCCCAACTATATTGCAATCTTTGGCTCAAACTTACTTGAGTTTCTGTTTAAGGCAGAGACACATTTCTCCCGAAAGGCATCAAGTCAATTAATTAAACTGATGGTTGTCGTCTCACTTCACACTGTGACAAAAACATATCTCTACTCTTGAGCTGTTTTATATAGAGTTATCCTTCATTCAGCTTTTAAACATATTCTTCCCTTTTCGCTTGATTCGAGTGTGATGCTGCTCCCCAGCTGTGTCACTGAGTGAACGCTGCCACAACCAGTTGAGCAGGGAGAATAAACTCCACACATTTAGACAGTCACAGCGAATAATTTTACTTTTTTTCTTAACGTGCGGCTACTAAAGTTCAATTAAAATGTAATTAACTAGAACAAATGAACGAGACAAATTACAAGATGGCGGCAATGAAAGAGGACTGCGTGTGGGCACTAGCCGGATGCGCACAGCTCCCATCTGCTTTCCTTCATCATTTTAGATTTGCTTCTGCTCTTTTCACTCACTTTATTTTACTTTTCGTTTCATCGTTATCTTCTTCTATTCTGTGGTGGGTTGGTCGGCAGCAAGACAGGACCACATACAGAATGGCAGATGTTGATTCTAGCGGAGACAGGAGGCTGCGGCAGCGGGTGCATTCTCCTGGTGTTTGGGGCCTGTGGCAGGGACAGCGAGTGCATTTTCCCGGTGTTTGGGGCCTGTGGCAGGGACAGGGAGTGCGTTCTCCTGGTGTTTGGGGCCTGTGGCAGGGACAGCGAGCGCATTCTCCTGGTGTTTGGGGCCTGTGGCAGGGACAGCGAGTGCATTCTCCTGGTCTTTGAGGCCTGTGGCAGGGACAGCGAGTGCATTCTCCCGGTGTGTGGGGCCTGTGGCAGGGACAGCGAGTGCGTTCTCCCAATGTTTCTGGCCTGTGGCAGGGACAGCGAGTGCGTTCTCCTGGTGTTTGTGGCCTGTGGCAGGGACAGAGAGTGCGTTCTCCTGGTGTTTGGGGCCTGTGGCAGGGACAGCGAGTGCATTCTCCCGGTGTTTGGGGCCTGTGGCAGGGACAACGAGTGCGTTCTCCCGGTGTTTGGGGCCTGTGGCAGGGACAGCGAGTGCATTCTCCTGGTGTTTGGGGCCTGTGGCAGGTACAGCGAGTGCGTTCTCCTGGTGTTTGGGGCCTGCGGCAGGGACAGCAAGTGCGTTCTCCTGGTGTTTGGGGCCTGTGGCAGGGACAGTAAGTGCGTTCTCCTGGTGTTTCGGGCCTGTGGCAGGGACAGCGAGTGCGTTCTCCTAGTGTTTGGGGCCTGTGGCAGGGACAGCGAGGGCATTCTCCCGGTGTTTGGGTCCTGTGGCAGGGACAGCAAGTGCATTTTTCTGTTGTTTGGGGCCTGTGGCAGGGACAGCGAGTGCATTCTCCCGGTGTTCAGGGCCTGTGGCAGGGGCAGCGGGTGCGTTCTCCCGGTGTTTGGGGCCTGTGGCAGGGACAGGGAGTACGTTCTCCTGGTGTTTGGGGCCTGTGGCAGGGACAGCGAGTGCATTCTTCCCGGTGTTTGGGGCCTGTGGCAGGGGCAGCGAGTGCATTTTCCTGGTGTGTGGGGCCTGTGGCAGGGACAGCGAGTGCATTCTCCTGGTGTTTGTAGCCTGTGGCAGGGACAGCGAGTGCATTCTCCTGGTGTGTGGGGCCTGTGACAGGGACAGTAAGTGCGTTCTCCCAGTGTTTGGGGCCTGTGGCAGCCACAGGGAGTACGTTCTCCTGGTGTTTGGGGCCTGTGGCAGGGACAGCGAGTGCATTCTCCCGGTGTTTGTGGCCTGTGGCAGGGACAGCGAGTGCATTCTCCTGGTGTTTGGGGCCTGTGGCAGGGACAGCGAGTGCATTCTCCCGGTGTTTGGGGCCTGTGGCAGGGGCAGCAGGTGCGTTCTCCCGGTGTTTGGGGCCTGTGGCAGGGACAGCGAGTGCATTCTCCCGGTGTTCGGGGCCTGAGGCAGGGGCAGCGGATGCGTTCTCCCGGTGTTTGGGGCCTGTGGCAGGAACAGGGAGTACGTTCTCCTGGTCTTTGGGGCCTGTGGCAGGGACAGCGAGTGCATTCTCCTGGTGTTTGGGGCCTGTGGCAGGGACCGCGAGTGCATTCTCCTGGTGTTTGGGGCCTGTGGCAGGGGCAGCGGGTGCGTTCTCCCGGTGTTTGGGGCCTGTGGCAGGGACAGCGAGTGCATTCTCCCGGTGTTCAGGGCCTGTGGCAGGGGCAGCGGGTGCGTTCTCCCGGTGTTTGGGGCCTGTGGCAGGGACAGGGAGTACGTTCTCCTGGTGTTTGGGGCCTGTGGCAGGGACAGCGAGTGCATTCTTCCCGGTGTTTGGGGCCTGTGGCAGGGGCAGCGAGTGCATTTTCCTGGTGTGTGGGGCCTGTGGCAGGGACAGCGAGTGCATTCTCCTGGTGTTTGTAGCCTGTGGCAGGGACAGCGAGTGCATTCTCCTGGTGTGTGGGGCCTGTGACAGGGACAGTAAGTGCGTTCTCCCAGTGTTTGGGGCCTGTGGCAGCCACAGGGAGTACGTTCTCCTGGTGTTTGGGGCCTGTGGCAGGGACAGCGAGTGCATTCTCCCGGTGTTTGTGGCCTGTGGCAGGGACAGCGAGTGCATTCTCCTGGTGTTTGGGGCCTGTGGCAGGGACAGCGAGTGCATTCTCCCGGTGTTTGGGGCCTGTGGCAGGGGCAGCAGGTGCGTTCTCCCGGTGTTTGGGGCCTGTGGCAGGGACAGCGAGTGCATTCTCCCGGTGTTCGGGGCCTGAGGCAGGGGCAGCGGATGCGTTCTCCCGGTGTTTGGGGCCTGTGGCAGGAACAGGGAGTACGTTCTCCTGGTCTTTGGGGCCTGTGGCAGGGACAGCGAGTGCATTCTCCTGGTGTTTGGGGCCTGTGGCAGGGACCGCGAGTGCATTCTCCTGGTGTTTGGGGCCTGTGGCAGGGGCAGCGGGTGCGTTCTCCCGGTGTTTGGGGCCTGTGGCAGGGACAGCGAGTGCATTCTCCCGGTGTTCAGGGCCTGTGGCAGGGGCAGCGGGTGCGTTCTCCCGGTGTTTGGGGCCTGTGGCAGGGACAGGGAGTACGTTCTCCTGGTGTTTGGGGCCTGTGGCAGGGACAGCGAGTGCATTCTTCCCGGTGTTTGGGGCCTGTGGCAGGGGCAGCGAGTGCATTTTCCTGGTGTGTGGGGCCTGTGGCAGGGACAGCGAGTGCATTCTCCTGGTGTTTGTAGCCTGTGGCAGGGACAGCGAGTGCATTCTCCTGGTGTGTGGGGCCTGTGACAGGGACAGTAAGTGCGTTCTCCCAGTGTTTGGGGCCTGTGGCAGCCACAGGGAGTACGTTCTCCTGGTGTTTGGGGCCTGTGGCAGGGACAGCGAGTGCATTCTCCCGGTGTTTGTGGCCTGTGGCAGGGACAGCGAGTGCATTCTCCTGGTGTTTGGGGCCTGTGGCAGGGACAGCGAGTGCATTCTCCCGGTGTTTGGGGCCTGTGGCAGGGGCAGCAGGTGCGTTCTCCCGGTGTTTGGGGCCTGTGGCAGGGACAGCGAGTGCATTCTCCCGGTGTTCGGGGCCTGAGGCAGGGGCAGCGGATGCGTTCTCCCGGTGTTTGGGGCCTGTGGCAGGAACAGGGAGTACGTTCTCCTGGTCTTTGGGGCCTGTGGCAGGGACAGCGAGTGCATTCTCCTGGTGTTTGGGGCCTGTGGCAGGGACCGCGAGTGCATTCTCCTGGTGTTTGGGGCCTGTGGCAGGGGCAGCGGGTGCGTTCTCCCGGTGTTTGGGGCCTGTGGCAGGGACAGCGAGTGCATTCTCCCGGTGTTCAGGGCCTGTGGCAGGGGCAGCGGGTGCGTTCTCCCGGTGTTTGGGGCCTGTGGCAGGGACAGGGAGTACGTTCTCCTGGTGTTTGGGGCCTGTGGCAGGGACAGCGAGTGCATTCTTCCCGGTGTTTGGGGCCTGTGGCAGGGGCAGCGAGTGCATTTTCCTGGTGTGTGGGGCCTGTGGCAGGGACAGCGAGTGCATTCTCCTGGTGTTTGTAGCCTGTGGCAGGGACAGCGAGTGCATTCTCCTGGTGTGTGGGGCCTGTGACAGGGACAGTAAGTGCGTTCTCCCAGTGTTTGGGGCCTGTGGCAGCCACAGGGAGTACGTTCTCCTGGTGTTTGGGGCCTGTGGCAGGGACAGCGAGTGCATTCTCCCGGTGTTTGTGGCCTGTGGCAGGGACAGCGAGTGCATTCTCCTGGTGTTTGGGGCCTGTGGCAGGGACAGCGAGTGCATTCTCCCGGTGTTTGGGGCCTGTGGCAGGGGCAGCAGGTGCGTTCTCCCGGTGTTTGGGGCCTGTGGCAGGGACAGCGAGTGCATTCTCCCGGTGTTCGGGGCCTGAGGCAGGGGCAGCGGATGCGTTCTCCCGGTGTTTGGGGCCTGTGGCAGGAACAGGGAGTACGTTCTCCTGGTCTTTGGGGCCTGTGGCAGGGACAGCGAGTGCATTCTCCTGGTGTTTGGGGCCTGTGGCAGGGACCGCGAGTGCATTCTCCTGGTGTTTGGGGCCTGTGGCAGGGGCAGCGGGTGCGTTCTCCCGGTGTTTGGGGCCTGTGGCAGGGACAGCGAGTGCATTCTCCCGGTGTTCGGGGCCTGTGGCAGGGGCAGCGGATGCGTTCTCCCGGTGTTTGGGGCCTGTGGCAGGAACAGGGAGTACGTTCTCCTGGTCTTTGGGGCCTGTGGCAGGGACAGCGAGTGCATTCTCCCGGTGTTCAGGGCCTGTGGCAGGGGCAGCGGGTGCGTTCTCCCGGTGTTTGGGGCCTGTGGCAGGGACAGGGAGTACGTTCTCCTGGTGTTTGGGGCCTGTGGCAGGGACAGCGAGTGCATTTTCCTGGTGTGTGGGGCCTGTGGCAGGGACAGCGAGTGCATTCTCCTGGTGTTTGTAGCCTGTGGCAGGGACAGCGAGTGCATTCTCCTGGTGTGTGGGGCCTGTGACAGGGACAGCGAGTGCATTCTCCCAGTGTGTGGGGCCTGTGGCAGGGGCAGCGGGTGCGTTCTCCCGGTGTTTGGGGCCTGTGGCAGGGACAGCGAGTGCATTCTCCCGGTGTTCAGGGCCTGTGGCAGGGGCAGCGGGTGCGTTCTCCCGGTGTTTGGGGCCTGTGGCAGGGACAGGGAGTACGTTCTCCTGGTGTTTGGGGCCTGTGGCAGGGACAGCGAGTGCATTCTTCCCGGTGTTTGGGGCCTGTGGCAGGGGCAGCGAGTGCATTTTCCTGGTGTGTGGGGCCTGTGGCAGGGACAGCGAGTGCATTCTCCTGGTGTTTGTAGCCTGTGGCAGGGACAGCGAGTGCATTCTCCTGGTGTGTGGGGCCTGTGACAGGGACAGTAAGTGCGTTCTCCCAGTGTTTGGGGCCTGTGGCAGCCACAGGGAGTACGTTCTCCTGGTGTTTGGGGCCTGTGGCAGGGACAGCGAGTGCATTCTCCCGGTGTTTGTGGCCTGTGGCAGGGACAGCGAGTGCATTCTCCTGGTGTTTGGGGCCTGTGGCAGGGACAGCGAGTGCATTCTCCCGGTGTTTGGGGCCTGTGGCAGGGGCAGCAGGTGCGTTCTCCCGGTGTTTGGGGCCTGTGGCAGGGACAGCGAGTGCATTCTCCCGGTGTTCGGGGCCTGAGGCAGGGGCAGCGGATGCGTTCTCCCGGTGTTTGGGGCCTGTGGCAGGAACAGGGAGTACGTTCTCCTGGTCTTTGGGGCCTGTGGCAGGGACAGCGAGTGCATTCTCCTGGTGTTTGGGGCCTGTGGCAGGGACCGCGAGTGCATTCTCCTGGTGTTTGGGGCCTGTGGCAGGGGCAGCGGGTGCGTTCTCCCGGTGTTTGGGGCCTGTGGCAGGGACAGCGAGTGCATTCTCCCGGTGTTCAGGGCCTGTGGCAGGGGCAGCGGGTGCGTTCTCCCGGTGTTTGGGGCCTGTGGCAGGGACAGGGAGTACGTTCTCCTGGTGTTTGGGGCCTGTGGCAGGGACAGCGAGTGCATTCTTCCCGGTGTTTGGGGCCTGTGGCAGGGGCAGCGAGTGCATTTTCCTGGTGTGTGGGGCCTGTGGCAGGGACAGCGAGTGCATTCTCCTGGTGTTTGTAGCCTGTGGCAGGGACAGCGAGTGCATTCTCCTGGTGTGTGGGGCCTGTGACAGGGACAGTAAGTGCGTTCTCCCAGTGTTTGGGGCCTGTGGCAGCCACAGGGAGTACGTTCTCCTGGTGTTTGGGGCCTGTGGCAGGGACAGCGAGTGCATTCTCCCGGTGTTTGTGGCCTGTGGCAGGGACAGCGAGTGCATTCTCCTGGTGTTTGGGGCCTGTGGCAGGGACAGCGAGTGCATTCTCCCGGTGTTTGGGGCCTGTGGCAGGGGCAGCAGGTGCGTTCTCCCGGTGTTTGGGGCCTGTGGCAGGGACAGCGAGTGCATTCTCCCGGTGTTCGGGGCCTGAGGCAGGGGCAGCGGATGCGTTCTCCCGGTGTTTGGGGCCTGTGGCAGGAACAGGGAGTACGTTCTCCTGGTCTTTGGGGCCTGTGGCAGGGACAGCGAGTGCATTCTCCTGGTGTTTGGGGCCTGTGGCAGGGACCGCGAGTGCATTCTCCTGGTGTTTGGGGCCTGTGGCAGGGGCAGCGGGTGCGTTCTCCCGGTGTTTGGGGCCTGTGGCAGGGACAGCGAGTGCATTCTCCCGGTGTTCAGGGCCTGTGGCAGGGGCAGCGGGTGCGTTCTCCCGGTGTTTGGGGCCTGTGGCAGGGACAGGGAGTACGTTCTCCTGGTGTTTGGGGCCTGTGGCAGGGACAGCGAGTGCATTCTTCCCGGTGTTTGGGGCCTGTGGCAGGGGCAGCGAGTGCATTTTCCTGGTGTGTGGGGCCTGTGGCAGGGACAGCGAGTGCATTCTCCTGGTGTTTGTAGCCTGTGGCAGGGACAGCGAGTGCATTCTCCTGGTGTGTGGGGCCTGTGACAGGGACAGTAAGTGCGTTCTCCCAGTGTTTGGGGCCTGTGGCAGCCACAGGGAGTACGTTCTCCTGGTGTTTGGGGCCTGTGGCAGGGACAGCGAGTGCATTCTCCCGGTGTTTGTGGCCTGTGGCAGGGACAGCGAGTGCATTCTCCTGGTGTTTGGGGCCTGTGGCAGGGACAGCGAGTGCATTCTCCCGGTGTTTGGGGCCTGTGGCAGGGGCAGCAGGTGCGTTCTCCCGGTGTTTGGGGCCTGTGGCAGGGACAGCGAGTGCATTCTCCCGGTGTTCGGGGCCTGAGGCAGGGGCAGCGGATGCGTTCTCCCGGTGTTTGGGGCCTGTGGCAGGAACAGGGAGTACGTTCTCCTGGTCTTTGGGGCCTGTGGCAGGGACAGCGAGTGCATTCTCCTGGTGTTTGGGGCCTGTGGCAGGGACCGCGAGTGCATTCTCCTGGTGTTTGGGGCCTGTGGCAGGGGCAGCGGGTGCGTTCTCCCGGTGTTTGGGACCTGTGGCAGGGACAGCGAGTGCATTCTCCCGGTGTTCGGGGCCTGTGGCAGGGGCAGCGGATGCGTTCTCCCGGTGTTTGGGGCCTGTGGCAGGAACAGGGAGTACGTTCTCCTGGTCTTTGGGGCCTGTGGCAGGGACAGCGAGTGCATTCTCCCGGTGTTCAGGGCCTGTGGCAGGGGCAGCGGGTGCGTTCTCCCGGTGTTTGGGGCCTGTGGCAGGGACAGGGAGTACGTTCTCCTGGTGTTTGGGGCCTGTGGCAGGGACAGCGAGTGCATTCTTCCCGGTGTTTGGGGCCTGTGGCAGGGGCAGCGAGTGCATTTTCCTGGTGTGTGGGGCCTGTGACAGGGACAGCGAGTGCATTCTCCCAGTGTGTGGGGCCTGTGGCAGGGACAGTAAGTGCGTTCTCCCAGTGTTTGGGGCCTGTGGCAGCCACAGGGAGTACGTTCTCCTGGTGTTTGGGGCCTGTGGCAGGGACAGCGAGTGCATTCTCCCGGTGTTTGTGGCCTGTGGCAGGGACAGCGAGTGCATTCTCCCGGTGTTTGGGGCCTGTGGCAGGGGCAGCAGGTGCGTTCTCCCGGTGTTTGGGGCCTGTGGCAGGGACAGCGAGTGCATTCTCCCGGTGTTCGGGGCCTGTGGCAGGGGCAGCGGATGCGTTCTCCCGGTGTTTGGGGCCTGTGGCAGGAACAGGGAGTACGTTCTCCTGGTCTTTGGGGCCTGTGGCAGGGACAGCGAGTGCATTCTCCTGGTGTTTGGGGCCTGTGGCAGGGACCGCGAGTGCATTCTCCTGGTGTTTGGGGCCTGTGGCAGGGGCAGCGGGTGCGTTCTCCCGGAGTTTGGGGTCTGTGGCAGGGACAGAGAGTACGTTCTCCTGGTGTTTGTAGCCTGTGGCAGGGACAGCGAGTACATTCTCCCAGTGTGTGAGGCCTGTGGCAGGGACAGCGAGTACAGTCTCCCAGTGTGTGAGGCCTGTGGCAGGGACAGCGAGAGCGTTCTCCTGGTGTTTGTGGCCTGTGGCAGGGACAGCGAGAGCGTTCTCCTGGTGTTTGTGGCCTGTGGCAGGGACAGCGAGTGCATTCTCCCAGTGTTTGGGGCCTGTGGCATGTGCACCGAGTGCATTGTCCTGTTGTTTGAGGCCTGTGGCAGGCATAGTGAGTACGTTCTCCCAGTGTTTTAGGCTGGTGCCGGCAGCAGCATCTAGGCTCCCACAGTGACCTGGGATAGTGGCGCCAGCAGCAGCGGACCCTTCGAGGTGGCAGTGCCAATTAAGCGATGTCTGCAGCTAAGGCAGTACTCACAGCTGGGCAGCGGCCTCTCCTTTCAGCGGCGCCAGGGACTCTTGTTTGGGGTCGATTGTGGGTTCCGTGCTGTGAGCGAAGTGGGCCCATCTGAGAAGAGATGGGGCCTGAAATAGGACAACTTTTCTGAAGTTTGGTCCTGAACCGAAATGACAGCTCTCCTGCTCCTCTGACACTGCCCGGCCTGCTGCGTTCCTCCAGCTCCACACTGTGCTATCTCCAATGTTGGTGGGTCTGGCCTAGACAGTAGTGAGGCTGAGGAGGTCTCCTTTGAGGCTTGGTGCCAGCATGAACTGGGTCAGAAAGACTGAAATTCTGGAATTTTTACTTCTTTATTTTTATAATTTATTCCTGTGACCTATCATTCCGGAATAATCATTTCTCTCCTTTTCTAATTTTTATTTCCTAACAATTTAAACAATCAACCACACTCGCAAACGCAGGTAATAAGTTTAAAAAGGAGAACGTATCTCAATTAGATGGGAAGGGTAAGCATCACATTGTTTTTAAAAAAGGTCCTTAAAGTCATTCACGTGTTAATTATTATATTTGAGGCCAGTGTGATCATTGTTAACTTATATTCTGCAGCAGTGGTGAAGTTTGTAGATCTTTAGCTGTCAGTCATTGGTTGTTGTCCTAAGTTATTTTTTCACTGAGTTTTCACTTTGATGTTCGGTGGGAAGAAGGAGAGAGAGTCTTCCAGTTTTCTGTTGTTATCAATTCACTTTTCCCTTTCTGTTTAGTGACTCAAAGCTGTTTATGATATACATCCACTTGTATATTTCCTGAATCTACCTTTCCAAGCTGAATTCTCTGAAGGCAATCTTTCATTTCCCAATGTGTGAATTTATCATGCAAGTGTGAATTGAGCAAGATACAAATGCCGCAGCGCTTATTTGGTTTCTTGTGGCAAGATGGCAGCAGAGTAAGACGCTCCAATTGGAGCTCCTCTGTTCTGTCTGTTCTTTTTCTTTTTCTCTCTCTCTTCCCCATTTCTGCATTAGGGGAATGGAGGAGCTGCCGAGCTGTGGGTCATGAGCAGTGGCCGCCATGTGGAGCAAGTCTTGGGTGGATGCTGGTGTGGGGAAAGCAGTCCTAGAACTTACCTTGGAGCAGCTATGGAGAGGACTGGAGGCTGGGAGTCGGGACTATTGTTGGACTCGAGGCTGGCACGATGGGATCTGACCACATGGGAGAGCCCCTGCAGTGAGCTGCTGTAATGTAATGTTCATTTGAAGTGTTTTTTATCTGACTAAAATGTCAATCCCTAACTATGTCTTATTTTCAACTTATTCTTTAAACACTTAAAGAAATGTAACATTGTTAAACTTCTCACTGTACTCTTGTACTTCTGTGCTTGAGTCGTCATGACAATAAAGGATATTCTGTTTTATGCTATTCCATTCTAGTTTCCTGGTTTCACTGTCAATGGATGAAATGCTTACTGCAGTGTAGACCAGTGCTATACATTTCACAAAATCTTCATAAAGATTGCCCAAATCAGTGACTAGGCTGTTATTTGTTTTTGTTTTCCTTTATTCATTAATGGGATGAGGGCTTTGAGAACTGGGCAACATTTATTGCCCATAGGGTAGTTAAGAGTCACCCACATTGCTGGGGGTCTGGAGTCACATGTAGGCCAGTCCAGGTAAAGATGGCACTTTCCTTCTCTAAACGACAATAGTGAACTAGATGGGTTTTTCTCGACAATCAGCAATGGATTCATAGTCATCATGTGATTCTTAATTCCAGATACTTTTATTGAATGTAAATTCCACCATCTGCTGTGGCAGGATTTGAACCTGGGTCCCCGGAACGTTATTTGGGTCTCTGGATTAATAGTCGAGTGATGATACCACTAAGCCATTGCCTCCCCTTGTCATTTGCTGATACCGAAATTAATCATTTTAGATCAGTATTTGACCTTTCCAAAAAGCACTTTAGTCCCTGAAGGTCTTGATAGTCCATTTTTCCAGTTTCCGTACCAAAGTTAGTTACCTCATTCTTGTGGCTGTTCTCTTGGTAGTTTAGGCCCTTGTAGAATTGACAGGTAGTAGGAGGCCCAGTTGGTGCAGTGGTAATATCCCTATCTCTGAGCTGGAAGGCTTGGGCTCAAGTGTCCCTTGCTCTAGAGTTGTGTAATAATATCTCTGAACAGGTTGATTAGGAAAAATGTCACCCACACGTGGTGTGTTTTTAGTCAGAACTTTGGCTTGTGACTGTGTGATTTTGTCCATTTCCTGGGACTAACAGAACAATGGTTATTGGTAAAACCAGCTGGTTTAGGGAGAACGTGCATAGATAGATAGACAACAGCATCTTTCAACAGAATATTCAGGCATGGGGAGTATCACAGTCAAATATAATTCTCTCCTTGTCCAAAGTTTAGATTATAAGACCATAGACATAGGAGCAGAATTAGACCATCAAGTCTTCCCCACCATTCAATTATGGCTGACCCATTCTCTTGCCTTCTTCCCATAAGACTTGACCCCTTTACCAATCAAGAGCTTATCTATCTCTGTCTTAAATATACTCAATGAATTGGCCTCCACAGCCTTCTGTGGCAATGAGTTCCATGGATTCACCATGTGGCTGAAGGAATATCTCCTCATCTCAACTTGAACCCTTTACACTTAGGCTGTGCCCTCAGATCCTAATGTTTCCGACTAATCGAAATACCTTCTCCACATTCACTCTATCCAGGTTTCACAATAATCTGTAAGCTTCAATCTGAATCCCTTTTGCTCTTCGAGACTTCATTGGGTACAGACCCAGGGTCCTCAACCATTCCCTTCAACCCTGGGATCATTCTTATAAACATGCTTTGGACCCCCACCAAGGTCAGTATATCCTTCCTCACAACATTCCAAATGCAGTCTGACCACAGCTGATCTTGTATTTCAGCCCTCTTGAAATGAATGAAAGATCACTCAATAACAGTAATGCATAAGAGGGCTAATAAATGGATCCCTCCATGAATATATGAAATCTCCTATGACACTTGAATCTATGAAGGATGCAACAGTATGGAGAGGTTCCTGGAAAGTTGTGCAACAAAGGTTCCAGGGATTAGAGGCTTTAGCTATGCAGGAAGGGCAGAGAAGCTAAGACAACAAGGTGTAGAGCTGGCTGAACACAGTAGGCCAAGCAGCATCATAGGAGCAGGAAAGCTGATGTTTCGGACGTGGACCCCTTTCCTTCAAGAAATGAATGTTGAAAAAGAGGTCCTCAAAACAAGAGGGGTCTGGGCAGAGTCACCAGGTGGAGAGTTACAGGACACTGGTTTTGAGTGATTTAGAAAAGAAAGCGAGGAGATAATCATTTGCTGGTGCAGAATTTGAGTTTTGTTAAAACAAAAGATGCATTTTGTCAAAGCTAGCTCGTACATTTTCCATGGCAATATCTCAACTGATTAGAGTTCACGTGCCAACCAATCAGCGCTCTCATCTCACACAGTACAAATGGTTGTTCCCCCTTTAAATTGGTATTTTTCCAAATTGTTTTAATATGTGCAAGATGAAGCTATGTCTTTTTCTCAGCAATGCTCTAGCTGAGGAGAAATTTTGTTTTAATGCAGTGAGTTGGGTAGGATCTGGAATGCACTGAGGTTGTGGAGGAAACAGTTGGAATCATGGCTTTCATGAGGAATTATGCAGGACCCTAAGGAGAGAAACAAAATGTAGGGCAAAAAGGCAGAGGAATGGAACTAACTGAGCAGATCTTGTAGAAAGCTGGTATAGACAGAATGGAATAAATAGCCTCCCATGGTGCTATGACCATTCAATAATTCTCTGCTTCAATCTTCCATTCCTACACTGTCAGGCATTCATTTTTCCCCATTTCGTTTAAACAATGAAAGAAATTATGGGTTTGGGCACAGATCCCAACAAACAACTATTGTCAATGCATCAGAAAGCACAATTAATTTATTCTTTCACGTTATGGAGGTGTCACTGGGGGAATGTCAGCATTTGTTGCCCAATCCAAAATTGCCATGGAACTGAATAACCCCTGAGGCTATTTCAAAGGATGCTTTTGAGTCAACCCCTTTTCTGTGGAGTCACATGTAGGCCAGACCAGGCGAAGTTGGCAGATTTCCTCCCTAAAATTAGTGAAGCAGCTGGATTTTCATAACAATCAATCACCAATACTGAAACAAAGATTTCAATCAAGGTTCAGTTTGAAGTTGCACCACAGATGAGTCCATGCCACCTGCCCATTAGCCTGGAGCTCTGGAATACAAGTACAGGGCGAAGGCCAATGCTCCACCATCTTGTGGGCACCCGATCAGAGCAAAGAAGTGAGAGCATTGGAGAGAGTGCAAAAATGGTTTACAAGACTGGTGCCAGGAATGAGAAACTTCGGTTATGAGGATGGAGTGAAGAAGATCATAGACTCTCTGTAGAGGTCATTTGGCCCATCAAGTCTGCACTGATCCTCCAAAGAGCATCCCACTCACACCATCTTCCCAACCGCATACTGAGTTTATACCATGGTTAACCTGCACAACTTTTACCACAGCCAATCCAATTAACCTATACATTTTTGGACCCTAGAAGGAAATCACATGCAGACACAGGAATAACATGCAAACTCAACACAGACAGTCACTAAAGGCTCGAATCAAACCCAGGTCTCTGACACTTTTAGACAGCAGTTCTAACCACTAAGCCACCACAGAACTGGTGTAACTGTTCTCCTTGGAGAAAAGAAAACTGAGAGATTGAATAGAGGTTTTCAAATTTGCGAGCGAGCTGATTAGAATAGTTAGGAAGATGCCTTCAAGAGTCAAGGCATTGAGTATAGGAGTTGGGATGTTATGTTACAGTTGTATAAGTCACTGGTAAGGCACCCCACCCACCTCCCTATTTTCTGCATATAAACTGACGTTTTCCCAGCAATCATCAGTTGTGAGGAAGGGTCACTGGACCAAAAATGTTAACTCTGTTTTCTCCTTCACAGATGCTGCCAGAGCTGCTGAGCTTTTCCAGTAGCTTTGTTTTTGTTCATGACTTTGAGTCTTGTGTACAGTTTTGGTCACCCTGTTACCAGGAAAGACATAGTTAAACTGGAAAGTGTGCAAAGAAGATTTACAATGATGTTCCCAGGGTTAGTAGACCTGAGTTATAGGGAGAAGTTGGCCAGAATAGGACTTTATTCCTTGGAACGTAGGAGAATGAAGGGTGCCTTATTGAGGTGTATAAATTCATGAGGGACATAGATAGGATGAGTGTATATAGTCTTTTTCCCAGGGATGGGGAATTGTAAATTAGAGGGTACAGGTTTAAGGTGAAGTGGGAAATATTTAAGAAGGAGCTGAGGGGCAACTTTTTTATGCAGAGAGCGGCGCAGGGGGAGGTGAGGGCTGAGTGGTATTATAATTGGACTGTTAACCCAGAGACCCAGATAACATGCTGTGGACCTGTGTTCGAATCTTGCCATGGCAGATGGTGGAATTTGAATTCAACAAATATTTGGAATTAAGAATCTAATAATGACCGTGAATCTATTGTCCTTTGTCAGGAAAAACCCATCCGGTTCACTAATGGCCTTCAGGGAATGAAGCTGCCATCTTTACCTGGTCTGGTCTACATGTGACTCCAGACACACAACAATGTGGTTGACTCTTAATGGCTCTCTGGGCAGTTAGGGATGGGCATTAAATGCTGCCTGGCCAGCAACACCCTCATCCCACTAATGAATAAAGAGGAAAAAATGGAATGGGCAGTGAGAGAAAGTGGTGGAGGAAGATCCAATAACAATTTAAAAATCATTTGGATACATACATCGGTGAGAAGGGTTTAGAAGGATATGGACCAGATGTGGGCAATTGAAACTAGCTCGGTGGGCAGCATGGACCAGTTTGAGTGAAGGGCCTGTTTCCAAGCTGTATTACTCTATGGCTCTATACTATTCCAGACCATAAAAGAAAATTGCAGGGCATGGATATAAAATGATGTGGAAAAACAGCAGGGGTGATGTGAGAAAAAAACTTTTTCACATAGCCAGTAGTTAGGGTATGGAATACACTGCCCGGAAATGTGGTGAAGGCAAGTTCAATTGAGATGCCCAAGAAAGGATTGGATAATTATTTTGATAGAAATGGTATGCAGGGATACAGGGCAAAGACAGGAGATGGCACTGGGAATAGAACCAGTGCAGGCAAGATAGGCTGAATGGCCTTCATCTGCATGTTAACAGTTCTGTGGCTCTGTGATCTCCTCTTACAACACATTTACTAAATTATCACATTGAGTATTCTTCATTAATATGCTTTAAGACTTTGGGATATCCTGAGGTTGTGAAAGACGCTAATATAAATGCAAGTCTACATTTTTCTTATTCACCTCATAAATTAGTGCCTCAATTCAAGATTCAACTGGTCCATGCTGATAATCCAACGATTAATTTAGTCAACAGCAAACCTTTATCAAAGAATCAAAAGTTAGCTCATTGAAAATCCTATTCAAAATTCTCCCCTGTCTACACCACATGAATCAGGTGCGTAATGAAAGATTTGTCATTTCCCTGATTAGGTATAGTTCCAACAACACTCAAGGAGCTTGAAACCATCCAGGACAAAGCAAAGCAGTCTGATAGCCTGGCATCACAGCCACAAGCATCCACTCCCTCCTTCACTGATGCTCAGTTGTAGCAGTATGTACCATCTACTAAGAAGAAGGCTTTCAGCATGCTTGTTTTCACCAGTCAGAGCATTGAGTATAAGAGTTGGGATGTCTTGTAACAGATGTACAAGATGTTCGTAAGGCTGTATTTGAAGTGCTGTGAGGCTTTACTCCAGAAAGGACATTAATAAATGAGGAAGGGTGCGGAAATGATTTCCTAGGATGCTACCTGGACTGGAATGCTGGAGTTAAGAGAAGAGGCTGGATAGGCTGAGACCTTTCCTTCCCTGCAGCATAGAAAACTCAGGGTTGGCCTTAAAGAGGTCTGTAAACTCATGAGATGCACAGATAAGATAGATAGCAAACAGTTTTTCCCCATAGTAGGAAGTCTAAAACTATGAGGACATAGGTTTAACGTGAAAAAGAAGAGAAACAAAAGGGTCCAGAAGGGCACATTTTTCACACAGAGGGTGGTGGTGCAAGTGAGTACAATTTCATTCTTTAAGAAACATTTGGACACGTACATGGATGGGATAGGTATAGAAGAACACAGACTAAACTCAGGCAAATGGGACTAGTTTAATGTGAAAAGTTGGCAGCATGGACATATTGGGCCAAGGGCCTGCTTCCATGCTGTAGACCTCTATGACTCTCGGTGCACTGCACTTATTCACACACTCCTTGAACAGTACCTTCAAAGTCCCACATCTCAACCACTTATCTGGGAAAGGGCACGAGATACTTGGGAACATCACCACCTGTAAGATCCTCCCCAAGTCACTCACAATCCTGACCTGGGACAATATCATAAATAACAAAGTGTGGAGCTGTATGAACACAGCAGGCCAAGCAGCATCTTAGGAGCACAAAAGCTGATGTTTCGGGCCTAAACCCTTCATCAGAAAAGGGTCTGTGCTGTATATCTCTATGACTTAAAGACACTATGACTCTATGTAATGTGGCCATCCCTGGCTGGCTCAGCATTAACTGCCCGACCCTAATCGCCATCGGAGATGTGTTGGTGATCTGACTTATTGAATCACTGCAGTCCAGGTGCTTGGTCTTTTCTGATGAAGGGTCTAGGCCCAAAATGTCAGCTTTTGTGCTCTTAAGATGCTGCTTGACCTGCTGTGTTCATCCAGCTCCACACTTTGTTATCTCGGATTCTCCAGCATCTGCAGTTCCCACTATCTCTGGGACTACATCATCGTTTGTTCACTGTTGCTGGGTCAAAATCCTGGAAATCCTTCCCTATAGCATCTGGACTGCAGTGGTTCAAGAAGTCAGATCATCAGCACATTTCCAAGGGCGGTTAGGGTCGGGTAGTTAATGTTGAGTCAACCAGGGATGCCCACATTATGTAGAGTCATAGAGTCTTCAAGTCATAGAAATACACAGCACAGAAACAGACCCTTTGGGCCAACATGCCAACCAGATATCCTGTATAAATCTAGTCCCATTTGCCAGCATTTGGCCCATATCCCTCCAAACATTTCCTATTCATATACCCATCCAGATACCTTTTAAATGTTCTAACTGTACCAGCCGTCACCACTTCCTCTGGGAGCTCATTCCATACATGCACCATCCTCTGTGTGAAAAAGTTGCCCCTTAGGTCCCTTTCATATCTTTCCCCTCCCACCTTAAACCCACACTGTCCCATTTCAGACTCCCCCATTCCAGTGAAAAGGCCTTAACAATTCACACTACTCGCACCCCTCATGATTTTATAAACTTCGATAAGGTCATCCTTCAGCTTCTAGTGCTCCAGGGAAAATAACCCCAGCCAAAAATTCCTGAGGACATCATTCTCAAGTGGTTTTAAATGACAATCATTCCTAAAGTTTAAACAAAAGTAGTTTTGCCAATTTTTGACTTCTCCCTTGGTTTCTGCACATTCCCTTCCATCTTGCTGCTGAGCACATACTCTTCCCATGAGCTCTGCCACAAATTAAAAAAATTCATTACTGAACTACTGATGACATCCAATCATGAAAAAAATGAGCTGTTCAACTGAAAAATGATGCCAGTCTGCTTTAATTAATTATGCAGATACCAGGCATTGAATACTCTTGGCATTTTTATCACTAGTGTTCTTTGTAGAAATCCAGTGACTGCTAGGACAGACTACACACACATAATATTCAATGATAAACAACATATTTTAGCTAAAAGATCTACACATTAATTATGAATGGCATCAATTTTAATCTATAAATATTTGGGTAGTCAACTTAGCATCCTTAGAATATTTACAGTCATTCCACAAAGGTGAGAGAACCAACACATATCTGATGGCAGAAGGTGCTCAGCAGGTATACCCTCCAGTTTCTGCTAGCAAACACTACAAAATGCATGAGGAATTAATTGGCACCTCACCAAGTGTTTCTTATACTGTAAACATTATTTTTTTTCTGAGGCTTCCACTTCCGAATACTGACAAAATGAACAAGGGAGAAAAGCAAACAGTTTCTCTGGTGGATTTACCCACGTATGCACTGTCTAACATTGCAATGAGCCAGCCTGGAATTTGGGCTTGCTGCTTCTAGGCTACAAGGGAAAAGCAAAGCGCATGCAGGGGACCCCATCACACATCATGAGCTTAAGTTCCTCGATTCACAATTTCCCCTTTGCACACGGGCTTCTCCCTGTCCTTCCACCAACTCTCATATTGTGCAGACACCACCCCCTTCCCATCCTGCCCCATTCCTCTTCCCTTTTACAACCTAAGAACTTTTGCTTCTTACACTGTAGACTCACTCTCCCAATATTTATCCTCAGTTCCCTACCCAGCCCTGACCCTGGCTTAACTCAGCAAAAGTTTACCCTCCAGCCTTGTTCGGCTTGTCTGTCACCACAATATCACAAGAGTTTAATGGACAGAATTAGGGCATTCGATTCATTGAGTCTGCGCCAACATTTGATCATGGCTGATACATTTCTCAACCCCAATCTCCTGCCTTCTCCCTATAATCTGAATAATTGAGAACCTATCTGTCTCTGTCTCAAATACACTCAATGACTTGCCCCCCACAGTCCTTTGTAGCAATAAGTTCCACAGATACACCACCCTCTGCCTGAAGAAGCTCTTCCTCATCTCAGCTCTAAACGGTCATGCCTTCACTCCAGAGTTGTGCCCTTGGGTCTTAATCTCTCCTATTACCTCAGAGTACAGCAGGACCTTGATCAGATGGGTCAATGGGCCAAGGAGTGGCAGATGAAGTTTAGTTTAGATAAATGTGAGGTGCTGCATTTTGGAAAGGCAAATCAGGGAAGATGTATACACTTAATGGTAAGGTCTTGGGGAGAGTTGCCGAACAAAGAGAACTTGGAGTGCAGGTTCATTGTTCAAGTGGAGTCACAGGTGGACAGGGTGGTGAAGAAGGTGTTTGTATATTTGTCTTCATTGGTTGGTGTATTGAGTATAGGAGTTGGGGGGTCATGTTGCAGCTGTATCGGACATCGGTTAGGCCACGTTTGCAATACTATATTCAATTCTGGTCTTTCTACTATCAGAAGGAAGTTGTGAAGCTTGAAAGGGTTCTAAAAAGATTTGCAAGGATTTTGCCAGGATTTGAGGGTTTAAGCTATAGAAAGAGGCTAAATAGGCTGGAGCTATTTTCCCTGGAGCTTGAAAGCTGAGGGGTGACATTATAGAGGTTTATAAAATCATGACGGGCTTGGATAGGATGAATAGTCAAGGTCTTTTCCCCAGGTGTGGAGTCCAAAACTAGATGGTATAGGTTTAAGGCGAGAGGGGTAAAATTTAAAAGGGACTAAGGGGTAACATTTTTCACACATTAGCTGGTGCCCGTATGGAATGAGCTGCCAAAGGAAATAGTGGAGGTTAGTACAATTAAAACATTCAAAAGGCATGTGGATGAGTGCACGGGGATGAATTATTCAGAGAGATATGGGCCAAATGCTGGAAAATAGGCCTGGATAAATTGTAGGACATACGGTTGACATGAATGAGTTGGACTGAAGGGTCCGTTTCGGTGCTGTACAGTTCTATGACTCTGTGACTCTATAGTTGAAACATCTTCTCCATGTCTACTCCATCCATGCATCTCAGTATTCTGTATGTTTCAATCAAATTCCTCCTCATCCTCATAAACTCCATCGAGTACAGAGCCAGAGTCTTCAATTGCTCCTCATGTGACAAGCCCTTCATTCCTGCAATGATTCCTGTCAACCTCCTCAGGACTCCTTACAATGCTAGCACATCCTTCCTAAGATAAAGGGGCCAAAACTACTCACAATATTCCACGGACTCCGGCCAGAGCCTTATAAAGCATCAGACAGTACATCACTGCTCTTGCATTCTTATAACCTATTCACAGGTTGATTCCTTCCTGTGGTTGTTGTTGATGGTTTCAACCAGGAGTCTATCCTCAGCAAATGCAGGGAAGAATCAGGCCGTGGTTAGAGGAGCAGCTGTCAGGTCTATGTACAGAAGCAACTTTGATCTGAACAGAACCCTCCAACCATGGCTGATTTCCAAACGAGTGTGAGACATTCATGGGTGAATTTTCCCATTCATCTCCCTGTAATTTGAACACTAATGTGAGGCAAGATGTTCTGTGTGGAGTTTGCATGTTCTCCCCATGTCTGTGTGGGTTTCCTCCCACAGACCGAAGATGTGCAGGTTAGGTGGATTGGCCATGGGGAGATGCGGGTTTATAGGATAGGAGTGTGAGTCTGGTTGGGATGCTCCTTAGAGGGTTGATAATGGGCCAGATGGCCTGCTTCCACCCTGTAGGGATTCTATAATAAAGGAAGAAATAGTAATATCACAATAACCAGATTATCTGTTTACTTTACTTGATATTTTTCAGAGATAATTAGTGACTAGCACACAGGAGTTAATTCCCCCAGACTTCAAACAGACACCATAAGACCTTTTAGACCCAGTTCAGAAGGCAAATAAAGCCTCAGTTCACATTGTATCTGAAAGATGGCACATCTGACCATGTAGCATTCCTACAGTACTGTGTTCAAACATCAGCCTAAACGCAATTCTCAGGTCTCTGGAGTGGGATCAAATGCATAACCTTCAAAGTTATAGCTGAGAGTGCTATTGTCTGAGGCACATAAGGGGAGGAGGGAATATTAAATAGTTTTAACCAATTCTCCTCTCAGTGCCATCCTTCTAGTACTGGTTACATTAGACACATATTTTTTGAGTTTATGAAGTATACAAACTTACCTATATATGAATTAAAGGAAGAAAATGGCCATTCAGCTCCTCCAGCCGCTTGCACCATTCAATAAGCTAATGGATCATTGTTGACTTGTTCATTTTCTTTGAATTGCACTTTCCCATCTACTCCCAGTGAAATAAGTGCACAGAGGCCAATATCCTGTCTCCAAGTGCCTCTTTATTTACATAGACACAATACAATGGCTCTGAATAGCCAGCTTTGAGTTAGTCCCTAGAATTAGGAGACTCTCTGAATCTCCTGTTTGTACTTTTCAGCCTGGGCTCCCTGATTGGCCCCTGTTAACAGCTCCAACCAGGGATCTCATAGTCAATGAGATCCACCTGGTTCTTGTTCCAATCACTGCACACAGTAACCTTTGATTCCTTTGCCTAACAAGGTCTACCTACCTCCACCTTAAAATATTAATAGACTTCAAAGACAGAAAATTACACAATTGCGCAGCTTTGGGAAAGAAACACCTTATTTCTGTCTCTCATTTTTAAACAGTGCCTCCTAACTCTCACTCACAAGATGAAGCATCCTTGCTATGTCCACCCTATCATGACCTTCCAGCATCTTATGTATGTCCATCAAATCACTCCCCACTCCCCTCACCTCCAGTGGAAACTAGCCCAGCTGCTTAATTTTCTGTGATAAGTCAAGCTGCTTATTCCCAGGTATCAATCTTGTAAATCTCCTATCAACCACTTGCAACGTATTTACACCCTTCCTTAAATTACCCAAATAAAATGCACATAGTATTCAAGATGTGGTTTTGCCAATGTTCTTTTTCAACTGAAGCTTAATATCCTTATTTTAGGTGCAAATCCTCACATAATAAAGGATTAATTACTCACGATACCTGCTTATAAGCATGTTATGACTCACGCAGTAGAATTCCTTGATCCCTCTGCACCTCTTCATTACATTATATTTTGTATTTTTTAAATTTTGCCTGCCAAAGAGAACAACTTCAGAATTTCCCATAATATACTTCTATCTGTCTGATTTGATGAGAGCTTAGAAGTTCAGTATCTCCGTTCCTGTATTGGCATCTTAGTTGCGAGTTGCTCTTCCAGCAGGGTCATGTCAGTGATCCTAATCTCTCAAAGGGCAGTAGTATTCAAAAAGTAGGAGAAAGTTACTGCAGATGCTGGAATATGTGTTGAGAACAAAAAGTGCTGGAGATCACAGCAGGTCAGGCAGCATCGATAGAAAGAGAGCAAGCTAACGTTTTGAGTCTAGACGACTCTTCATCAGCTCTGAACAGTCATCTAAACTCAAAACGTTAATTTGTTATATTTCCATGGATAGATACTGTCTGACCTGCTGTGATCTCGAGCACTTTTTGTTTACAGCATTCAAAGAGTATATGGGAAGGATAATCAAAGAAATACATTTGTAGCTGTATCTCTGCTTCTTCTGTGCATGATTCCACACTGTGATACTGAATCCTAGGAACAGTGCAAAAAGGAACGGTGGGATTCTTCAACTCATGCACAGTAGAAGAGTGAGGGAAAACCTGTGAGGGAAAATTAAGAAATCCCTAATCAAGTCTGTCCTTAAATCCAGTACTATCCCTATAAGATGTTTCAACAAAAATATCTTCTCAAGAACAAAGAACAAAGAAAATTACAGCACAGGAACAGGACCTTTGGCTCTTGAAGCCTGCGCTGATCCAGATTCTCTATCTAAACCTGTATCGTATTTTCCAAGGATCTGTATCCCTCTGCTCCCTGCCCATTCATGTATCTGTCTAGATACATCTTAAATGACGCTATTGTGCCCACCTCTACCACCTCCACTGGCAACGCATTCCAGGCACCCACCACCCACTGCAGAAAGAACTTCCCAAGCATATCTCCCTTAAACTTTTCCCCTCTCACCTTGAAATTGTGACCCCTAGTAATTGAGTCCCCCACTCTGGGAAAAAGCTTTTTGCTATCGACCCTGTCTATATTTCCCATGATTTTGTAGATCTCAATCAGGTCCCCCCTCAACCTCTGTCTTTCTAATGTAAATAATCCTAATCTAAACAACCCCTTTTCATAGCTGGTGCCCTCCATACCAGGCAACATCCTGGTGAGCCGCCTCTGCACCCTCTCCAAATCATCCACATCATTTTGGTAATGTGGCGACCAGAACGGTACGCAGTATTCCAAATGTGGCCGAACCAAAGTCCTATACAACTGTAACATGACCTGCCAACTCTTGTACTCAATACCCTGTCCAATGAATGAAAGCATGCCGTATGCCTTCTTAACTATTCTATTGACTTGCGTTGCCACCTTCAGGGTACAATGGAATTGAACACCCAGATCTCTCTGTGCATTCTCATTGTCTTTCAGGTTTTGGCTGACTGTTTTGTATGCTTCGGTTTTGACCTCACATTTCCACCCTCTATATTTTTGTGATTCCTTCATCCCATCTCAGTCATAGAGTCATAGAGTCACACAACATGGAAACGGACCCTTCAGTCCAACCAGTCCAGGCCGACCATAATCCCAAACTAAACTAGTCGTTTGTGTTTGTCCCTTATCTATCCAAACCTATCCATCTGGGTCTTTTGGATATAGTTGGATGCCATAGCATCAAACATTGCACGATCATATCAGATTATTCTGTTACTTACTTCCTTCCCATTCATCAGCGTGTTTCTGTGGGGTATCCACCTTTCCCTGCCTGTCAGGTGATATTCTAGTTTGGTAACAGCCTTCTCAGCTCTGCTGAGAAGATCAAACTTTCAAGCCTCCACTGTAGAGACGTGAAGGATGTTCTCAGGTGACACCTGAACGCAGAACTATCAGGTCACTTATTGGTAGAAATACCATCTCCTTGATGAGACATTACGCCTTTACACCTGTACTATTATACCTGTAGTGATGGTAGAGACTCCAACTTCCATTCGTCCACATAGCTGATCAGACATCCCTCCTGCTCTAACTGCTTGGCTTGGGGGCATGTGTTGGTGGAATTTGCAGGTTCAGCTATGCTCTAAACATATGTCCAACATTTTGTGCTCCTGAGATGCTGCTTGGCCTGCTGTGTTCATCCAGCCTCACATTTTATTATCTTGAAGCTTTTGTGCTCCTGAGATGCTGCTTGGCCTGCTGTGTTCATCCAGCCTCACATTTTATTATCTTGGAGCTTTTGTGCTCCTGAGCTGCTGCTTGGCCTGCTGTGTTCATCCAGCCTCACATTTTATTATCTTGGAATCTCCAGCATCTGCAGTTCCCATCATCTCCAACATTTGCAGTTGGTCATGAATCGAAAGCCTCTTATTCAGAGGCAGTGATGCTATCCAATGAGTTACATGGCCCCCTTTTAGTTATACACATCAATAATTCTTTGGACGGTTGTTTCAATCCATTAATATATTTCCTTTTTAGGGTCATACCTCCTATTTCATTTATTTCTACATTTTCTAATTTACACCGCCTTCATCCTCCATACTTTCTTTCTTCCCATCCTATTCAGTTTCCATCCTCTTTATCACACCCTTTTACTTCTTCAAGTTCAAGTTGCCTTCTTCATACTTCCATTTGATGCTTGTGGTCGTTAGCTTCACCCACATGTCAGGTCTGTAGCTTTCTTGAAAGACTTCAGACCACTCTTTGATTTAATTTCTGTATGATTGTTTTAACAGGTGGTGCGAACTGTAGAATCTTGTAGCCTTGCCTCCATTTATTAATCTCTTGTTCCTTTGGTTTTACTTTCTATCTGCCTCCGCTTGTCATTTTATTTTACTAACTTCCTGATTCTTTACTCACAGCAACATTTTCCATTTGCTTCTGCCTTCTCCGTTTTGCCATTTTCTGATTTTGAATTCAGCCACTTGACTCTTTAATATCATTTTTAAAAATTCTCTAAGGCTTGTTGGCCGCATTCCCTCCAAGCAGGTCAATCTCTCTGCACATGCCAATCATAGGAACATAAAAACAGGGGAAGGCCATTCGGCCCTTTTAGCCCATGTCACCATTCAATAAGATCATGGCAGATCTGTGACTTAACTCCATTTAGCTGACTTTGGCCCCTATTCCTTAACAACTTTGTTTAATGAAAATTTATGTCTCAGATTTAAAATTAACAGGGTGCAAAGCTGGGTAAAGAAATGGCAGATGGAATTCAACCCAGAAAAGTGTGAAGTGATTCATTTTGGAAGGACAAATTTGAATGCAGAATACAGGATTAATGGCAGGATTTCCAGCAGCGTGGAGGAACAGAGGGATCTCAAAGTCCACGTCCATAGATCCCTCAAAATTGCTACCCAGGTTGGTAGGCTTGTAAAGAAGGCATATGGTGTGTTGGCTTTCATTTGGCAGGGGAATTGAGTTTGAGAGCTGCGAGGTTACTCTGAAGCTGTATAAAACTCTAGTTGGACCATACTTGGAATATTGTGTTCAGTTCTGGTCACCTCATTATAAGAAAGATGTGCAAGTTTTAAGGAGGGTGCAGAGGAGATTTACCAGGATGTTGCCTGGACTGGACGGCAGATCTTATGAGGAAAGGTTGAGGGAGCTAGGGCTTTTCTCATTGGAGCGAAAAGGATGAGAGGTGACTTGATAGAGGTGTACAAGATGATGAGAGCGCAGATAGAGATGATAGTCAGAGACTTTTCCCCAGGGTGGAAATGACTGTTACTACAAGGGGGCATAATTTTAAAATGATTGGAGGAAGGTATGGGGAGATGTTAGAGGTAGGTTCTTCACACAGAGAGCGCTGGGCATATGGAATGCACTGCCGGCAATGGTAGTGGGGTCAGATAATTTAGAGACTTTTAAACGACTGTTGGATAGGCACATGGAGGATAGCAAAATGTAGGGTAATAATCTTAGTAGGATAATAGTTCGGCACAACACCATGTGCCAAAGGGCCTGTACTGTGCTGCACTGTTCTATGTTCTCTGTTTTATGTTTTTAACAACTGATCCAGCAACCATTGCCATTTGTGGAAGAGAATTCCAAACATCTACCATCCTTTGTGTGTCAAAGTGCTTCCTCCCATCTCTCTTAATGGTCTGGCCTGGTTTCTCAAACTACGCCTCTGAATTCTAGAATCCTCAGTCAGCAGAAATAGTTTATCTTTATCTATCCTGCCTTTTCCAGTTAATATCTTCACCCCTTAACCTTCTAAATCCCAGAGGAAACAGGTTTAATTTGTATAATCTCTCCTTCTACCTTAACCCTTAAAGCTAAGGTATTCTTGTAAACCTATGCTGTAATCCTTCCAAAGCCAAAATATCCATCTTAAGGTGTGGTATCTAGATCTGCTCACAATACCCCAAGAGCGGTCTAACCAGAGTTTTGTACAGCTGCAGCAAAACCACTGCGTTCTTGTACTCCAGTCCTCAAGATATTAAAGCCAACATTACATTCACCTACTTGATTAAATTCTACACATAGCAAATTGTTTCTGGCATCATAAGGATCTAAGCACCTGAACTGTCTCTTTGGATATGCACTGTATTTAATTTTATACCATCAACAAAGTAAACCCCCATCCTTTCTCGGTATAGATAGTTGTGGGGATACATTGGATCCCACTTCTGGAAGACACCGCTGCGTATAAACCACAACAATCTGTATACTGCTAAAAATAATTAGAGGGGATGTTGGGCTGTAGGTATGGCTGGGAAGGCCAGCATGTATCGCTCATTTATAGTTGCCCTTGAGAAGGAAAAGGTGAGTTGTCCTCTGACCCACTGTAGTCTTGGTGTGTGGTGACACCCACAATGCTATTAAGTAGGGCATTCCAAGCCTTTGACTCAATGACAATGCAAGTACAATGATATAGTTACAAGTGTGTGATCATATATGGTTTGGAAGGGAACTTACAGGTGATGGTTTGCCTGTGTAACAGCTGCCCTTCTCCTTCTTGGTGGTGGAGCCAGTGGATTTAGCAGGTGCTTTCAAACTGTATTGTTGAGTTATTGCTGTACATCTTTTTGGTGATACACTCTATAGATGCAATGTGTCAGTGGAATGTTTCTCAAGGTGATAGATGGGGTGTAGGGTGCATTATATTGGAACGTTCTGGGAATAATCTACTTTGCCACACAATTTTCACAATGCAGTAGGTGGCCATTCCACCTGCTGTCTAAATGAGTATGAAATAAAACAAAACACAGCGAATGCTAGAGATCTGAAACAAAGACAAGCACAGAAATTGCAGGAGGAGCTCAGCAGATCTGACTCCTGATTTTTGAACTCCCTGCCAAAGGAATCAGGATCCTCTTGTCTATCTCTACCCCCGACAGTTTTTTATGCCTCAACCACACCATCCCTCAGCCTCCTCTCCAACCCCAACATCTCCAATCTCTCCTCGTAGCTACAATTCTCCAGCCCTGTTGCCAGACCTGCTGAGTTTCTCCAGCAATTTCTGATTTTGTTCGCTCTGACTGAGCCTTATGCTCCAGTCCTGAATTCCTGCCTTTTCCTGGTATCCTTATGCATTGTTAGTTAAACAATCATTGAATGCACTTCTAAAAGTGTCAATTGAACCTGTCACCACATACATGGGAAGTGGTGGTGTGGTAGTAATGTTAATGTGATAGCAATCCATAATTCCAAGCTAATGCTTTGGGGAAATGTTTGAATCTCACCATAGGAGATGGTAAAGTTTGAATTCAATGAAAATCTGGAATTGCAACTTAGCCTAATTGCGACAAAGTAAACACTGTTGACTAATCTCTTTCACTAATGCCCTTTGGCAAAGGCAATCCTTACCTGGTCTAGCCTGTATGTGGTTCTAGACTCACAACAATGTGGTTGGCTCTTAACTGACCTCTGGAATAGCCATAGCAAGCCACCCAGATCAATTAGGAATGGACAATAGATACTGGCGCAGCCAGAGCACCCACATCCCAATAACAAATAGTAATATATTTCCAGACAGTGAATTTCAGACTTTAACCATGTGCTGTGTGACAGCATTTTTGCTTACATCATATTTGCTAGTTTTGCAAACCATTTTAAATCTCTGCCCTTGCATTCTCAACACTGTGACATTTCCTGTAGACGATCATTTGTGACCTGTATTTTTTTTCCCTGAATGACAACCTATCCAAGCGAAAGTGACCAGCTCACTCCAGGATTTAACAGCCCTCACTTCCTAATTACCACTGCTCACTGACATGACCAACACATTCTACTATGAACTTGTAAATTAGTAGATGGTGACCATTTCCAGTATGCACATCCATCTTTATTCTTACCCCAGTCCCTATTCCCTGTAATATGACCAACCTCTTAATCATCAAGTACATGTATCGAGGCAGAACTTTCACATCCTCAGGGTATCCCAAAAGCACCTCTGAGCCAATGAATTATTCCTTCTCTAGGAGCACTCTCACAGCGATTAGGACAGCAAGCCAATGAACAAAAATTAATTTTAAACAAATTTTTGAGTGCATTTTATCAGCAATCGATGGACATAACACTTTTAATCAGGCAGCAAGTTTGTATTTTACTCACCATTACTGCACAAAACCACAGCTATATATTCCTCATAATAGGAGTCCACATAAAGCAGCACACTTGGAGTGTGGGTGGTTCGAAAGCTGAACTCAATGTTCTCTCTTGAAAGCGTCATGTCTGAGTAAATAGCTGATAAAGGGCTGCTGACATTTTTGCCAATGCCATAAGATTCGTGGAAATCGTAAGCCAATGATGTCCCGGCTTCCAAGAGTGCCGAAATCTCTGAAATCAGGAAGAGGAAGGATTGTCAGCAGAAGTTTTATATAAGAATGTAACAGCTAGGAACAGGAGTAGGCCATTCAGCCCCTTGAGCCTGCTCCACCAGTCAATACAATCATGGCTGATCTCATCTCGGCATCTACTCCAATTTTCTGCCTGCTCCCCATAACCTTTCAAGGCATTACTAATTAAAAATCTGTCTGTCTCCTGCTTTAATTTACTCAATGAACTGGCATTGACCACACTCTGGTGTAGTGAATTCCACAGATTCATCATCCTTTAAGAGAAGTTATTTCCCCTCATCACTGTCCTAAATCTACTACCTCTTATCCTAAAACCAAAATATCTTATTCTAGATTGCTCTAGAAGATCATAGATCAAACAGAGTTAGAGGTCATTCAGTCCACTTAGCCAGTGCCAGTTCTTTGAAGGATGTATTCCACTTGTTCCACGACTGTACTCTTCTACACATTAAGACCAGAAGAAATAGGAACAGGAGAAAGCTTTTCAGCCCTTTGAGCCTGCTCCACCATTCAAGTGGATCATGGCTGACCCAACATTCCTCACATTTATTTTCCTGTCCCTCCCCAAAATCTTTGATTGCCCGATTGATCAAAAACCTATCTATGTACAAACCAATTGTACACAGGCACTCTGCCTCAGCAGCTACATGTGACAAGGAGTTCCAAAGACTCACAACTTTCTGAGAGAAGGAATTCCTCCTCATCTCAGTCTTAAGTTGACATCTGAGACTAATCTGGTCATCGGCTGTCTCTGTTGAGGGGTAATATCGGCACAGTATTGACCCTTAAGAATCCTGTATGCTTCAATGAGCCTGCAGTTTTCTGGTAGTACATTATGTGATCATAACAACTGGCCAGATAAAGGAACGCTCATCTCATTTCTTCTGGTTCTTTTGCCAATGACCTTTAGCTTTCATCTTCTGGCTTTCTAACAGCGAAACCAGTTTTCAACAAAAAGATTTCAAGTTAATGGTATCGGGCAGTAATTCGAAAGCCAACGGGAACTACTTAAAGAAAGACACTTGGATGTTTGTTGTCAACTGAGTGGAGAACACATGTAAGTTAAGTCAAAGCATTGTGGGATTGATGGCATGGGGTTATATCGACAGGTTATTTAGAATATGAGCTCAAATCACTTTCTAAACAATTTGAATTTGCTTTTTTTTAAAGAAAAACTGAAATCAAAAGTTAAATTGTCCATGATTGTTGCTAGTTTGTTCAAATAGTGATGTAGTGAGGAAAACATTTCATTCTCACTCAGTCTGAACTATGTGGGAAGCCAGCTGGAGACAAACATGGTTGGCTCTCAATTGCCCTCAATTGTTAATGCATAGGTCAGCAATTCAAGGAGAAGGCCCACCGTTATTCTCTCATCAGGATGATGGGGGATCCCTGAAGTACTCGTAAATTGTTGAATGCTTATTTACAGTATATACTTTTCTTTAAAAAGAAGTGCTGTATGACCTAATCTATTCTTGTCACTTTTTCATTTACTCTGAGCCATCATCACTTTTACCTTCTATTCTTTTTCAGACTTTCTATCTCTTGTTCTGCTGGATCCTTTCATCTTTTCACACTCTCCAGTTCTAAGGAATGGTCATTAACCTGTAAGATTAACGCTGTTTCTTTGTTCTTAGTTGCAGCCCAACCTGTCAACCATCTCCAACATTTAATGTTTTCACTGCAGAAATAAGTCATTGAATACGATGTTCCTTGTGATGCTTTTTAGTGCAGAAACTGTGCCACTGAGGGACTTAATGCATGGCTGAGATAAGCCATCATTTTACCACGTTTAGGACCTGCATAACAAATGAGCTGAATTCACTTCTACCCCTTGCTCCCGACATTCCAAAAGCAAGACCTCTGTTGTCAAGAATTATTACTTCTGAAGATAACTGATCACATGTTCACTTAAATGCTCCATCCCAAGGGTAAGGTTCAACTTGGGTCACATCTTCCTGTGTATTTTATTATTGTTAAGAAATTGCTTGTGCTGGATTGTGTATTTTTAGTAGAGTGGTAGAGTTGTCAACAGTCAATTCTGATATTGCTAATTTGATTTTTATTTCAAAGATGGTTATAGAAAGCACAGAGAGTGAAACTGACCAATAGCATATGCATTAGTAAACCCCTTGATGAATGCATGTGAGATTGCACTGACTGCACATTTATGAGGAAGTTCTGAAGCAGGATCACTGGACTCGAAATGTTAACTCTGTTTTCTCCTCCACAGATGCTGCCAGACCTGCTGAGTTTTTCCAGCAACTTTGGTTTTGCACATTTGTGAGGTGTCCTTGAATCATTTATTGAAATGGGCTAATAGCTTTGTTCAAATGTAAAGGTGATTTTTGAACAAGTGTATTTGTGGGTTACGTAGAAACAAATTACATAGAATCCCTGCAGAGTGGAAACAAACCATTCGGCCAAACAAATCTGCATCACCACTCCAAGGAGTACCCCCACCCCAAATCATTCTCCTGTATTCCCCTATGTCCAACCCACTTGATCTAAACATCCCTGGACATTACAAGCAATTTAGTGTTGGCAATCCACCTTCCCTGCACACTGTTGAAGGAAACCAGAGCTCCCAGAGGAAACCCATGCAGACAGAGGGAGAACGTGCAAACTCCACACAGACAGTCGGCTGAGGGTGGAATTGAACCTGGGTCCCCGGTGCTGTGAGGCAGCAGTGCTAGCCACTGAGCCACCGTGCCACCTATTACGATGAGAAACTTGCATTTTCTTGCCTACAGAGGAATAAGGGGTAATAAAATTTTGACTTTTCCAAGATGGAAATGACAGACACCACATTCCACAGGGATGATAGAATCAAATATATCTTTCACGTCAGTGGTACCCATTCAGAGGTGACTTCAGGAAATGCAATTCTTCCCAAAGGAGAGTGGTTGAAATCTTGAAATTGCTATCAAATAGCTATGGAGGCTGTGGATCAATCATAAATATCACAAGTCAATGTTGATATTCAATAATTTTAACATTTGAAAAATCAAGGTGTCCAGTTGGAATTAATATTGTGATCAATAATAGTATATTTGGATGGTAGAAGCAATTCAAGAGGCTTAGTAGCCGTCTTCTGTTCCTAACTAGTATTTGGATATTATTTGACTGGGCTTATCTTCATCAGGTCAAACTCCTGCATCAGCCCACTCAATAGCATGGTGGCAGTAGATCTACCAGCTGGACTGTAGCGGTTCATGAAGGCTACTGACCATCAGCTCCTCAAGGGATTCCAGAGGATGGTCAATACATTAAAATAAAACAAAGAATTGTGGATGCTGAAGATCTGAAGCAAAAACAGAAACTGCTGGAGAAACTCAGCAGGTTTGGCAGCATTTGTGGAGAGAAAGCAGACTTGGCATCTCAGAAGAAAGCTCACTGGATTTGAAACATGATTTTCTCCAGAAATTCCTGTTTTTGGATGGTTTTTGTTTGTGATGGTCAATACATGTTGGCTTTGACACCATAATGTCAAAAATAGAATAACTTCTCAAATTTACACTTGCCACAGGATTAGAGCTCTCTGCATGCCCATTTTCAGTTATTAATATATCTATATTCCCAGATCATCCTTATTGTCTAACTTAATTAGGGTATTGTCCAAAGATTATGTGCCTTCTTTATTCTTGCAGACAAAACGCACTCAACACTTATCCAGATGGGAATTAATTTGCCAATTACACACTCAGTTCACAACTTGAGTGCAACAATTTTGGCTGCTACTCTAGTGCAATGCTGCAGCAGTGTTGCACTAACAGAAGAGATCTTATACTGAGGTCACATCTTCCTGAGGTGGAGAGAACAGATTATGGTTCTACCTTGTCAAAGAGTAGGCGAGTTCTCCCCAGTGCCCCGATGAATCAACACCATATTTTTAAAAAATCTTGTGATTATCAAACTGCTGATTGTGGGAGCTTGCCATTTGCAAATTGTATCCATGTTTTCAACTTTACAACAGTGAAGTTTATGCTCCAGCTGTACAAAAGCCTGGTTCTGCCACATCTGGAGTATTGTGTCCAGTTCTGGTCACCTCATCACAGTAAAGATGTGGAAGTGTTAGAAAAGGTGCAGAGAAGACTTACCAGGATGTTGCCTGGAATGGAGGGAAGGTCTGACAAGGAGATATTGAGAGAGCTAGGGCTTTTCTCTTTAGAATGACGAAGGATGAGAGGTGACTTGATAGAGGTGTACAAAATGATCAGAGGTATAGATAGAGTGGACAGCCAGAGACATTTTCCCAGGGTGGAGGCAGCTATTACAAGTTTTAAAGTGAGTGGAGGTAGATATCAGGGAGAGGTCAGAGGTAGGTTATTTACTCAACGCATGGTCGGGGCGTGGAATGCATTGCTGGAGAGGGTAGTGGGGTCGGCCTCATTAGGGGCATTTAAGCGGCTATTAGATAGGCATATGGATGATAGTATGAGGTAGGGGTGGAGGTTAGATAGGTTTAGGTAAAAGTTTGGCACAACATCATGGGCTGAAGGGCCTATACTGTGCTGCACTGTTCTATGTTCTGTGTTCAATGTTCTATGCTCTATGTTTCAAGAAGTATTTTGTTGGCTGTAAAGTGCTTTGGGATATCCGGTGGTTGAATAAGCTACTACATTGATGTCAAGTTTTAACAAGTTATGTATCCACCGTCCCTTTAAAATAAAAACAAAATTCCCAAAAAGTACCAAGTACCCACAATTGATGGTTAGCTAAAAAGGTTAATGACAGTATTAGACTTCAACAAAAAGCGTATGGTTACACAAAGGTGGTTTTGGGATGCAGTGGGGGAAGGGGAGATTTTGAAGCTGGTGAAATCCACATTGAAAACATTGAGCTGCAGGATTCCCAAACGGAATATGAGTTGCTGTTCCTGCAACCTTCGGGTGGCATCATTGTGGCACTGCAGGAGGCCCAGGATGGACATGTCATCTAGGGAATACGAGGGGGAGTTGAAATGGTTCGCGACTGGGAGGTGCAGCTGTTTATTGAGAACCGAGCGTAGGTGTTCTGCAAAGCGGTCCCCAAGCCTCCGCTTGGTTTCCCCAATGTAGAGGAAGCCACACCGGGTACAGCAGATGCAGTATACCACATTGGCATTTGTGCAGGTGAGCATCTGTTTGATGTGGAAAGTCATCTTGGGGCCTGGGATGGGGGTGAGGGAAGAGGTGTAGGGGCAAGTGCAGCACTTCCTGCGATTGCAGGGGAAAGGTCCGGGTGTGGTGGGGTTGGAGGGGAGTGTGGAGCAGACAAGGGAGTCCCAGAGAGGATGGTCTCTCCGGAAGGCAGACAAGGGTGGGGGTGGAAAAATGTCTTTGGCGGTGGGGTCGGATTGTAGATGGCGGAAGAGTCGGACGATGATGCTTTGTATCTGGAGGTTGGTGGGCTGGTATTTGAGGACTATAGACAAAGGAGGTGGCCATGGGGACCCACATGGGCCCAAGCTATGCCTGCCTCTTTGTAGGTGACGTGGAACAGTCCCTACTCCGCACCTAAACTGGCACTAAACCTCACCTCTTCCTCTGTTACATTGATGACTGTATCGGCGCCGCCTCGTGCTCCCAAGAGGAGCTCAAACAGTTCATCCACTTCACCAACACCTTCCAGCCCAACCTCAAGTTCACCTGGACCATCTCCAATGCATCCCTCACCTTCCTGGACCTCTCTGTCTCCATCTCAGGCAACCACCTGGAAACCAATATCCATTTCAGGCCCACCGACTCCCACAGCTACCTAGAATACCCTCTTCCCACCCACCTTCCTGCAAAAATTCCATCCCCTATTCCCAATTCCTTTGCCTCCACCTCATCTGCTCCCAGGATGAGGCATTCCACTCCCGTACATTCCAGATGTCCTTGTTCTTCAAGGACTGCAACGTTTCCCCCCTCCTACCACGCAGTGGTTGAGAAAGCCCTTGACCGTGTCTCCTGCATTTCCCGCAGCTCATCCCTCACACCCTGTCCCTGCTATAACCACCAAAAGAGAACCTCCTACAGACTATATCATTGTGGGCAGAGAAGAGGAAACATTGCTTCACTCAGAGGGTGGTCAACCTGTAGAATTCATAATGCATGCCAGGTCACAGAGTGCATTCAAGAAAGATATTGATTTTTTTTTGCTTTTAAAGGCATCAAAGTGTATGGAGAGAAAGCAGGAATATGGCTTTGAGCTGGAGAGCACGGTGGCCCAGTGGTTCGCACTGCTACCCCTCAGTGCCAGGGACCTGGGTTCCATTCCACCCTCAGGCGACTGTCTGTGTGGAGTTCGCCTGTTCTCCCTGTGTCTGCATGAGTTTTCTCCAGGTGCTCCGGTTTCCTCCCACAGTGCATAGATGTGCAAGTGAGGTAGATTGGCCATGTTAAATTACCCCATAGTGTTCAGGGATGTGTAAATTAGAAGGGTTACAAGGGATGGGTCTGGGTGGGATGCTGTGAGGATCAGTGTGGACTTGTTGGGCCGAAGGCCCTGTTTCCACACTGCAGGGATTCTATGATCATATTGAATGGTAGGGCAAATTTGGAAGGTAAAATGGCCTACTCTTTCTCCTAATTTTGATGTTTCTATGAACAAGGTGCATCCTAAGTTATTGAGGAAAAGGGCACTTGACAGATCAGATTCTGTCCTGTTTCAGGAATAACTTGCTTGCCTTTCAAAATGTAAGTCATCAGTTAAAGTTTCACTTAAGGGGCTTGAACATAAAGACTAGGTTTACACATTGTGGCAATTCTGAGGGGTTGGAATATTAAACCACAGTCTCTGTATATATTTCAGCTTAGAAACTGAAGCTATTCTATGGCACCATTAAGAAAAGAGCAGAGTAGTTCTTCCAGTCTTTCAGACAATATCTGTACCTAAACAAAGCTTACCGATAGAATGCGCAAGTCTTCACTTCTGTCTCTCATAGTTGCTCAAGGCAAAACTTGCTGGGGCAAAATTTAGTTCCCAGATTACAGCAATGGCTTCATTTCAGTGGATTAGTATTAACTGTGAAGCATTCCTTGCTGTCCACTGTTTGTGACTGACACTATATCAATAAGAGCGCTCGAATGCTTTTTCTTAGTAGCTTTACACGGACTGGTCCCATGAGTAGAAAGGGCAGAATCATTCTCTTAAAGCCTCAAAACTTGACGAGATGATTGAAGTGGTAGAATTGGAATTTCAAAAGTAACAAAGGTCTGTGGAGAGCCATGAAATATGTGTCCATTTCATTCTTAAAATTTACGTCTTATTTCTCTGAAATTTTCCTCTTACCCTGAAATTGTAATGTGACATACAGCCTCTGTGAGGTCTTCTGAAGGTCTGTGCTATTAGCTACCTTGAGGCATGAGCTGTTCATTAAGTGTACCTCAATTATTTACAAAATCATGAAATTATAATTACTATCACTGCCACAATCCTTGCATCAGTTAGTCATCGCTGATTCCTGGAATTACGTTTTTTTAAACTTTGCCAGCAGCAATTAACAAAAACATTCAAGTTCAACACCTATGTTTATTTTAAAATGTTGACTATTTTAAGATGCCAAACAACATAGTGACTATGTTTAACAACTTGTTGTTTTCACTTCAGATTTGCAAGATTCATGATTTTCTTCTAATTTTTTCAACATGTTACATGACTTGCACCTTTCGAACGATTATACAATCATTACTCATGAGCAACATACTTTAGATTGCAAGGAATGGGGGTAGGAGTCAGCTGTTCAGCCCATTTACCCTGCTCTGCCATTCAATAGGGTCATGGCTGATCCAACATTCCTCACCCACATTTTCCTGTGTTTTCCCCATAACCCTTGATACCACTACTGACCAAGAATCCATCTATTTCAGCTTAAAGAGTCCACAAAGTCTGAAACCTTTTTGGACTTTTTTAACCCAGTCCACTGGTAAAAACCTAGGGACTTCTCACTTTGTTACTCAATTGATCCTCAAACAATTCCAACTCCTCTGCGAAGAACTACAATCTGATGCCACAGGGACTTTGTAAAATCTCACTAGTCATTACAGCAACTCCTAATTTAGTCCATGCATTGCAACACTGACTCTACTTTATTGAATGCAACACATTAAAAAAGATTTGCATTTTTATAGCCCTGCACAATGAGAAGTCACGCTCTCCTGTTGAAGAGAGACAACCAGTGGTGAGTCTAACCTAAGGACCACCCTTAGAAGTGAGATTGAAAATGCAGGACCTGCATGGTGAGCCCAGTTTGTGTGGGAATTGAATGCATGCTCTGCATACAAGTCAACTATCAAGGCAACTGAACGAGCCAAACCCTATATCGCACTGAAGGACTTTTGTAAGCGTAGTCACTGTTTGAATTAGAATTAGGATCCTACAGTGTGGAAACAGGCCTTTCAGACCAACCAGTCCTCACCAAACCTCAGAACATCCCACCCAGACCCATCCCCCCATAATCTACTCCTCCCTGAACACTATGGTCAATTTTGCATGGTCAATGCGTGCACATCCTTAGACTGTGGGAGGAAACTGGAGCACCCGGAGGAAACCCATACAGACACGGGGAGAACGTGCAAACTCCACACAGACAGCCACCCGTGCCTGGAATCGAACCTTGGTCCCTGGTGCTGTTAGGCAGCGGTGCTAACCACTGAGCCACCGTACCGCCCAAAATGTAGGGCAACAAACAAAACAAAACTCAAATCAACAGTATTGTGATAATGATCAGATATTCCGCGCTTGTGATATGATTGAAATGTAACTATTAACCACTGGGAATCACATCCTTATCATTGCAAACAACACCTCCTCCTTCCCCACGATTCTCACTACCGGGAATCACCTCACCACTATATTTCGGGCTGGTCTTCAAATGAGGCTTTGTGGGTGGGACTTAGCAATGTTAAGGGGGAAGCCACATGACTGAGAGTGTATTATAGGCCCCTTAAAGGTCAGCAGGAAATTGAGGAGCAAATATGTAGACAGTTTATACAGATAGCGAGTTTTGAGCAGACTTGTAGCTCAGATTGAGGTTCTGGATGTGAGTTTGCTCGCTGAGCTGGAAGGTTCAGTTTCAAAACGAACCTTCCAGCTCAGCGAGCAAACTCACATCCAGTTTATACAGATGTGTAAGAGTAATAATCAAATAAATGTACGGGGTTTTAACTTTCCCAAAACCATTTGGGAAAATCACAGTGTTAATCAATTAGAAGGGTCAGGTTTCTTGAAAGGTATCCTGGGAAGCTTTTTGGTCTTAAAACATTAGAAGACCCGACAGTGGGTTGGGTGCTAGATCTGGCTCTAGGGAGCGAAGCCAGGCAAGGGCCTTTTTCCATACTGTGTTACTCTATGACGAAGTGTTCAAGGTGGCTGAAATCACTGCGCAGAAGCTGGTATCCATTACCAAGCCACCCTTTATTTACATACAAACAGTCCTTAACCTTGGGACTGCTGCATTCAGAGTCAGCAACCAGAGAGTCAGCATCTCAGACGCTCCCCCTTTTTATATGTCAGCCAGGGCTCCATGTAATCCCTGATTTGCTTCACTCATCATTGGAGACAGCATCTTCATTCAGATCATTGAGGAGCCTCTGGAATTCCCTCTCAAAGATCTCACCATCTCGCTCGCTTTCTCTAAAGCATTCTGAACATTTACTTCTTTCAACTAACTCCGGTCAACTTACCTCAGGTGAAGCTGCAGTTGACACCACTTGGGGCACTGTTAGTGGATCTGAGCACAATACCTTAGGAAGGATACATATGACTTGCAGAGACTTCAGTGCAGGTTTACAAGAATGATACCTGGTCTTCACGGGTTAAGTAATAAGAAGACATCATACAAATTAGGCCTGATTTCTTCAGAGTTTAGCAGGTTAAGGAGTGATCTGATTGAAATCTTCAAACTATTAACAAGAAAAGATAGGGTAGATAGATATGAAGTGTTTCCACTGGTTGGTGATTCTAGAACTCGGTGCTTAAAGTGAAAATTTGGACCAGTCCATTCAGGATAGTTGTTAAGAAGATCTTCCACACACAAAGGGTGGTAGATGTTTGGAAACTCTTTTCCACAAACAGCAGTGGCTGCTTGATCAGTTGTTAATTTTAAATTTGAGGTAGGTGAATTTTTGTTAAGCAAAGGTATTAAGCGATGGGCTAAAGGCAGGTATATGGAGTTAGACCACAGATCAGCCATGATCTCATTGAATTATGGAACAGGCTTGAGGGGCTGAATGGCCTACTCCTGTTCCTCTGTTCTGGTGTTTCTGATGGAAGTCCTGTCAGATCATGCTGAATAATTACATTTGCAGAGTGCTTAAGGCATTCTACTATGTTTAAGGTATTGCAAGTTTTAGTTGTTGTTGTAAAGGTAACTTGCAGTTTGGAAAGTGCTGGCAATTCTGTGACAGGAAGCAAATGAATTTCATCGGTCTCTTACACATCTGATACTCTAAAGTGCAATGAAACATGCTGTGAAGATACACACACAGATGTCAGAAAGTCTAGCAATATTGATGGTGCCTGAATTGATTTTAGATTGAGTGGCAGCAATATACTGGCTTTTGAAGGGTCATGTCATCAATGTTGAGGACAACTGCTTTTAGCAAGACATCATTAAAGTACAAACAGAATGAAGGAAGACATAAAATGATCCCTTTGGAAAACAGGTCACTAAGATATGCTGGCTCAATAAAAGACACCAAAATATTACGTCAATTTTAATCTGGCTGATATTTAATGGAAACGGACAATGTCAAAGACCTTTCATACAGAAATTTATTTTTCATTAAGATTCAAGGAAGCCAGAATCCTGTTGCAAAAACATCTTCTTTACAAATGAAAGGCTGACAGGCTATCCCTATTGCTAATATCTGCAAGAAATCCAAACTAAATTGACTGACAATTGAATTGCTTTGAAAATGACAGACGAAAGTTTGTGGTTATAAATAATAGGTTACATAAGAGTATTGAATGGTAATTTGATAGAGGGGATATCAGCAAAGATGCAAAGATTTAAACATCATGCTGCTTTATACCAGGGAGTTAGATTGAAAGGAATTCAGACTACAGATGCAGGAGATGAGAGGGAATGTGGGATTTTTTTGTCAAAGACATAATTCCCTGAAAATATCAAATTTCTATGTGTTATTTAAGCACTGATTCTAAGAGGGTCTCCTATAAAATTTTGGGATTTGTTTTTTACCACACAACCTTTTCACTGAAACTAGTCTTGCTAGATTTTGGATGGTAGTGTGAAACAGTCACATGGGAACCTAACAGCAGAAATAGGCTATTCAGTCTGTCTAACCTGCTCTACCATTCTAGATCATGACAGTTTATCTACCTTAATGCCATTCTTCACTGCTATCCCTATCTCCCTTGATACATCTAATATTGATACCAATGATTCAGGCACCCATTATACAAAGCATACAACTTTAATTTTCGTGCAAGCCTCCTGAAGGGTCTAGGCCCGAAACATCAGCTTTCCTGCTCTTCAGATGCTGCTTGGTCTGCTGTGTTCATCCAGCTCCACACCTTGTTATCTCAGAATATTTAGCAATTGGTTCTGCTCTATACTGCACACTTCACACTCATTCAAAATCAAAAATACACCCAAAAACTAAAAGTGAAATACAGTGAGCTGATCTTTCCTTGGAGAATCTGGTTTCATGTTGATTAGAATCAGGGTTACAAAAATTTTTTTTATTATTCATTTGTGGGATGTGGGCATCGCTAGCCAGCCAGCATTTTTTGCCGAACCCCAATTGCCCTTGAGAAGGTGGAGGTGAGCTGCCTTCTTGAACCGCTGCAGTCCACCTGCTGTGGATTGACCCACAATGCCTGTCGGGAGGGAATTCCAGGATTTTGACCCAGCAACAGTAAAAGAAGTGTGTTATATTTACAAGTCAGTATAGTCAGTAGCTTGGAGGGGAACTTGAAGCTAGTTGTGTTTCCATACATCTGTTGACACTGTCCTTTTAGATGGAAGATGTCATGTGTTTGGAAGGTGCTGGTGAGGATCTTTGGTGAATGTCTGCAGTGCATCTTGTAGATTGTACACACTGCTGCTAATGAGCATCAGTGATAGAGGGAGTGAATATGCGAGGATGTAATGCCAATCAAGCAGACTGCTTTGACGTGAATGGTGTCAACCTTCTTGCGTGTTGTTCGGGCTGCACTTACCTCAGCAAGTGGGGAGTATTCCATCACACTCCTGACTTGTGCCTCATAGATATATTAACATTGGTATCAGGAGCAGGAATATGCCATTCTGCCCTTGATTCCACATCATTATTCAATAAGATTATTAGACAATGACTCTAATTTCTAGCCATGGTAAGTGCATTCACACTAGAACAAGAAACCCAGCAACAACAGCAGACTACTTCAGATTGACTCTATCATTAGACAGCAGGGAAGTAACACTGCTTCAAGAATCATTGAGATATACAGCAGGAAACATACTCATTGTTCCAGCTTGGCTATGCCGACCAGGCATCCTCAATTAATCTGGTCCCATTTGCCAGCTTTTGGCCCATATCCCTTTAAACCCTTTCTATTTATGTACCATCCAGATGCCTTTTAAATGTTTCTATTGTACCAGCCTCCACCCACTTCTTCTGGCAGCTCATTCCATACATGCACCACCTTCTGTCTGAAACAGTTGGCACTTATAGATGCCTTTTAAAATCTTCCCACTCTCACCTTAAACCTGTGGCCTCTGGTTTTGGACTCCTCCATCCCAAGGAGAAAGACAGAGAACATAGAACACAGAACAGTACAGCACAGTAGAGGCCCTTAGTCAAACTACCCTACATTATACTATCATCCATATGCCTGCCCAAGAGTCGCTTAAACATCTCTAATGTATCTAACGTTGCCTATTCACTCTATCCATGCCCCTCTTGATCTTATAAACCTCTATCTGGTCAACCCTCTGCCTCCAGTGCTCCAGGGGAGGGAAATTGTTAGACATTATTGTTCTTGATTTTATTTGTTGTTCTCAGAATATTCAAACTGAATAGTGAAGTAACATACTTTCAATTATTTCCCTCAAAGGATTATGAATCTGTAGAATTTACGACCCCGGATTACTGGGACCTTAAGAAAATTTAAAACGAAAACAGGCAGATATTTCAGTAGAAATGTAGTTTATAGTTTCCACTAACAACCAACCAATTGTTGCAGTTCCAGCCAATTTCAGAAACAAAAGGGAGATGTCTCTGAATATTCATGCCTAGAGAGTCATGTTAAAGGATCATCTTTACATATGATGAGCCTGGAAGCTCACAGCTTGGCTATGAATTTCCTCAAAGGTAAACAGGCCTGCTGGATTGTAAGATTGCAGATGGAGTTTCTGGTCAATTCTGGCCAAATTATACAGCTGGAACAGACACAGCTATGAGAAAATTCCCATCACCATACAAAATGTAGAATGATCTGCATCAGTGGAAATGAAGCAATCAATTAATTGTGTGGTGATCAGACTACAGAGATGTGTTCCAACAGATTTGAAGAAATTAATAAATATCAGCACCTTAAAAAAAAACTTGAGGCTTTTAATATTTGTACATGAACAGCATTGAAGGTGCACTTGTACCAGATGAAAATCAGCTGTTCAAGAAGTTGGCTTACCACCACTAAACAAGAATTAGATACTGCAACTGCCTGTGATGCTCAAAATCATGGAAAAAATATCAAACATAATTATTTGCATTGTTTTGCCAGCTCTGCCAGTAACAGGGTAAATACCATTACATGGTTTCACATGGGCACACTGCAGGAGTCTGTAACTATGCAGAGGCTAATTACAACAACAACTTGCATTTATTTGGCACCTTTACCACAGTTTTATGGGTGATAAAAGAGCTCAATGGTCATTTGACAGGCACACTATTTAACAAAACTGAGCACTGAGCCACAGAAAGGGCTGTAAAGGCAGGTGACTGAAGATTCAGTTACAGATGGTTTTAATGAGGAAGAGGGAGGTAGAGAGCTGAGGTTTCATTTGGGAATTCCAGAGGCTCAGTGGGTGCTAGTGCTTGGGTACTCAGGGTGGCACAATAGCTAGCCGTACTGTCTCACAGTGCCAGGGACACAGGTTCACTTGCGAACTTAGGAGTCTGCCTGTGTGGGAGTTTGCACATTCATAACGTGTCTTCATGGGTTTCCTCTGGATGTTCCAGTTTCCTCCCATAGTCCAAAGATGTGTAGGTTAGGTGGATTGGCCATGCTCAATTTCCATGTAGTGCCGGTGGTTGCGCAGGCTAGCTTATGTAGATGTGGGGTTACAAGGATAGGGTAGGGAGCTGGATCTGGTTAGGATGTGATACACAGGGCCAGTGTGGACTCAATGGACAGAATGACCTGTTTCAGCACTTAGGGGATTCTATGAGGACTTGTATCTTATGATGAGCTGGATTGGAAAGCAAACCAAGGGTGGAAAATCCTAAAATGAAGGGGTTAATGACAATCTCCCCACTTTGTTGCTACCGCTGATTCATGAAACAAGCCTACAGTGTTATTCAAAGAGAACCTACAAAAAACATTTCATTTTCATGTGATTAATTTGAGACAGAGCATCTTTCAGCTTAATTCCCCAGCAACTGTCTGTTTTTTGAGGGTCAGGGAGGTATTGTGAGGTTCAATTCCCAGTGCACGTTGCTTTCATTAGTGTCTGAATGTGATCGCTGAAAAAAAATCAGCTGTGACTGGGGAGCTTCCTGTAAGACGTTTTTGTGAATATAAGGATAACAATAGAGACAAGCGATTACATTCCGACAGTGAAGTGAAAGAGATACCAATAATTGCAAAGCAAATTACAATGGACATTAAGGGAATAGAAGAAAAGATTATTGAGGTATATTTAGACAACAGAAAGCATGGAAGAGAAAGACAGATCCCTCAAGGATGACATACATACCATGGGAAGGAAGCTTGAAGGCAAGATAAAAGTTTTCAATTGTTACTTCACAACAGTTTGCCTGTTACAAAACCAGCTATTAAAATGGTTGGGTAGGAAATGGAATCAGTGGAGAAAGATAGTAATCGGGGATTAAACTGGCACATCTAAAGGCTTCCACTGCTTAGGAAACTTGATGGGATAAATATGAAGTAAAGTATGGATTTAAAATCTTCTGAAATGCAGTAATATCTATTGATGTCTCTAAGGATCTAATATGATTTCACACCTTTAAGGAAGTCAGAAATATATTCCTGAGATTTATAGCGTTTTCATTTGATGCCCATAATATTTAATCTAGCAAAATAGATTATGAAGGAAGAAATTCAAGGATATTCAGTGAGAATTAAGTTAATCATTTAATCCATGGATTTGAAAGACAAATCACACAAATATTAGAATCATTTGCGAATGTAACCTTGCATTTATATAGCACCCTGAAAATAATAAAATCTCCTGAGCTAAGTGAAAGATTTTGGTTGCAGAAAAAATTAGGGTGGCACTGTGGCTCAATGGCTAGTACTGATACTTGACAGTGCCAGGGACTGGGGTTCGATTTTAGCCTCGGGTGACTCTGTGAGTGGAGTTTGCTTGTTCTCTCCATGTCTGTGCGGATTTCCTCCGGGTGCTCTGGTTTCCTCCCACGGTCCAAAGACATGCAGGTTAGGTGGATTGTTCATGCTAAGTTGCCCATAATGTTCAGGGATTTGCAGTCTAGGTGAATTAGCCATGGGAAATGCAGGGTTACTGGGATGGGTTGGGGCTGGATGGGATATTCTTTGGAGGGTTGGTGTGAACTTGATGGGCCAAATGGCTGCTTCCACGCTTTAGGGATTCTATGTACTCACAGAATTCTATGTGTTATAGATTAAACAGCATAGATCACAATGAAAGAGGCAATTTGGCCCATGTAGACATGCTTGCAATTTATTCCACCAGAGTGTCTCCCTGCATTCCCTCAAATAACTTCATCAACTACCCTTTTGTTCCTTCTTTCTTAAATACTTAGCTCTAACCTCTTGATATGTTTATCTATGCAATATTCTTCAATCACTTTCTGTAGTTGTGAGTTTCACAATCTTAACCCTCTCTGGTCAAAGAGGTTTCTTTTGAATTTCCAACTACATTACTCATTGTTTATTCATAGGATGTGGGTGTTACTGAATAAACTAGCATATATTTCACATCACTGGAGGGTAGTAGCGAGCTGCTTTCTTGAACCACTGCAGGCTTTCAAGCATGGGGGCACCCACCATGCTCACAGGAAGGGTGTTTCAGAATTTTCACCCAGCAACAAGTGAAAGAAATGATTTAGATGAAAACATAGATGTAAGTTTGCAGACAATACAAAGTTCAGTAGAGTTATGGGTAGCGTAGAAGGTCGTCAAAGGATACAGCGGGATATAGATCATTTACAGACTTGGGCAGAGAAACAGCAGGTTGAACTAATGTGAATAAGTGTGAGGTTCTGCACCTTGGGAGATCAAATGTTAAGGAAAATGTACAGTTAATGGCAGGACCCTGAACAGCACTGAGGTACAGAGGGATCTTGGGGTTCAAGTCCAGAGCTCTCTGAGAATGGCCACACAACTAGGTAGGCTGGTAAAGAAAGCATATGGTATTCTTGTCCTTATTGGTCAAAGAATTGAATACAAGATTTAGGACATGATGTTGCAGCTTTATAAGACTTTGGTTAGGCCACGCTTATGGTATAGCGGTGATTTCTGGTTACCACATTACAGGAAGGATGTGAAAGCTTTGAAGAGGATACAGAAGAATTTTACCATGTTGTTGCCTGGATAAGAATGTATAAGCTATAAGGAGAGGCAAGAAAAACTCAGGTCATTTTCTCTGGAATGGGGGATGTTGAGGAGAGGCTTGATAGAAATCTCTAAAATTATGAGATGCATAGATAGGGTTGATAGTCAGAATCTTTTTCCAGAGTTGAAATGTCTGATATTAGGAGGCATGCATTTAAGGTTAGAGAGGAAATGTTCAAACCAGATGTGAGGGTCAGCTTTTTTACACAGAGAGTGGGAGAAGTCTAGAACGGACTTCCGGGGTGGTGATTAAGCAGACATAATGGGGCATTTAAGAGACTTTCAGATAAGAAATATGCAAGGACTGGAAGGGATATGGACTAAGGCAAGTAGAAGGAATTAGTTTAATTTGGTGTCATGTTCAGCACAACATGATGAGCCAAAGGGCCCGTTGCTGTGCTGTGTACTTCTATGCTCTATGAAAGGCACTTTTAGATCAGCTGTATCTACTATTGTTATCCTTCCAGAAGGTTGAGGTTGCAGGTTTGGAAGGCGCTGTCTAAGAACTTTATTGGGTTACTGCCTTGCATCTTGTAGATGGTATTCACAGCTTGCACTATGTGCTGATGGTGAAGATAGTTCAACTTGTAGGAGGTAAGTGGGAGTGCTCATCAAGAGGTTACCTTGACCTGGATCATGTCGAGCTTCTTGAATATTATTGAATAGCTTTCATCTAAGCATCACATTCAAAATGACCATGTTACATTGATGGTTTCTTGATTTGCGCTTTCTTAGAGAGGTAAAAAAAATTGCCTGACTTTAGTCCACCAAAATCTTTCTTAATTTTAAAGACCCCTGTGAGTTTCAATCTTTTGTCTCTATTCAAGAGAAAGGAAACCCACTCTTGCCTGTAACCTCCAGATTGGAGTACCCAGCTTTTCTTGTATCATCCTTCTGAATCTCTTGGTTGCATTCATTCCAGTGTCCTTATATCACAGAGTCTCTACAGTGTGGAAATAGGTCATTCGGCCCATTGAGTCCACATAGACCATCAGAAGAGCATCCCACCCAATCCCTGTCGCCCTGCATTTTCCATGGCCAATGCACTTGAGCTGCACATCTTTGGACTATGGGAGAAGACCAATCCACTCATAGGAAACCCACACAGACACAGTAAGAACGCACTAACTCCACACAGGTAGTCACCCAAGGGCAGCACTAAACCTGGGTCCCTGGTGCTATGAGGCAGCAGTGCTAACCGCTGAGCCACTTACCACCCTATCCTTTTTGTAATGTGGCTGCCAGACTTGTACTCAATTCTCTAAGGGTGGGCACACCAAAATTAGTTACAGTTAGAAGAGATATTACACTGCTGACGCTGGAAATCTAAAACAATCACAAAGAATGCTGGAGAAACTTGTCAGAGGTGTACAAAATGATCAGAGTGTACAGGTGGATAGAGTGGACAGCCAGAGAATTTTTCCTAGGGTGGAGGTAGTTATTATGAGGGGGCATAGTTTTAAGATGAGTGGAGGTAGATACAGGGGAGACGTCAGAGAGTGGTAGGGGCGTGAAATGCACTGCTGGAGCGGGTAGTGGAGTCGCCCTCATGAGGAGCATTTAAGCGGCAATTAGATAGGCATATGGATGAGACTATAAGGTAGGGGTGGAGGTTAGATAGATCATAGGTTTAGGGTAAAGGGCCTGTAATGTGCTGTTATTTTCTATGTTCTATGTTCTAAATTCTAAATCAGCAGATCTAGCATCATCTGTGGAGAGAGAAACAGAGTTAACATTCCAAATCTGGTCTGGCTGAACTGAAGAATAGACTGGGTTCTGAAGCATCATACAGGAGTCGACATATTAACTCTGCTTCTCTCCACAGATGCTGTCAGACCTGCTGAGTTTCTCCAGCATTCTCTGTCTTTGTTAAAGGTTGAAGTCGGATTTAGCATGTCCTCCCTATTTAACAATCCTATCCCACTGGAAATGAATCTGTACGCATTGTGTGCTTTCTTTTTAACAGCCTATGAACAAGTGTCACACTTGTGTTTGATAATTTGTGTGTTCATACATCCAGGCCCATTTCTTCTTTATCTCTGTTAGATCTGTAGGCAGGATTTTGTCAACAGATGCTGTTCTCCATGACATAGTGGGAGCAGGTTTAGCAATTGTTGCTTGTGACCACATATAAATTGGACATCGATGGAATGATATCCCTCACTGCTCAGCAACCTGACTGGATGAAGCCATGGAGCTCTGAACACAAAATATGTGTCGTCATTGGAACCTTGTACCTGATAGAACGCAGCTGTAGCTGCAAATCCAACAGCTCAGGCAACTTGGCACTTTGGGTCCGTGGTGGAATGGGCATTGACTAACTGATAAATTCACTTGTGGACGCTGATTGAGAAATGCCACAGATGTCCTCAGATGCTGTGACTTCATCTGTGACCAGGGAACGGTACTGGAGAGCTCCAGATTAGTTTTACCCTTTCTTGCCTCTCTCACGCACTGTATGGCAGCCCCAACTCCTGTCCTCTTTTGTAAGACATTCACCATGATCTACTTCTGATGGATCTCCAAGGTTGGGTGTAGAGAAGTGAAACATAATGTACACTCTTGTAGCTTATTGCATTGTGAGAGTAATAAGGAGCTGGTAAAATATTTTCAGTGAAGCAGTTGTCTTGTTCAATTAACTATTCGATTTGCCTTACAAGGTAATTGTGCCCTGGTAAAAAATTAACACATCCACTCTAAACATTTTTACAAACAGCTCTTGGTTAGCTTCATTCTATAATGTTAAATTGCATGATGGATAAGCCATGTGCCATTAATAGAATTCAATGTCCAGGGCTAAATAGATGTCAGCCATAACGGAATGCTACATCCTACCTTTCTTACAGAATGGTCCGTCATAAGCAGAGTGGCCACAGTCGCAGGAATAGCCACTATATTTCTCGATGCATCTCCCCCCATTGTGGCACAGGTTCCCGTAACTACTACAATGTCCTGGGCATCCTGGCTTCACCCCTGGGGTCATTTTTGCTCTTTCCTCAAGGTCAAGGGTCACTCCATTTAGTTGCAGGGACCGGATGCATCCGAGGAATCCTTTCTGTCTTGAGGCAGTTCCTCCTGAAAAGGTAATAAATTACATGGTAAAAACCCTTCTTGAGCACTCTGCCTACATTCAAAGTTAAACTTGAAATAGCACAACCACAGACAATCAAAAAGAACAAAGACAAAGACAAAATGGGGCAGTTGTTCTTCAATATCAACATCTTTGGTTTTCCAGATTATGTCTCTAGTCCACAAATGGGTTTAATTCTTCTACCAATGTTGGATACTGCTGTGTATAAAACCCCAGAGACATTTATGGGAACGAGAATTCTAGCTATCCGTAGACCCCAATGTTCTGTAGGATAAGGAACACAGTATGAACTGTACATGAGATAATGGGAACGACAGATGCTGGAGAATCCGAGATAACAAAGTGTGAAGCTGGATAAACACAGCAGGCCAAGCAGCATCTCAGGAGCACAAAAGCTGACGTTTCGGGCCTAGACCCTTCATCAGAGAGGGGGATGGGGTGAGGGTTCTGGAATAAATAGGGAGAGAGGGGGAGGCGGACCGAAGATGGAGAGTAAAGAAGATAGGTGGAGAGAGTATAGGTGGGGAGGTAGGGAGGGGATAGGTCAGTCCAGGGAAGATGGACAGGTCAAGGAGGTGGGATGAGGTTAGTAGGTAGGAAATGGAGGTGCGGCTTGAGGTGGGAGGAGGGAATGGGTGAGAGGAAGAACAGGTTAGGGAAGCGGAGACAGGTTGGACTGGTTTTGGGATGCAGTGGGTGGAGGGGAAGAGCTGGGCTGGTTGTATGATGCAGTGGGGTGAGGGGAAGAACTGGGCTGGTTTTGGGATGCAGTGGGGGAAGGGGAGATTTTGAAGCTTGTGAAGCCCACATATCAGAGATAATGACAACTGCAGATGCTGGAATCAGAGATAATGGGAACTGCAGATGCTGGATCAGAGATCATGGGAAATGGCAACTCATATTCTGCTTGGGAACCCTGCAGCCCAATGGTATCAATGTGGACTTCACCAGCTTCAAAATCTCCCCTTCCCCACTGCATCACAAAACCAGCACAGTTCTTCCCCTCCCCCCACTGCATCACAAAACCAGCCCAGCTCGCCCCCTCCCACCACTGCATCCCAAAACCAGCCCAGCCTGTCTCCGCTTCCCTAACCTGTTCTTCCTCTCACCCATCCCTTCCTCCCACCCCAAGCCGCACCTCCATCTCCTACCTACTAACCTCATCCCACGTCCTTGACCTGTCTGTCTTCCCTGGACTGACCTATCCCCTCCCTACCTCCCCACCTATGCTCTCCTCTCTACCTATCTTCTTTTCTCTCCATCTTCGGTCTGCCTCCCCCTCTCTCCCTATTTATTCCAGCTCCCTCTCCCCATCCCCCTCTCTGATGAAGGGTCTAGGCCCGAAACATCAGCTTTTATGCTCCTGAGATGCTGCTTGGCCCGCTGTGTTCATCCAGCTGCACACTTTGTTATCTAGGAACTGTACATGATGGGTTAAAATCACTTTCTGCTGAAAATGGGATTGTAAATATTGTGTAAGGAGGTGCAGGCAATGGATAAATCTGCAGATAAAGAGGATGACAGTGTCTGAAAGTAAGTGTGCAGAAATAGTACTGAGCTAATTAAAGTAATAAAGTCATGCTAATGAGATCATTAGACAGGATTGGAAAGGACAAAATGTATTTTAGCTCTATGCATGTATCTTAGTTTAACTACTATTAATTGGTGATACTTGTCTTAGTTTTGTTTTATGTCTTGGCTTAACTACATTTCACCAGTTATACAGTCATCAGCATGTATCTTTCCTTCACTTTGATTTCTGGATAATATGCTTAAATTGTAATTATCAAAGAGAAAATTGATATTTAATTGTGAGTAAATCATTATAAGGGAACAGTCATATGGGAGTCATGAGTAAAGTCCCGCAGTAAAGACCTAATATTGTATTGTTTATGTGCGTGTGTAGGTGCTGTTCAAGGGAATGAGATATGGTTGATTGAGAAAGTTGTCACAGAACCACAGGATTGTTATGGTGCAAAAGGAGGCCATTCATCCCATCAAGTCTGGACTGTCCTTGTGAGTATTTTAACTTAGTGCCAATCTCGTTCCATTTCCACATAACCCTACACACTTTTTTCTATTCAAATGATCACCCAGCGCCCTCTTAAATGCCTCAGTTGAACCTGCCTCCATTACACTTCCAGGCAGTGCGTTCCAGACTCTCATTTCTCAGAATGAAAAAAGATTTCTAGCAGATCACAATTGTTATTTTTGCAAAACAATTTGCCCTTTGGTTCTTGATCTGTGTAAGAGTGGAAACAGTTTCTCTCTATCCACTCTGACTGGACTTATCATGATTTAGAAAACTTCCATCCAAACTCTTCTTAGTCTTCTCTTCGAGGAAAACAGTCCTCAATTTCACCAAAGCTTTCTTCGTAACTGACGTGTCTCATTCTTGGAACCATTCTTGTAAGCTTTTTCTGCACTGTCTCCAATATATTCACATCTTTTTTATAGTGTGGCACCCAGAACTGGACACTGTACTCCAGCTGAGATCTCATCAGTGGCCTATGTAAGCTCGTCATTAGCCAAACAACATTTATCACCCAACACTACGTAGCATGTCGATTGGCTGTGGAGCAATTGCTAACTGGTGCAAACCATGACTATTGGTGCTGGCTTCTAATTCAGACAAACAGGAGAGATTACCCCATCAAAATTAGAGCAGAAACTAGTCTTGATCATGATCACATCAATCAGCCCACGCTGATATGCAGTCACATTTGATGCAATACACGTGATTGTCGGGTAGTGAGTATAACACGTTCCTTCATGTTGGTTTCTCAGCATCAGAGAGCTGCTTATGAAGAGGGTTTTTCAACATTACACGCTGTTTGTTTTTAAACACCTAGTCTCGGGTATCAAGTGCTGGAAGCATACTGAGCTTTAGCGTGTTACACAGAAATAAAGAGTGGAGCCATGAGGCAGGGCCAGCGAAACAGACATCACGCTATGCTTGCCATGGCGTAATGGTGAGCGCGCGGGTTTATGACCGCTGTGATCTGAGATCAAGCCCAGCGGCCTATTTCCAGGTCAGTTTTGTGCTCAGCCTTGGCAAGTTACTTATGAGACTAGGACCCGTGGGCACAGCCTTAAAATTAGAGGGGATAAATTTAAAACTGAAATGAGACGACATTTCTTCAGCCAGAGGGTGGTGGGCTTGTGGAATTTATTGCCACAGAGTGCAGTGGAGGCCAGGACATTGGATGCCTTCAAGGCAGAGATCGACAAATTCTTGATCTCACAAGGAATCAAGGGCTACGGGGAAGTGGAGTTGAAATGCCCATCAGCCATGATTTAAATGGCAGAGTGGACTTGATGGGCTGAATGGCCTTACTTCCACTCCGATGTCTTATGGTCTTATGGTCTTATTCTTTACTGAATTTGAGAATGACAATGTAGATGCCGAGAAGCTGGTGATCTTAAAACTAGAATCACAATTTTATGTACAGGGGTTGGCCATTTAAGGTTAGTACAGGAGAAATTTCTTTGCATAGAAAGTTTTGAAATATTGGAATTGTTTGGATCCTCAATCAATGAGTATATTCGAGGCTGAGATTGACACGTTTTTGGACTGTAATATAACCAACAGATATGAGAATCAGACATGATATGAAGTTGAGATGGAATTTCAACCATGACCTTATTAAATATAAAAATATAAATTAGAATGTAAATATGAAGCCGCTTGAGCCTATTCCATCAACCTATATGTTCATGGTTGATCAGATTATTCCACAAACCTACCCAAAGTAACCTTTCATTGCCTTGTTTAGCAATACTCTGTAAAATTGTGCCTTAAAAATATTCAAGGGCATTTTTTCCACCAATCTTTCAAGGCGGTCAGGCTTTCAAAGACTCTCAACACTCTGTGTGTAAACCAATTCTCCTCACTATTGCCTTAAAATGGGTGATTGTTTATTTATAAACATTGACCCTGGTTCTTTATTGTCCCAAAAGAAGAAACATCTTTCCTGCATCGATCCTGTCCAGACCTTCAGGATCTAAATGTTTAATCAATTCGCCTCTTACTCTTCTAAACTCTAATGCATATAGGTCTATCCTGACCAAACCTTCCTCCCAAATGCAACCCACCTATTCCAGGTACTGATCTAATAAACCTCCTCTGGGTTGTTTCCAATGCATAATATCCCACCCTAAATAAGGAGGCTAATTCTGTGCACAGTTCTCCAAATGTGGTCTCACCAGAGCAGCCTCAAGAGACTGAATGGCCTCCACAGTTCCTATTTTTTACATTCTTCACAGTAGCTTTGCAGGATATATTTTTATGGCTGCATAATGCAACCAGATGGCCGTATTCTGCACTTTTTGTGTATTCACTATCAGTTGCACACTGATAATGTAAAGACACTTGTTTATTGAATAAACACATTTTTGCTTGCTGTAAAACAATATGGATTAGATATCAAAATTGTCAGAGCACATCATAGTTTTATTTCCTTCTTTAAAGCACAAGAAAAATTATTGCAACAAAAATCACTGAAAACATAATATGCATGACTTATCTTGTAGGTGGGCCTGTGGTTGCTAATTTCAATCACAATGATGTCAAGCTACCTTATCATAAGCAGGTTCTATTGAACAGTGAGAGTATATCCCTTATGATTGCACAGTCTGGCTGCTGAGCTCCAGTAAATTGATGAAAGTACTTTCTGAAAACATACATCATCCATCATTTTTTACTTCACACCTGAAAATTCTATGGTCCAAAAGAGATGATTTAAATATGTGCCATTCACAATAACATTGTCAAATTCGTCTTTGTTATTTCTGGCATCTTCATTATTATTTTTCTTGAAAGGCTCCACTTCTCTGAAGGGCCTGCCCCTCAGATTTGATGCATTTGACCAGGGATGTGACACTATGAACTGATTGTGGCTCATATATGTGAACAGTTGCATGATGCATAATTTCCCACAGTGCACCAATATTCTTCAATCACCTGCACTATCTTTGTCTAAATGGCCCTGGTAGATTTGGCTTTGTCTTCTTTTCCTATCTTCCTCCTTGATTCAGTGCTACCTCTGTGCCTCTCTATGTTGCACATAGTATCTTCTCATGGATTTTGTTTCTTTGGATAAACTCCCTGCCTTCTGCGAAAAAAAAATGAAAGAACGGTGGATACTGTTAAGTCTGACATTTTCTTCACAGACAAACATTGAACATAGAACATAGAGCAGTACAGCACAGTACAGGCCCTTTGGCCCATGATGTTGTGCCAAACTTTTACCCTAATCCTAAGGTCTATCTAACCTCCACCCCTACCTTATACTATCATCCATGTGCCTATCTAATAGCCGCTTAAATGCCCCTAATGAGGCCGACTCCACTACCCTCAACAGCAATGAATTCCACGCCCCGACCACTCTCTGAGTAAAGAGCCTACCTGTGACATCTCCCCTATACCTACCTCTACTCACTTTAAAACTATGTCTCCTCATAATAGCTACCTCACCTTAGGAAAAGGTCTCCAGCTGCCTACTCTATCTTTCTTTCCAGATGCTGCCAGACCTGCTGAGCTTTTCCAGCAACTTCTGTTTTTGAGTCTTCTGGGTGAGTTTTTCCATATGACACGACATTCCTGTTCAAGCTGCCAACCCAAGACGCATTGTGCTATCTCCATTCCCTACGAATAACATCATAGGAGACCTGTTTCTATACAGCAAAGAAACTTAAGCCATTAAACAAACTGGCATACAAATCTCTGATTAAAATACTTTATCAACAACTTTCTATTTTTAACAAGTCCTTTAGGCTAGCAGTGTTTTAGATAAGTAATAGATGTGTTTCCTGACTGATGCATTGGTCATTTAACTTTGCTGTTTTTAATCTTGGGTTGACCTTAAATATTGTGTTCCAATCACAGCTTGATATTATGATGAAGCCAGTTTATTTGAATGTTCATTGATTTTTAGCATTGCATAAAGCTCATATGTCAGAAAGATAGGAAACTGCAATTCTACATTGACATAGCATTATACAGAAGGCACAAAAATCTCTGCCTCAGGCTTATCTTCAGATTCTTTCAATCAGTTGACATTTTGTCCTCTTCCTGTACTGTGTAAAATTGGCCAATGAGACCCAATAGCCCTTTGAAAGAGTTATTCCTCTAATTGCTATGCCTTCTGCCTTCCCCTGAAAAAAAATGTTGCTCGATTTTCTGTTTTGAGCATATATCCAGATCACTTCTGCAAGTGAATCTTGAATCTGCCTCCATCACTCTTTCAGGGAATGTGGCTCTGATCAGAACTCAGTAAAACTGCCTCCTCATCATGTCTTGGTCAATGACGTGTGTTCTCCTGTTACTGACCCTTGTGTCAATGGCAACAATGTTTCCTGAGCTCCTCCATCAAAACACTTCATGATTCTCAACCACGATATTAAATCTCCCGTTTACGTTAGCTTCACTGAAGAGAATAACCCCAGAGGGCAGTTGACAGTCAACAACATTGCTACTAATAGACTTCCTTTATATCCCCCCTAGGATTGTGAAGTGTTGTTTAAAGTGTGGTGCCCAGAAATGAACACAACACTCCAGCTGGATTAACTTAGTCACAGTGTCGGAGGGTACTGTTTACATTCTATGCTCCACAGCTTGTCAATCTAAATATTCCAAACCTGAATGTGAATCTGTGGTGAACAGGAGTGGGTTTCCAAGCATCATGACAAATGTCAATCTCTACAAAGTCTTTAAGAGTTAGTTAAAAGTAAAATCTTAGAACGACAGCTTTATAATATGTCATTTGGCAGATCACAACATGGGTATTGCTCAACAAGGTTTCTCAAAGTATTTTGTACTTTAAGGTTATCCTTTTGGCAACATTGTAAATACTGCACAAGCCATTTATCCAACAAAGGAAGAAGTTGTACTGGATCTTGTGTTGCAAATGAGCCTGGCAGGGCAATTGAAGTTTCAATGGAGAAGCATTTTGGGAGTAGTGATCACAATTCCGCAAGTTTTAAGATTGTTATAGAAAAAGATAAGACTGGACTGGCCAAAGTGCAAACTTGGGGAAAGACGAATTACAACAGTATTAGGCAAGAAACCGAGAAATTAGCTTTTGGGGGGTGGGGGTAGGGGTCAGCTGTTTGAAGGTCAATCCAGATTTGACATATAGAAGTCTTCTAAAAGACAGTTGATAGGAGTTCAGGACCAACATGTTCCTGTGAGGACAAAAGATAAGGATGGCAAGAGTCAGCAATCCTGGATGACAAGATATATTGAAGGTTTTTTTTTGCAGCAGCGGGAGCAGAGGCCTGCCCTGAAGGTAGGTTTCCCATTCAAATACTTACCTCGTGGAATCACCACTTTTTTTTTGCAGCAGCAGCAGCGGGAGTGGTGGCAGCAATGACCAGGGGCCTGCCACGAAGGTAAGTTCTTCATTTCGGCAGCAGAGCTGAGTGACAGCATTCGAAAGGCGCTCTGGGAAGGTGAGGGAAGTGATATATTTGGGCAGTGGCTAAACCTGAGATGCTACACGAGTAATGTCTCCCACCCGCCCTCCTCTTCTAACCAAAAAAAAGGTCTTTTCCTCTCCCCAACTATTTTTAACTTCAACTATTTCACTCTAACCTGAATACAGAATTCGCCTCCAGTAACCTTGCAGAAGCTGACAGTGCAAGCTGTATCCTGCGGCTGCGAAGTGCATGGGCTACTATGACGTTGGTGGAAGGGGCACGGGTGGGAGTGAGTCCCAGAGCGGCCATGTCTCCGGTGTGACAGGGGAGCTAATTGGCCTCCCAGAGCAGTGGAGGAGCTGTATCTACAGAATGACAACGAGGGTGTGTACTTGGAGCGACAGTCAGGCCGTGTACCTGGGGCATCGTGGGTCAAATCCCAGATCGATGGGTAGCTGAGAGAACTTTTCAGTGGGAGGCAGCTTTGATGATCTTCGGAGTGGTGGCAGTGTTTTTGAAGGCAGCGGCTGAGTTGGTCAGTCGGCCGGTGAGGCCTGGAGTGGGGCTTTAATTTTCCACATGGCATAGGACCCCGACAGTGGCATGGCATAGACTGTTGTAGTCAGAGATGATGGGAACTGCAGATGCTTGAGAATCCAAGATAGCAAAGTGTGAAGCTGGATGAACACAGCAGGCCAAGCAGCGTCTTAGGAGTACAAAAGCTACATCAGTAAAGGCCCTTGAGAAATATAAAGGAAATAGGAAGGAACTTAAACAAGGAACTCGGTGGCCAAAAAGTGGCAATGGAATGCTCTTGGCAAGTAGGAGTAAGGAGAATCCAAAGGCATTATATATATATATTAGGAGCAAGAGGGTAGCCTGGGACAAAGTAGGTCCACTCAAGGACAAAGGAGGGAATTGTAAGCCAGAGGAAGTGGGTGAGGTCATTAATGAGTACCTTGCATCAGTATTTGGCAAGGAAAAGGACATGGATGATGGTAAGATTGGGGAGGGGCGTGTTTACATTCTGGGGCATATCAATACTAAGAAGGAAAGGTGTTGGATGTCTTGAAAAATATTAAGGTAGCTACCTCCCCAGGGCCTAAGAGGATCCATGCCAGGATATTGAGGGAAGCTTGGGAAAGGATTGCTGGGGCCTTGACAGCAATCTTTGTATTCTCTTTAGCCATGTGTGAGATCCCAGAAGACTGGAAAATAACCTCTGTTTGTTTTTTGTTTAAAAAGAGCACCAGGGATAATCCAGGAAATTATACGTCGGTGAGCCTCTATCAATGGTAAGGAAATTATGGAAGAAGATTCTTAGGGACAGGATTTACTCACATTTGGAAAATAGTGAGTTTTTTAGGGACAGACACATTTGTATGGGGGAGGTCTTGTTTGACAAGTTTGGTTGAGTTTGGAGCAAGTGATGAAGATGATTGATTAAGACAGGGCTGTGGATGTAGTCTACATGGATTTTACTTCAGTATAATGACAAGGTCTCTCATAGTAGGCTGGTCCAGAAGATTAAGTCACATTGGATCCATGGTGAGTTGGTAAATTGAATGCAAAATTGGACTGGTGATAGAGACAGATGGAGTTGTGAAGAGTTATTTTTCTGACTGGTGGGCTGTGTGTGGTGATGTTTTACAAGGATCAGTGCTAAGACCTCCGTTGTTTGTAATATATATAAATGATTGGGATGAAAATGTAGGCAGTCCAAGTAATAAGTTTTCAGATGACATGTAAGTTGATGGAGCCATGGATAGTAAAGAAGGCTGTCAAACTATTCAGCAGGATATTGATTAGTTGGAAAATTGAGCACAGAAATGGCAGATGGACGTTAATCCAGGCAAGTGTGAGGTAGAACATTGTAGGAGATCGTATGCAAGTGGAAAGTATAGAGTAAATGGCAGGAGCCTTTGAAACATTGATTTACAGAGGGATTTTGGGATACATGTCCATTGCTCTCTGAAAATAGCAACGAGTGGATAAAATGGCAAAGAAGACACTTGGCCTGCTTGCCTTTGTCAGTTTGAGCATTGAGTCTAAAAGTTGGCGAATCAGCTTTTGCAGCTATACGAAACTAAAGTTAGGCCACATTTGGGGTATTGTGTGCAGTTCTGGTTGCCTTGCTATAGGAAGGATCCGAAGGCTTTGGAGAGGATGCAAATTGGAGCATATTCACCATTAGGAGAGGCTGGATGAACTTGGATTATTTTCGATCGAGCATCAAAGGCTTAGAAGCAACCTGACAGAACTATGTCAAATGATGAGAGGCACAGATAAGGTGCATATTTGGAATCTTTTTTTCCCAGGGTCTAAATGTCAAATACTAGATGGCATAGAAATAAGGTGAGAGGACAAAAGTTCAAAGACGATGTACCAGGCAAGTTTTTTGCACAGGGAATTGTAGGTGCCTGGAATGTGCTGCCAAGAGAGGTGATAGAAGTATATACAATAACAATGTTCAAGAGGCTTCAAGACAGACAGATGAACAGGTAGGGAATAGAGGGATACAGGCCACGTGTGAGCAAATAGGATTAATTTACAAAGACATCATGACATGATGGACCAAAGGGTCTATTCCTGTGCAAGCTATTCTTTGTTCTATATTCTATGGAAGTTTCATGCTGAAATAGGAAATAGGAGCAGGACTAGGCTATTCGGCCCTTCAAGCCTACCCTGCCATTCAGTGCGATCGTGGTCAATCATCTCATTACCCTGTTCCCGCTTTCTCCCCATTCCCTTTGATTCCTTTAGCTCGAAGAACTATATCTCCCTCTTCCTTGAAAACATTCAATATTTTGGCCTCAGCCACTTTCTGAGGCAGAGAATTCCACAGACTCACCGTTCCCTGGGTCAAGAAGTTTCTCCTCATCTCAGTCCTAAATGACCTTCCCCGCATCTTTGAACTGTGGCCCCTGGTTCTGGTTGTTGCATCACAGTCATTCTGTTGGTAAAGAGCTCCCCGATTAGATCATTTGTTAGCGTATATTCTGCAAACTCATGAACGGGCCTCAGGCCATCACTTCTGGTCCTAAAAAGTGTCCACTCCAATTAAGACGATGGAAGCTACCTAAAAGTTTGAGTAATATGTGATGCTAGCAGTAGCAGCTGCAGTACAAGTACTTCTGTTCACTGCTTACAGGATGCTGCCATCATTTAATTTGATTTAATTCATTGCAGTCATATGCACCGAAGTACAGTAAAGAGCTTTGTTTTGTGACCAGCACAAGACATGCAGATCATAGGGTGCTTAGACAGAGCAAGACATACAAAATTACAGCTGCACAGCTAGGTCAACATTATTTGAAGCTGGGGAGTCCATTCAGCAGTTTAATAACAGCAGGGAAGAAGTTATTCTTGAACCTGTTATTGCGTGTGTTCAAGCTTCTGTATCTTCTGCCTGACGGAAGGGGTTAGAAGTGGGTATTCCTGGGATGGGGAGAGATCTTTGCTGTTGGCTGCTTTTCCATGGCATCAAAAGGTGCTAATGGAGTCCTAAGATGGGAGGCTGGCTTCCATGATGGTCTGGGCTGTGGCAATAGACAACAGACAATAGGTGCAGGAGAAGGCCAATCAGCCCTTCGAACAAGCACCACCATTCATTATGATCATGGCTGATCATCCACAATCAGTATCCTGTTCCTGCCTTATCCCCATAACCCTTGATTCCACTATCTTTAAGAGCTCTATCTATCTCTTTCTTGAAAGCATCCAGAGAGTTGGCCTCCACTGCCTTCTGGGGCAGAGCATTCTATATATTCACCAGTCTCTGGGTGAAGAAATTTTTCCTCAACTCTCTTCTAAATGGCCTCCCCCTTAGTTTTAAACTGTGTCCTCTGGTTCTGGACTCACCCATCAGCAGAAACATGCTTCCTGCCTCCAGAGTGTCCAATCCCTTAATAATTTTATATGTCTCAATCAGATTCCCTCTCATCCTTCTAAGCTCAAGTGTATACAAGCCCAGTTGCTTCAATCTTTCAACATATGATAGTCCTACCATTCCAGGAATTGACCTTGTGAACCTATGCTGCACTCCCTCAATAGCAAGAATATCCTTCCTCAAATTTGGAGACCAAAACTGCACACAATTAACCAGGTGCGGTCTCACCAGGGCCCTGTACAGCTGCAGAAGGACCTCTTTGCTCCTATACTTAATTCTTCTTGTTATGAAGGCCAGAATGCCATTAGCTTTCTTCACTGCCTGCTGTACCTGCATGCTTGCTTTCATTGACTGATGTACAAGAACACCTAGATCTCGTTGTGCTTCCCCTGTACCTAACTTGACTCCATTGAGATAGTAATCTGCCTTCCTGTTCTTGCCACCAAAGTGGATAACCACACATTTATCCACATTAAACTGCATTTGCCATGCATCCGTCCACTCACCTAGCCTGTCCAAGTCACCCTGTATTCTCATAACACCCTTCTCACATTTCACACTGCCACCCAGCTTTGTGTCATCAACAAATTTGGTAATATTACTTTAAATGCCTTCATCTATATCATTAATGTATATTTTAAACAGCTGCAGTCCCAGTACCGAAGTTTGTGTTACCCCACTGGTCACCGCCTGCCATTCCAAAAGGGACCCGTCTATCACTACACTTTGCACTACACTCCTGTCAGCCAGCCAATTTTCAATCCAAGTCAGTATTTTGCTCCCAATACCATGTGCCCTAATTTTGCTCACCAATCTCCTATGTGGGACTTTATCAAAGGCTTTCTGAAAGTCCAGGCACACTACATCCACTGGTTCTCCCTTGTCCATCTTCATAGATACATCGTCAGAAAATTCCAGAAGATTAGTCAAGCACAATTTCCCCTTTGTAAATCCATGCTGACTCTGACCTATCCTGTTACTGCTATCTAAATGAGTCGTAATTTCATCTTTTATAATTGACTCCAGCATCTTTCCCACAACTGACGTCTGGCTAACTGGTCTATCATTCCCTGTTTTCTCTCTCCCTCCTTTCTTGAAAAGTGGGACAACATTAGCCACCCTGCAATCCGCAGGAACTGATCATGTATCTATAGAACATTGGAAAATGATTACTAATGCATCCACGATTTCTAGAGCCACCTCCTTAACTACCCTGGGATGCAGACCATTAAGGTCCCAGGGACTTATCAGCCTTCAGACCTAACAGTCTATCCAACAAATCTTCCTGCCTAATATAAATTCCCTTCAGATCATCCATTATCCTCAGTCCTTCAGCCACTGTTAAATCTGGGAGATTGCTTGTGTCTTCCCTCATGAAGACAGATCCAAAGTACCTATTCAACTCTTCTGCCATTTCCCTGTTCCCCATAATAAATTCACCGGTTTCTGTCTTCAAGGGCCCAATTTTAGTCTGAACCATTTTTTTTTTCTTTTCACATACCTGTGCAAAGAACTTTCTGCAGATCTTTACTGCCCTGGGCAGAGCAGTTGCCATACAAGGCCATTATGATGCTGGATACAATGCTTTCTATGGTGCACCTCTAAAAGTGGGCGAGCGTTCTTCTGGACATGTTGAATTCCTAAGCCACCTAAGGAAGAAGTGGTTCTTGTTATGCCTTTTTGACTGTCCCATCTACATGGGACAGTCCAAGACAGATCGTTGATTATCGCCACTCTTAGAAACTTGATGATTGAAGCCAAAAAGATACTCTGCAATTGCATGCAAACAAGTAATGTGGTACATGAACTTCAGTGCGGGTATGATGCCAAGTATTTAGATTATGTGCCCCAAAGACTAATCGATCATTTCAAATGCATATTACTTCGGCTTCTTGCAGCTATCAAAGTACTTACCGTAACCAACCAGCCTGCATTTACAAAACTCAGAGCATAGTCTCTGACATTAGACATGATTCCACAATCAGATAAGTTTTGCTGGATAATCTTGAGTGTAAGGAATTACACTGTTAACCAATTTAGCAGGGACGGCTGAGCTCACAGTGTGGCACTTGTGTGTACTGGAAGCTGCAGATGGAAATACAATGGATTCTGTTCTCTGCAGACTGAAAGAACATGGACATACTGTTACAACTCATCAAAACTGGTGACAATCATTCATTAGTTCCCAAGGCAATACCTTGATGAATCAGATCCATCGTGCCGAGTTCATAATTGAAACAAATCTTGGTTGTTAACCATTCTCATCATTAGCTGGAGGTTCTCCACGGCAACATCTCTCCAAACAGTGTTCACTTATCAACTAATCCACACTCTCCTCTCATTCAGTATAAATGTTGATTTCCCTTTAAATTGGTATTCTTCCCATTTAATGTAGGAAAGATTAAAAAGCTTCATGCGAACACATGAAATAGGAGCAGGATTAGACCATGAGCTTGCTCTGCCATTCAATATTTATGGTGGATCTTATAGTAAACTCTAATGCTCATTCCTGCCTGGCTTCGATCACCTTTCACAATGTTGTTCAACAAAACATTCCTTAAAAAAAAATTCATGAATTCTTCTTATGCCTTAATTGCAGGGCTAGAGCTCTAAAGAATCACAACCCTCAGAGAGAGAATAAAAAATGCCTAATCCCTCTTTAAATAGATAAATCCTGATTTTTAAACAGTGACCCCCTAGTACTAGATTCTCTGATAAAACAAAACATCCTCCCTACATCTACCTTGTCAAAGTCCCTCAGAATCTGATATGTTTCAGTAAAGTCACTTCAAACTCTTCTAAGTCTGTGACTAAATGTATATTTTTTCAGTGATGACTACAACTCTGTAAATTGGGTTTGTATTTGGTGTTGACACCTTAAAAGCTTCAAAGTAAATGATTCCTGAACTAAACCTGATCTCACTCACTCGTCTTCATCTAATTGAAAGCTTGGGACTTTTCATCTTTGTGTGGCTTCAGATCTGAAAGCACTGAAGAGACTTAATCCACCTCTGAAAAATAATTCCACCATGGATCATATATGAGTCTGACAGTGGCTTCAGATCTGTAGTAATTTACTAATAAGGCCAAATACAAAAGAATTTCAATAGCTGTCGACTACTTTTATCTTGCCATTTGAAGTTTAAGGCAAGGTTATCCAATTGTCCTTCCACATTCATAAGAAATCCTGAAACATCACTTAAAAGCCATGAAAACACTCAGGACAGCCTTTCACAAAAATATCATAAAAGTTCATGTTTCTTTGCATGTTATGGTCAGTACAATGTGACTACACTTAACAGATGGCAACTAATTTAACTACATTAATGAAGTCAGGACGGACTGAAATGCAGCAAGTCAATTGCATAACATTCATGTTGGATTTAATCCATTCTAAATGCAAATCAAACATGAAAATCTGCTGTTAAAAGAGCAAAGACTGTCCAAGCGTATACTGAGATCATATAGGTCTCTTGCTTAATCAGGATTAAAGTATAGGATTAAATTTATAATCGAGACATAATTCTTCATAGCCCTCACACTGACTCGTCAATTGCCACCCCACCCGTCCAAAAGACAAACGCCCTGCAGCCTTGTTACACATGGAATCCATAAAGTGTGGGAAGCAGTTCATTTGGTCCATCGAGTCTGCACCATCCCTCTGAAGGAATCTTACCCAGACCCAGCCCCCACTGTATTCCTGTAACGCTGCATTTCCCATGGCTAATCCACCCAGCCTGCACATGGATGGATCTAAGATAATGAAATGTGAGGCTGGATGAACACAGCAGGCCCAGCAGCATCTCAGGAGCACAAAAGCTGACGTTTCGGGCCTAGACCATTCATCAGAGAGGGTCTAGGCCTGAAACATCAGCTTTTGTGCTCCTGAGATGCTGCTGGGCCTGCTGTGTTCATCCAGCCTCACATTTCATTATCTTGGATTCTCCAGCATCTGCAGTTCCCATTATCACATGGATGGATCCTATGGGCAATTTAACATGATCCGTCCACCTGACCTGCACATCTTTGGACTGTGGGAGGAAACCGGAACACCCGAAAGAAACCTACATAGACACTGGGAGGATGTACAAACTCCACACAGAGTCTTCCAAGGCTGGAACTGAACCTGGGTTCCTGGCGATGTAAGGCAGCAGTTCTAACCCATGAGCCATCGTGTGACCTGCATGTGTCCCTGCACCCCTAACATCCGGGGAGGAAGTCTTACATGAGAGAGCTGCTGGCAGACCCTACAGTCCTAACAGTGCCAGCTGTGAGCAGTGACCACTTCTGGGATTTCAGGTCAATGGGTCAGTAAAGTTAACCAAGTCCCAGTGGATCATAGACCATTAGAGACAGATGACATGGTGGTGGTTTAACCTGTGGGTCACCACACCTCAGGCAAGGAGCAAGGTTGAACCTTCACAGTTACCTCAGCTGAACAAAAGTTGAACCCACACTGTTAGCATCACTCTGCATTACAAAGTAGTCGCTCAACCAACAGAGCTAATTGACCCCTCTCATGATATGTTAAGGTTAGCAGTTTTATGTAGAGGAGTAGGAGTGTGTTTGACAGAAAACAGGAAGCATGCATAAATGGGTGTTCTTCTAAATAAAAGGGTGTAATGAGTGGATTTTTGCTGGGATCAGAGCTGTGTCTCGTGTTTTACAATTTATATGATCATTCCTGGGGGAGAAAAGATATGGTGGCTATTTTTGCAAATGATACAAACATAGCTCAAGAACAAAAGCAAAGTTGTTGGAAAAGCTCAGCAGGTCTGGCAGCATCTGTGAAGGAAAAAACAGCATTAACATTTTGGGTCCAGTGACCCTTCTTTAAAATGTTTCCTCAAAAATTGCTGAGGTTGTAAATAGGACATAAGGAAGTTGTGGACCAGTATAGCTTGCTTGAATGTGAGGGCAAAAATCTGGCTGATGGTGAATGTTGTAGGAAAATGTGGAACTGTTCACTTTGGGAGGAAGAGTTTAAAAAAAAAATTTCATCTAACTGGGGAGTGACTGCAGGATTCTGAAGTGCAGAGTGACCTCAGCGTTGCAGTGCATGAATCACAAAACATTATTTTGCCATGATGAGGCTGATAAATGATTCTCTAACTTCATGTCATGCTGATCTTGTTAATGTTGATCTTGCCTTGCACATGTCCTGTGCAATGTAACCTGCATGCCTAACTCTGTCCAAGTCTTTTTTTTTCTCTATATAAGCTGTATACCCTTGCTTACTATGATCTACCTGTATTGCTCACAAGCAAAGCTTTCCACTGTACTTAGGTACATGTGACAATAATTTAAATCAAATCAAATCAGGATGCAGGTACAGTAATTAATTAAGAAGGCAAATGGAATGCTATCCCTTATTACGAGAAAAATTGAACATAAAGGTAAGAATAAAACCAAAAGAACTGCGGATGCTGTAAATCAAAAACAAAACCAAAGTTGCTGGAAAAGCTCAGCAGGTCAGGCAGCATCAGTGAAGCAGTAAACAGAGTTACCGTTTCGGGTCCAGTGACCCTTCCCCAGTTCTCCCAAAGTGAACCTCCGAAAGTGAACAGTTTCACATTTTCCTACAACATACTCCATCAGCCAGATTTTTGCCCTCTCATTCAACCGATCTATACTGGTCTGCAACTTCCTTACGTCCTATTTACAACCTCAGCATTTTTTGAGGAGACATTCTGAGGAAGGGCCACTGGGCCCAAAATGTTAATGCTGTTTTTTACCTTCACAGATGCTGCCAGACCTGCTGAGCTTTTCCAGAAACTTTGTTGTTGTTCATAAAGGTAAGAATGTTGTGCTTCAGTTATACAGGGCATTGGCGAAACTGAGTCTTGAATATTGTGCAGAAAAACAAGGGACTACAGATGCTATCAATCTGAAACAAAAAGAGAAATAGCTGCACAATTTCAGCAGGTTTGGCAGCATCAGTGGAGAGAAACCAGTCAATATTTCAAGTCCAGTGACCCTTGTGCAAAAATGAGCTGGTTCATGGGGGGCTTACTCGATTGCTAGCTGGAATAAGTGCACTGTTTAATGCGGATAACTTGGTCTTGTCTTAATTTGAAAATAAGAGAGTGAGGGGTGACTTGATTGAAGTGTTTAACATCATAAACCATTTTGACAAACTGGAACAGGAATTGATGTTTCCCCTGTGGGTCAATCCAGAACAAGGAGGCAGTGTTTTAAAATCAGTGCATTCTTTCAGGACAGAGATGAGGAGAATAGTTTTCGCTTGGCATGTTGTGCAATTTTGATACTCTCCACAGCAAAATGTGGTAGTGGTGGAGTTATTGAATATTTTTAAGACTGGCATGGATAGATAGGTTCTGAGGAGGATCACTCAAAATAATAACTATGCTTTCTGTCCATAGACACTGCCAGACCTGCTGATTTTGTCCAGCAATTTCTACTTTTGTTTCTGATCTCCAACACTCACAGTTCTTTGTTTCATTTTAGTGTTTAACTCACTGCCGGATCTGATCCAGGAATGCCCACCTTGAAGAATTTGTGTTCCACTCTCTGAAGGGATTTGCATTCTAACCTTCCTTCTTGCCCTCCATCATTACCTTTGCTTTCCCCCTAGCAACTGACAAAATTTTTGCTAAAACTCACTTCCACAGCCACATCCCATTCCTCAGTGACTGTCTCTGACTCAGACTCACCACATGTAGATTCCAGCTCAAGTTTCATCCTTCATGTTTTGAATGCACCCAGGATCACGGGTATCTCCGCAGTATACAACATTCCTCAGACAATTGTTCTTGCTGCATTCTGAGATCCACACTTAATGCCATGTGTCACCAAATGCACACTCTTAATCTCTCTCTATCAGCAACTCCTCACGTTGGTTTAGAATTGTTCTACTCTGCAGTTCCACTTCATCCTCCAAATTATTCAATGTTCTGACCAAAAAAAACTGTTTTTTTTTCCTTTCAGGCATTCAGGCACCGGGTACAGTGGATGCAGTGGATTTACTGACATTCCACATTAAGCAGAGGTTCACCTGCACATCTGCCAATGTGGTATACTGCATCCACTGTACCCGGTGCGGCTTCCTCTACATTGGGGAAACCAAGAGGAGGCTTGGAGACCGCTCTGCAGAACACCTCCGCTCAGTTCGCAACAAACAACTGCACCTCCCAGTCGCAAACCATTTCCACTCCCCCTCCCATTCTCTAGATGACATGTCCATCATGGGCCTCCTGCACTGCCACAATGATGCCACCCGAAGGTTGCAGGAACAGCAACTCATATTCCGCCTGGGAACCCTGCAGCCTAATGGTATCAATGTGGACTTCACCAGTTTCAAAATCTCCCCTTCCCCTACTGCATCCCTAAACCAGCCCAGTTCCTCCCCTCCCCCCACTGCACCACACAACCAGCCCAACTCTTCCCCCCCACCCACTGCATCCCAAAACCAGTCCAACCTGTCTCTGCCTCCCTAACCGGTTCTTCCTCTCACCCATCCCTTCCTCCCACCCCAAGCCGCACCCCCATCTACCTAACAACCTCATCCCACCTCCTTGACCTGTCCGTCTTCCCTGGACTGACCTATCCCCTCCCTACCTCCCCACCTATACTCTCTCCACCTATCTTCTTTACTCTCCATCTTCGGTCCGCCTCCCCCTCTCTCCCTATTTATTCCAGTTCCCTCTCCCCATCCCCCTCTCTGATGAAGGGTCCAGGCCCGAAACATCAGCTTTTGTCCTCCTGAGATGCTGCTTGGCCTGCTGTGTTCATCCAGCCTCACATTTTATTATCTTGGAATCCTCCAGCATCTGCAGTTCCCATTATCTCTAATCATGACAGGGAGTGTCCTGCAAGTTGGCTTTTTACATCAAAATGGATCTTTATCTCTCTCTTTTGACTCACTGGTTCACTAATACCCTTTAAGGAAAGAAATCTGCCATCCCTCCCCAGCTGACCTATGTTAGAAGCAAGTACAATTAAAATATTTGAGACATTTGAACAAGTACACGGATTGAAAAAGTTTAGAGGGATGAGGACCAAATGCAGGCAAGTGGTTCTTGTTCAGTTTAGGAAACCTGGTCAGCATGGATGAGTTGGGCCAAAGCGCCTGTTTCCATTTTGCGAGATGCTATGCATCTCCAAACCCACACCAAGGTGTTTGACTGTTCGGTGCCTCTGGGCAAGTAGGAATGGGTGAGAAACGCTGGCCTAGTCAATATTGCCCACATCGCATGAGTGAATACACAGAAGGTACTTGCTGATGAACAAAACAGAAATTGCTAGAAAAGCTCAACAGGTCTGGCAGCATCTGTGAAGGAGAAAACAGAGTTAACTTTTTGGATCCAGTGAGCCTTGCTGATGAATTAATTGATGAAAGATTCAATGGAAATTCTGAAGTTTTCTTGCACCATTTGGAATCTATGAACAGTTTCTATACACTTATGTGTCTTGAACACTCTCCTTTCTGTTGACTGTTTAAATTCAGCTCAGATTCTCTTTTGAAAGACTGACCTGGTACCTCTGCAATCTCACTGATGTGCACGCTAAAACAGATTCCATTCTGATTAAGACACCCAAGCAGAATCCTGCTTCATGTATACGCCTACGCAGTCAGTAAATGGCAACACTGTCCACTCCGAGCCACTGAAATCATTATTCTCATCAAACAGAGATTTACTGCAACAATTCCTTCAAATTGACAAGTTAAGACAATTATCCTGATGAGAACTTCATGGACAAGCATTTATTCTCCTGCAGTTATGCTGGTAATGAGGTAATGTATTTAAAATGTGCATGGCTATATTCAACTTTTATGAAGTAGAATATCAAAAATATAAATGGAACCAAAACAAGTAGGTTTGTCATAAACTCGCCGATTCTACATTCTCAGTGGGAAGCTATACCCAGAGGATCTTGGTTTGGGACTTCATATTCAAGCATTCCTAATGCTGGTCTTGTGAAATATACAGGTTAAAAGTTAACTCTAACACTGATAATATTGGATTTATACTTCAAAGTATATATCTTGATTTTAATTGATCTTTTTAATTAACCTTGGATCTGAGCAGACCAAACTAGGGCAGTTTTCTTCCAATGAGAGTGAAATCATTTGTTAATTCAAGTTTTGTTTTTTTCATTTTTGATTAGCTTTCATTGCTATGCAGCTTTCAGATCAGGATCCACCAGGTCCTGGTGCCACATTTTGTGGTTGATGATACATTGAATTTGACATCAAAAACTTAGTAATTTGGTCATTCTTTTCTCACTTCCTAAAACTAGTGGCATATGAGGCAGACAAAATATTTTGTAATGTCTATTTCCGTAGCAAGGCCATTCTAGAACTGGCCACTAACATGTTGCAAGACATTAGTGAAGGGCAGGCATCTTGTCTCCATGATGGGGGATTTCAAAACTAGTGGGCGTATTTTAAAGGTGAGAGGAGGAAGATTAAAAAAAATATGAGGGGCAACGTTTTTACACAGAGAGTGGTTAATTTGTAGGATGGCCTTGCAGAGGAAGTGATGGGTGCAGATACAGTTGCAATGTTTAAAAGTCATTTACATATGGATGTGAATCAGAAAAGTTTGGAATGATGTAGGCCAAGCACTGGCAGGTGGGACCAGTTTAGTTTGGGATTATGGCTGGTATGCACTGGTTGAACCGAAGGTGCTGTTTCCATGCTGTATGAATTTATGTCATTATTTTGCACTTTCCGCAGCCAGTAAATCCCAGAGTAGGTCTTGACTATGTTGTTTTCTGTTGAGAGACAAGTGAAACCTATCATCTCACCACTGTTTCCTGGTCATTGTCACGCTAATAATTTTGAGCAACTTGTGTGGGAAGTAACCATTGTGCACTTGTGACTGTGATCTCACTACAATAAGTATTTACCTGGTTCTAAACTGTTGTGGAGAATTCTGTGTTCATGGAAAATAAACTCTCTGAATTTTCAACAAATTCTCCGAATAATTAGGATGGCACGGTGGTTCTCTGGTGCGCACTGTGGCCTCACAGCATCAATGACCTGGGTTTGATTCCAGTCTTGGGTGACTGTGTGGTGTTTGCATGTTCTCCATGTGTCTGTGTGGGTTTCTGTCCAGATGTTCTGGTTTCCTCCCTCAGGCCAAAGATGCACAGGCTAGGTGGGCTGGCTATGTTAATGATCGGGCTGGTTCTGGGATGGGAGGGTTAGTGCAGACTTAATTGCGGAATCGCCTCTGTCCACACTGATTCTATAAGAGAAGACAGTGGTGTTGTGTTCATGTTATTAGACTAACATACTGGAAATCTCGCATAATGTTGTGGGGATATGGGCCTGGATTTGACCATAAAAATGTCTGGATTTAAAACTGAGACCGTTGGAGACTATATTAAAAACTGTCAATGTTGCAAACATCCACCTGATGTTCAATATTTTTCAGGGAAGGAAATCTATCATCCTTACTTGGTCTGGCCTATGTATGACTCCAGGCCCATGTTAAAATAGTTGTGTCTCAACTGCTCTTTGAAATGGCTCGAACAATCCACTCAGTTGTATCAAACTGCTACAAAGTCTAAAGAAAGAAATTAAATATGACAGCACACCCAGCACTGACCTCGGCCCCAGAAATGACAACACCAAAAACAGGCCTATCAACTCTGAAAGTCCTCCTTATCTCCATTTGGTGGTTTGTGCCAAAATTGTCCCTAGGAATAGTTACACATTAGCCGACTCACAATACCATCCCATAATGTCTCAGACAACAGACTTTCCTGGGAATCTCCTGTTCCTCCAGCAGAACAGACCCACTATAGATAGGAACACAGTGGCATACATTTGGGAGGGAGTTGCACTGGGAATCCTTAACATTGACTCCAGACTCCTTGATGTGTCATGCTATCAGGTCAAAATGAGCAAGAAAACCTCATGCTCATGACCATATAAAACTTCTCCCTCTGTTGATGAACCAGTTCCCCTCATGTTGAACAGTTTTGAGGAAGTACTGAGGGGACAAGGATACAGAATGTGTGAGTGATAATGGGAACTGCAGATGCTGGAGAATCCATGATAACAAAGTGTGGAGCTGGATGAACACAGCAGGCCAAGCAGCATCTCAGGAGCACAAAAGCTGACGTTTCGAGCCTAGACCCTTCATCAGAGAGGGGGATGGGGAGAGGGAACTGGAATAAATAGGGGGAGAGGGGGAGGCAAACCGAAGATGGAGAGAAAAGAAGATAGGTAGAGAGGAGAGTATAGGTGGGGAGGTAGGGATGGGATAGGTCAGTCCAGGGAAGACAGACAGGTCAATGAGGTGGGGTGAGGTGGTAGGTAGGAAATTGAGGTGCGGTTTGAGGTGGGACGAAGGGATGGGTGAGAGGAAGAACAGGTTAGGGAGGCGGAGACAGGCTGGGCTGGTTTTGGGATGCAGTGGGTGGAGGGGAAGAGCTGGGCTGGTTGTGTGGTGCAGTGGGGGAGGGGACGAGCTGGGCTGGTTTTGGGATGCGGTGGGGGAGGGGAGATTTTGAAGCTTGTGAAGCCCACATTGATACCATTGGGCTGCAGGGTTCCCAAGCGGAATATGGGTACAGAATGTACTCTTTTTGGCATTTTCTATGTCCTGTACCAAGAATAGCTCAGCAACACCACTACTGACTGATCTGGTTGGGTCCTATAGGATATAGCTGTCAAATTGGATCTGCAGTAAGTGGTGAGGACACAAAGGGTAAAATTATTTGACCTCATCCTTATTGATCTACTTAACACCAATGCATTGATAGTCAGTATTGATAGAAGGGATGACTACACAGTCCTTGTGGAGGTGAAGTCTCATCTTCAGATTGAAGTTATCATCCATCATGTTTTGCATCATTAACCAGCGTGCTCAATGAGACACACTTCAACAGATCTATCAACTCAAGACTGAGCATGTATAACGCACTGTAGACCATCAGCAGCAACCGAATTATACTCCAGGGCAATCTCAACTTTGCGACTCAGCATATCCTCCAGTTAGTCATTACCGCCAAGTCATAGGACCATCTTTGGTTTAATGGAGAGTGTAGGAGGACATGCCAGGTGCAGCACCAGGCATACCTGAAGATGAGGTTTCAACCTGGTGAAGCTATAACTCAGCACAATTTCCATCCTAAACAGCACAGGCAGCTGAGTTCAGAGGTGAGTGATCCCATAACCAACAGATTAGACTGAAGCTCTGCAGCCCTCCCATATCCATCATAAATGGTGGTGGACTATGAAAAAAAAGTCACTGGATGGTACAGCTCCAACAATGCTCGAATGCTCAAAACCACTGGTGGCAAAACAGCTCACCTGACTGGCACTGAATGCATCTCTCCACCACTGATGTACAATGGCAGAAGTACGTACTGTCTTCAGAATATACTGCAGTAACTCATCAAGGCTCCCCAGACAGGACATTCCAAACCTGTGACCCCGACCATCTGGATGGACAAGGGCAGCAGATGCACATGAACATCACTGCTTGTATGTCCTCCATCAAAGTCACACAAAAACTTTATTAAGAAATGTACAGTAATAGAGTCAAAGACTGTACAGTATGGAAACAGACCCTTCGGTCCAACTTGTCCATGCCGACCAGATATCTTAAATAAATCTAGTCTCATTTGTCAGCATTTGGCCCATATCCCTCTAAGCGCTTCCAATTCATGTACCCATCTAGTTGTCTTTTAAATGTTATAATTGCACCAACTTCCACCACCTCCTCTGGCAGCTCATTCTATACATGCACCACCCTCTGCACAAAAAAGTTACTACTTAGATTCCTTTTACATCTTTCCCCTCTCACCATAAAAACAATATGCCCTCTAGTTTTGGACTTCCCTATTCACCCTATCTGTGCCCCTCATGATTTTATAAACCTCTATAAGGTCGCCCCTCAGCCTCCGATGCTCCAGGGAAAATAGCCCCAGCCTATTCAGCCTCTCATTATACTCAAACCGACCAATCCTGGCAACATCCTCATCTATATTTTCTGAACCCTTTCCAGTCTCATCTTTCCTATAGGAAGGAGATCAGAATTGAACGCAGTATTCCAGAAGTGGACGAATCACTGTTACAGAGCCATTCCTTCAGTGTCACTGGGTTGAAATCTTGGGGTTACTTACCTTACAGCTGCTTGAGTGTTCCTGAGCCCAAAAGACAGTAATACTTCAAGGTGATAACAAAGTGTGGGGCTAGATGAACACAGCAGGCCAAGCAGCATCTGAGGGCCACAAAAGCTGATGTTTCGGGCCTAGACCGATTCTCCAGCATCTGCAGTTCCCATTATCTCTCAATAATTCAAGGTGATATCACTCCACCACCTTCTCCAGTGCAATTAGCAGTAGGTAACACATATTTACTGGGGCAGCAATCCTTACATCCCATGAGCAAATGTTGGCAATCTGTTTTCTTTCATCAGTGATCAGGAAATAAATTGTCTCTGAGAATTCAGTTGTCCATGCTTTCAGTCCTTTTTTTTAAGTAGTGCTTCAGTGAGAGGGTGGCCAAACAAGTAGATGAGAGTAAACCGGTTGATGTGGTGTATATGGATTTCAGCAAGGCTTTCTAAAAGGCTCCCCACAATAGGCTATTGCACAAAATGCAGAGGAATGGAATTGTGGGACATATAGCAGTATGGATCAGAAATTGGCTTGCTGAAAGAAGACAGAGGGTGGTAGTTGATGGGAAATGTTCATCCTGGAGACCAGTTACTAGTGGTGTACCGCAAGGGTCGGTGTTGGGTCCACTACTGTTTGTCATTTTTATAAATGACCTGGATGAGGGCGTAGAAGGATGGGTTAGTAAATTTGCAGACGACACTAAGGTCGGTAGAGTTGTGTTTAGTGACGAAGGATGCTATAGGTTGCAGAGAGACATAGATAAGCTGCAGAGCTGGGCTGAGAGGTGGCAAATGGAGTTTAATGCAGACAAGTGTGAGGTGATGCACTTTGGTAGGAGTAACCGGAAGGCAAAGTACAGGGCTAATGGTAAGATTCTTAGTAGTGTAGATGAGCAGAGAGATTTCGGTGTCCATGTACACAGATCCTTGAAAGTTGCCACCCAGGTTGACAGGGCTGTTAAGAAGGCATACAGTGTTTTAGCTTTTATTAATAGTGGGATCAAGTTCCGGAGCCAAGAGGTTATGGTGAAGCTGTACAAAACTCTGGTGCGGCCGCACTTGGAGTATTGTGCACAGTTCTGGTCACCGCATTATAAGAAGGATGTGGAAGCTTTGGAAAGGGTGCAGAGGAGATTTACTAGGATGTTGCCTGGTATGGAGGGAAGGTCTTACGAGGAAAGGCTGAGGGACTTGAGGCTATTTTCATTAGAGATAAGAAGGTTGACAGGTGACTTAATTGAAACATATAAAATAATCAGAGGATTAGATAGGGTGGATAGGGAGAGCCTTTTTCCTGGGATGGTGACAGCGAGCATGAGGGGGCATAGCTTTAAATTGAGGGGTGAAAGATATAGGACAGATGTCAGAGGTAGTTTCTTTACTCAGAGAGTCGTAAGGGAATGGAACGCTCTGCCTGCAATGGTAGTAGATTCACCAACTTGAGGTACATTTAAGTCGTCATTGGATAAGCATATGGACGTACATGGAATAGTGTAGGTTAGATGGGCTTGAGATCGGTATGACAGGTCGGCACAACATTGAGGGCCGAAGGGCCTGTACTATGCTGTAATGTACTATGTTCTAATTTGCAGTGGAGAGATTCACTTGGTCAAAAAGCATTGGTCCACAAGGATTAGGCACATAAAAGCCATTGGGTAGAGGTGGTCCTGTAGTGGTAATATCACTGAACTAATAATCCTCATCACTGGCTAATTCTCTGGGTTCAAATCTCACCCATGGCAGATGGTGAAATTTAATTCAGTGAAAACTAAAATCCCATCTAATGCCAATTCTTGAAACACTGTCAATTGCTGTTAAAAAAGAAATGTCTGGTTCACAACTGTCCTTGAGGGAAGGAAACCTGCTGTCCTTATCTGGTCTGGCCTATGTGTGACTCCACTCAATCAAATGTGGCTGACTCTTAACCATCTGCTGGGCAATTAGGGAAGCATGATAAATGTTGACCCTAGGCAGTTATATCTACATCACTTGAGCATATTTTTTAAAAGTCAAATTTGACACGATAATGGCAAAATATTGCAGATGATGGAAATCTGAAACACAGGGAATGTTGACAAAACTCAGCTCGTCTGGTAGCAATGACATGGAGAGAAACAAAAGTAATGTTTTGAGACCATTACTTTAGAATAGATCTGTTCTGAAGAAGAGTCATTGTGGACGTGAAATATGCATTGGTTCCTTTCTCCACAGTTGCTGCCAGGCCTGCTGAATTTCTCCAGCAACCAGCATAATGTTTGCTTCCAACATCAATGCACCCTAGTAAATACGTGTGTGTGTGTGTGTGTGTGTGTGTGTGTGTGTGTGTGTGTGTGTGTGTGTGTAACACATTAACAGCCTGTTGCACTGTATGGTATTGACACTGTACAATGGTCAGTCTATTCTATATTTCTTAATTACCTCTGATTAAAAACCTGGCTGCCACTTGACCTTAAGTTTCACACAGTAGTAGAAGTGAAATTGAGGGCTAAACACCAAAGGACTTGCAGGCATACTGTGTTGTGCCTTCCTTCACTCTGAGCTGTAATATTTGGTGCAGCTAATGAGTGTAAATCTGATGTCTTGACTCCAGGAGCAGGGATGTCTTGCTGCAGGGCCTTGGTGAGATCAAGGGAATGCAGCAAAGTTTACCAGACTAATTCCTGAAATGGCAGTACTGATGTAAGGGGAAAGATTGAATTGGTTAGGATTATGTTCACTGGAGTTCAGAAGAATGGGAATGAGAAACATATACAATTCTAACAGTACTGGATGGGGAAATGTATGCAAGATGGAGAGCCCAGGATCAAGGGTCATGGTCTGAGGAAAAGAGGCAGACTATTTAGGAGTTAGATGAGGAGAAATTTCTTCACCCAGGAAGTGATGCGCCTGTAGAATTCATTACTATAGAAAGCAGTTGAGGCCAAAGTATTGCACGATTTCAAGATGGAGTTGGAATATAAGACTTGCAGAAAAAGGGATCAAAGAATATGAGGGAAAAATGGGAACAGGTTAATAAATTGGATGATCCACTATGATCATATTGAATAGCAGAGCAGGCTTGAAGGGCTGAATGGCCTACTGCTGCTCCAATTTTCTGTATTTCCACAAAATCAGCTTGCATTTGGGGTCCTCCTCCAGGCAGAAAGCTGATGACTATCCTTGTCCTCATCAATTTGTCTTGTTCAAATGAAAGCTGCAATTGTATTGCTGCCTCACACCATAAGAGGTGTTTTACACTAGTGTAAAACAGCTGGCATTGGCCCTCAATGGACTGAGAGGCCACTTCCCATGCTGTAAGATTCTCTGAGAAAATCTTAACATTGATATAGGCGGAATGACTAATCCAATTTTCATGTGGATCTTTTAAGTAAACATAAGGCCTGAATTTATATTGAATTATCTTGCATGAAAATTATATTTTAGTCAACATCTGCTCTGTGCCTAGAAAATTCCCATTTCAGCATTCAATTCTACAACTATAAGGCACAAGGGTGAATTGAAAACCTCTTGACAATAATATATAAGAAAAATTAAAGTAAATCTCTGCTCTATCTGTAAATTCTGATTGAAACACAGAAGGAAATTCTATCACAATTTCATCATGAGAAAATGTACTTGCATTATAGCACAAATGATTTTTTCGCCTGTGCAATAAATGTTGATACCTATGCAACAGTCAATCCATAATATTGACAGATTTTATGTAACACACATTGCAACAAACACGAGTCCGCTACTCAACATGTAGCAGCATCTGATGTGACTGCAGAGCATTGCTCATTCCTGATACTCTCAAGAGGCTTCATAGAATCCCTTCAGTGTGGAAGCAGGCCATTCAGCCCATCAAGTCCACACGAAACCTCCTGAAAGCATCCTACCCTGACCCACTCATTAACCTGCATTGCCCCTGGCTAATCCATCTAACCTACACATCCCTGGATATTATGGGCAATTTAGCATGGCCAATCCACCTAACCTGCACATATTCAGATTGTGGGAGGAAACCTGAGCACCCAAAAGAAACCCACACAGACACAGGGAGAACATGCAAACTCCACACAGGCAGTCACCCGAGGCTGTAACTGATCCTGGGTTTCTGGCGCTGTGAGGCAGCAGTGCTAGAAACTGAGCCAACGGACTGCCCGTGCTGAGCTTCAGTAGCATTGGCTAAATAGTCATTGAGGGACGACAGGAACTGGAGCGATCGTTGTAACCCCTCCACCCTAACTGAACAAGATCACGGCTGGTTTGCACAGGGTAACCAATTCTTAAGAAGGAAAAATCAGGGCACTTTTAGTAATGGATTCATAGGTAGAAGATTTTTGTTTATAATTCACATGTGGGATGTAGGCATTGCTAGCGGGGTCAACAATTATTGCCTGTGCCTAGTTGACCTAGATATGGTGATGGTAAGCTGCCTTCTTAGCTGCTGCAGCATGCTAAAATGGGTTCAGAAGAAATTTACCAGGATGTTGCCTGGTATGGAAGATTTCATTCATAAATGAAGGCTGGATAGGCTGGGGCTCTTTTCACTAGAGCATAGGATGTTAAGAGGTGATTTGATAGAAGTTTATAAAATCATGACAGGTTTAGATAAAGTTAATGGTAGTTGTCTTTTACCTATGGTGGGAGATTTCAAGACTATGGGGGAATAGCTTTAAGGAGAGAGGAGAGATAATTAAAAAAGACATGTTTTTTTTTACACAGAGGGTGGACTGTTGGTGGAACAAATGTCCTGAGGAAAAGGTCATTGCAGGCACAGTTAAAATGTTTCAAAGATACTTTGATAATTACATGAATAGATAAGGGCTTGGAGGGATATGCGCCAGGAGCAGACAAGTGGGACTAGTTTAGTTTGCGATTATGTTTAGTATGGACTGGTTGGACTGAAGGGTCTGTTTCCATGATGGATCACTCTATGACTCCATGCGTTGTCGGTTGACCCACAATGGCATGAGTAAGGGAATTCTAAGATTTTGTCCTCATGACAGAGAAGAAATGACGATATATTTCCAAGCTTGGATGATGAATGACTTGCAGACAAGCTTTCAGGCGATAATGTCGATACAGAACTTATATGGCCAGTTCAATTCAGCTTCTGGTCAATGATAACCCCCAGAACATTGAATATGGAGTTTAGAGGGAAGCTTCTGAGAACACATTAAAGTTAGGAGGTGATTTTCGGTCACCATAAACCAAAGGAGTGTTTTGGAGCACTGGAGAGCAGTTGGGAATGTATAAGGGAAGGGTTTCTGCTAACCATCAGAGTTTGGTGAGGGCAGGCTGGATAGGTTGAAAACAATCACATCCCACAACTTATTCCACAACATAGTCATCCGTCTGCTGACCAACTCACAAACTTGCAATCAAGACTCTGTCTAAGCTGTGCTGTCGCTCACTGGAGCAGCTGCTCTGAGTGTTGATGGTCAACGTTCCTAGCACTGACTTCTGAGCTGTTGTGTCATGCAGGGAACATGGAGGTTCTTGTAGAGAAAACAAAATTGGTGGGAATGTAGTTTGCAGCCCCATACAAATGAGATTCCTGTATCCGAGTCTCCCACAAATTGGCCTAGAAATCCAGGGAAAAAAGCATTCCTTAGGGAACGCAGGACAAGCAGATGAAATTAAGGATAATCCCTTACAATAATGTCCTGTTTGTAATTCTGGCCCTGTATCGCAACTTTGAGAGTTGTGTACTATACATTAATGATTACATGTTCATTGATTTCTTGCAAATGGCCCAGGTTTAATCCTAAAGTTATGTCCCTATTATGGGTAGGGCTCTTTTTGGTTGATCAGATTGCAGTCAAAGCAGAAGCAAAGGAGCCACATGAGAGAAAGTTGTCCATTGCACCATGAAATGTTGATGTTGGTTGCAGGGTGGTATTGTGAAGGACTCCAGGATTATGTGTACTTTTCTACAGATGAAACACCATGCAACATTAAGAAAAAGGACAAATTCTGGAACTGCATTTTAGAAAGCAGCATTTGAGTAGAGTTAAAAGAAATAACACAGCATGAAGACTGAATGAGTTTGGTGTGTTGCTGATATTGCAATGAGAGTCTGGTGGTGCAAAAGTAGACCAATTTGATCATGAGGTCCTGATTCACACAGATGGGCCAATAGTTCAAATGATGAAGTGGACAATATTGGCAGCTTGTACATTTTGTGGGTTTGCATGTGATGTAAAATGAATAAGACAAGAGAGCTGAAAGAGAGAGCAATAGAACCAGGAGTGATAAGATAATCAGGTGACATGGAAGAAAAGACATGAAACTGAAGAAAGATAGTCCCCATTGTAAAAGAAAACACACACTTATATAGAGATAGTAGGACCTGCCAATGATGGAGAATCTGAGATAACAAGGTGTAGAGCTGGATGAACACAGCGGACCAAGCAGCATCAGAGGAGCAGGAAGGCTGACATTTCGGGCCTAGACTCTTCTTCAGAAATGGGGGAGGGGAAGGGGATTCTGACATAAATAGGGAGAGGTGGATAGAAGATGGATAAAGGAGAAGATCGGTGGATAGGAGACAGACAGTTCAAAGAGGCGAGGTTGGAGCCAGTAAAGGTGAGTGTAGGTGGGGAGCTAGGGAGGGGATAGTTCAGCCCAGGGAGGACGGACAGGTCAAGGAGGTGGGATGAGGCTAGTAGGTAGGAGATCAGGGTGGGGCTTGAGGTTGGAAGAGTGGATAGGTGGGAGGAAAGACAGGTTAGGGAGGCAGGGATGAGCTGGGCTGGTTTTGGGATACAGTCGGGGGAGGGGAGATTTTGAAGCTTGTGAAGTCCACATTGATACCATCGGGCTGGAAGGTTCCCAAGCGAAGTATGAGATGCTGTTCCTGCAACCTTGGATGGCATCGTTGTGGCACTGCAGGAGGCCCAGGATGGACATGTCGTTCAAGGAGTGGGAGGTGGAGTTGAAATGGTTTACGACTAGGAGATGCAGTCTTTTGTCATGAACCGAGCGTAGGTGTTCCACAAAGCGGTACCCAAGCCTCCGCTTGGTTTCCCTGGTGCAGAGGAGACTACATCGGGAACAGCAGATACAGTATAGAACCTTCGCAGATGTGCAGGTGAACATCTGTTTGAGTGGAGGGGCTTCTTGGAGCCTGAGATGGGGGTGAGGGGGAGAGGTGTAGGGGCAGGTGAAGCACTTCCTGCAGTTGCAGAGCAAAGTGACAAGGTGGTGGGGCTGGTGGGGGTTGTGGAGCGGACAAGGGAGTCACGGAGAGAGTGGTCCCTCCAGAAAGCAGATGAAGGTGGGGAAGGAAAAATGTTTTTGATAGTTGGCTCAGATGGCAGATGGCAGATAGCGGAAATGCCCGCAGATGATGCGTCGGATCTGGAGGTTGGTGGGGTGGTACGTGGGGATGAGGGGGATTCTGTTTTCGCTGTTATTGCGGGGAGGGGGCGTGAGGGATGAGTTGCGGGAAATTCGAGAGACACAGTCGAGGGTGTTTTCGACCACTGTGGAGGAGAAGTTGCGGCCCTTGAAAAACGATGTCCTTGCTTTTGGAACTGAAGCCAAACAGGAAGTGGAGTAATAGATTTGAAATTATATTGTCTGGTTTCATTCTTAAACATTTTAAAACAATTAATCTTTAATGAATGACTATGAACTGCTGTTATGTAAGCAAACACGCTCAAGTCATCATGTTCTAATTCTGGCAAGACTTGAATCATTGTAGGATATTGGCAGTTATTATGTTCAACATCCCATTATCATGAAATGAAGCATACCATTAAACACAGTAAATTTACAGGAACACTGTCTTGTAACAGATGGGCCTGACTTGCTGCTTAACGTGTGTATGAAGGACGAGCAAAAACATGTTTTCCTCGCTGATTCACCCAAGTGCATGCCTTTATCTTCTCTTGAAGATTAATGGGGACTCTATCTCATCAGGGTTTCCATCAATATTCCTTGAAATTAATGAAATCTAATTAGGAGAGCTTTTAAAGGAGTTCTAGGTGCTTGCAACATCGCTGCTTCTCATTGTAAGCTTCCTGTTAGACAAACAAATTAACTGATTAAATGTTGGAACATATAGCAGGTGGGAACTGGAGCAGACCACTCAGCTCTTTGAGTCTGCTCTGCTGTGAAAGTAGATCATTACTGATCTTCTACCTCAAAGGCCATATTCCTAATCAGTCCCCACATCCCTTAACATTTTTCATATCTTGGAGATCTGTCGTTCTCTCTGAGCAGACTTATTGATGGAACCTGTGAAACCCTTTGTGAATTCCAAAGCTTCACTACCATCGAAAGAGAAGAAATTGAAGTAGAAGGTCTTTCTTCTCAGTTCGCACTAAGTCCTTTATTAAGTCACATCTACAGTTGTAGTGGAGCAGCAGCATTCGGGCTACTGAGCCTGGGCTTATCCACTTCTGCCTGTTTTTCTTTCCTTTCTTCTTCTTTTCTTTTTACTTTTGCTTTCTTTTCTTTCCGTTCTCTTTAAAGCATCGGTGGCAGCAGGGTCGGTGAGAGTGGGCCCAGAGTGGAATGGCGGATGAAAATGTCAGTGCGGGCCCAGGGAGCGATGAGGCCAAGTAAATTCTGAAGGGGAGGCATCCAGAAGCGACACCAAGACAAGGCGGGCATGGCTTCACCCCAGCCTGAGGGGCTAATCCCCTGGCCTAGGCTCGCAGGCTGAGCCGAGGCTCCAGGTCCATGTGTAGGCCCGAGCGCCTGACAGTGGAGGCGGTCGGTTTGGTCCCAGAGGGCCCAGCAGCAGTAGCACTGGCTGCATTGGCAAGGTTGGCTCAGCGTTAACTCATTGGCGGCGGCGCTGGTAAAGGCGAGGCAGTGCTAGAGACTGGCAGCTCCTGTGCCAGTGCCAGAGGTGTGCCTAAGCAAGGTTACAGAGGCACTTTCAGTTGAGCACCAGGGACTCAAAGATCAGGGTGGAGGAGTTGAGCTAGAAGCTGCAGCTAAAGGCCAAAGGCCACCTAACTTTATTGAGGTAGGATCACAAGGTGAACTTTATTGTTTTAACCTTCTGGCTATATATTCTGTGTTCTGGTTTATTTTCTGTGTTTTTAGATGGTGCCAAAAATTGTGACATTAAGCAATGCTTTCCACTGTATTTGTATTAAGTACACATGACAATAAATACATCAAATCAAAACCATTAGAGAATAGAAGCAGGAGTAGCTCATTCATCCCTACAGGCCTGCTCTCCCATCTCAGTTCACAGCTTTTATTCCACCACAATGTTATTTTCCTCTGTTATTCCTCTATCCTTTGACATCAGTAATAGAAATCTACCAGCCTATGTTTTTGGATAACAAGTTGCAGAGCTGGATGAACACAGCAGGCAAGGCAGCATCAGAGGAGAATGAAAGCTGACGTTTCGGGCCTAGACCCTCTTGAACATTCTCAATAATTGAGTTTCCAAAGCCCTTGAGGACAGAGGGTCCAAAAGATTCAATACCCTCTGAGTGAAGAAACACCTCCTCACCTGAGTCCTCAATGGTTTGCTCCTTGTTCTAAGATTTCAGACATCATAGCCAGCAGAAAGATTGTCACTGCATCCAGCCTGTCTAGCCCTTTATGAATTTTGTGTTTCGACGAGATTGCCTATCATGCTTCTAAACCAGACTATACCAGCCCAGCCTCCTAATTCCGATAAGTGTGAAGTGCTGCATTTTGGGAGGTTTACTCAGGGAAGGATATACACAATGAATGGTAGATCCCAAGGAGTACCGAGGAACTTGGTGGCTTGGTATACATGTTCATAGATCCCCAAAAGTGTCAGCATTAGTCGACAGGATGCTGAAGAAGGCAGATGAGATGCTTACCTTCATTAACCAGAGCGTCAAACATAGGAACAAGGGATCCTTGCTATAACATTATAAAACACTGGTTAGGCCACAAGACAAAATATTTATGCAATTGTGATCGCCAAATTACCAGAAGGATGTGATTACATTTGAGAGCGTGCAGAGGAGATTCACCAGAATGTTGCCGAGATAAAATGTCTCAGTGATGAGGAGAGACTGGATAGGCTGAGTATGTTTACCTTGGAGCACGGACGCTGATGGGGATTCTATTTGATGTGATAAAAATTATGAGAGGCATAGGCAGGATAGATTGTGAGAATCACTTCCCCATGGCAGACCTGTTTAAGGCTAGACGGTGTAAATCTAAGGTGAGGAGTAAATGGTTCAGAGGGGGATCTGGGAATTTTTTTTCACTCAGAGGGTGGAAGAAGTATGGAACCTGCTGCCTGACAGGGTGGTGGGGGCATGTATACTCAGAAAACTTAAGAAGCATCAGGATGAGTAGTTAAAATGTCGAGGCTATGGGCCAAGTGCAGGTAAGTGTGATTAGTGTAGGTTGGTATTTATTGGTCAGCATGACATGGTGGGTTGAAGGGCCTACTTCGATGCTATAAAACTCTATGCAACTTATCAGATTGAGGAGAAATGGAGACCGTTGCCTGTCCTTTTGAAACAGCCAAGTCAAAATTGACAGGGACATAATGTTGTAAAGCTGCAGCTAGATTTCATCTTGCAATCACCTCCAACTGGAACTTTGCCACATGAGTATTCAATGATGCAGAGTTGCTATTATCCCCTTTACTGTCTGGGTCTACAGGCCTAGTTAAGATAAACCGGAAGAGGAAAATTATCAAGCAATCTAATAGGAAGAGGCTTTTGTTTTAAACAACATGTAGTTTCTTGCATGGCATCAATCAGGTGCATGTTACATTGGTAAGATAGATATTCTTTGTCAGATTGTGAGGATACATAGGTGGTAGATCTGATTTTCCCACAGCGCAGAGCTGTTCTGTTTTTCTCCACAAATCCTCATGACTTCATCAGAATGGGTAAGCTTAATGCAACTTTCAGCATTAAACCTATCTAGAGCCATTGCTTAAAATAACATACATTCCCCATAGATACAACCTGTGCCTAAAGAAACAAAATTATCAAATATTTATGTGCATGACAACTCCATAGTACACATTCTGCTGAAGTATTACTGAAAGAGAGATTTTATTGAAGCTTTTCCTCTTGTCATGCAGCATGGAAACAGACTTTTTGGTCCAATCAATCCTCTCTGAACTATTCCCAAACTAAACTAGTCCCTCTTGCCTGTAATAACAAAGTGTGGAGCTGGATGAACACAGCAGGCCAAACAGCATCTTAGGAGCACAAAAGCTGACGTTTCAGGCCTAGACGCTTCAAATGGTATCAATGTGGATTTCACAAACTTCAAAATCTCCACTCCTCCCACTGCATCCCAAAACCAGCCCAGCTCATCCCCGCCTCCCTAACCCATTCTTCCTCTCACCTATCCCCTCCTCCTACCTCAAGCCGCACCTCCATTGCCGACCTACTAACCTCATCCTGCCCCCTTGACCTGTCCGGCCTCCCCAGAATGACCTATCCCCTCCCTACTTCTTCACCTATACTCTCCTCTCCACATATCTTCTCTATCCATTTTTGATCCCACTGCCCCTCTCTCCCTATTTATTTCAGAACCCTTTCCCCCTCCGCCTTTACTGATGAAGGGTCTAGGCCCAAGACCTCAGCTTTTGTCCTCCTGAGATGCTGCTTGGCCTGCTGTGTTCATCCAGCTCCATGCCTTGTTATCTACGTTCCCAATAGATATCATTTATAAATTGATGCATATGAATATATTTACTACAATCCCATCTCCCCCGAAGTCTTGACTTCATAAATGTAGGCAGTCTAGAAACTTTGCAATTCTTTCCAAATGTGTTCTTTTTGGACTTGAAAGATTAATGAATCTTTAACTTGAAGACTGTTGACCTTGATTGTCTTTTGGACATTATCTTAGGATAGCACGGTGGCTCAATGGTTAGCACTACTGCCCCTCAGTGCCAATCCTAATTCCAGCCTCGGGCGACTGTCCATGTGGAGTATGCACATTCTCCCCGTGTCTGTGTGGGTTTCCTCTGGGTGTTCTGGTTTCCTCCCATAGTCTAAAGATGCAGAGGTAGGTGAATTGGCTGTGCCAAATTGTCCTATAGTGTACAGGCTAGGTGGATTTGCCATGGTGAATGCAGGGATAGGGTGGGTCTGGGCAGGGTCCTCTTTGGAGGGTGAGTGCAGACCCGATGGTCAGAATGATATCTTTCCACACTGTGGTGATTTTATTCTATGACACTTCGAGGTCCGTAGAGTCTTTCTCAGCTGAGGGTTTTGTACTGCTTAGATGTCCTTCACAATGACACCACATCTCATGAGAGCCTTAAGAAAAATTGGCAGCATTTGCAACCATGCAATGACCCCTCTGTAATTCACACTGCTGTCAATCTAGATTTTTATGTTAAGTTTATTCAGTGGGTTTCTTCTTCCCATGTGAGAACATCATCAGCCAAGCCAATGCTGACGATCAGAATCAGAGTAACTAAATTAACAGAGGAATGTATTTTCATCATCTTGTTAATTTTTAATGGGAGTACAGGGTAGGATAAAGCATTTCAGTTGACATTTTCCATTACCAAAAATGGTCTCAAAATGGATGAAATAAAGTCAAAGAATCACACAGCATAAAGGCCGAGGGATGACTTTACAGATGTTTATAAAATCATGAGGGGCATAGATAAGGTGAATAGTCAAGATCTTTTTTAGTGGGTTAGGGAAGTAAAAACTAGCGAACATAGGCTTAAGGCAAGAAGTGAAAGATTTTAAAGGGACCTAGAGAGAAACCTTTTCACAAGAGGGTGATGTGTATATGGAATGAGCTGTCTGAGGAAGTGCTAGATACAGGTACAATCACAACATTTACAGGACATTTGAACAGGCACACAAACAGGAAGGGTTTAGAGGGATATGGGCCAAATGAAGGAAAATGAGAATAGCAGCAAATCACCATTCTTTCCCTATTTGTTGCTGTCATTTTCACATTGCCTCCAAAAAATGTCTGCCCTTTAATTTAAATGTTACCATACAAAGGCTTCAAAAATTCTAAAGGAGACAGAGAAAATCAGAAGGGCATTTGCTCTGATTAAGTGGGTGCCCTCAGCCTAATCTCTCCCTTCAGGTCCAGCATAAAGGTAATATAGACAGAAAGTCCAAAGGGAGTTCTTGTTCAAAATACATTCCCTGTTTTTTGCATCAAAGTAACTGTTGGGATAGATTTTTTTTTCTGAAACTCTCATCTAGATTCTTCCTAGCACAGAAACTCTTTGCTTTCTTCAGCTTCCTCTTGTACTTCCTGATTTCCTCAGGGGTTGCCGCTGAATTTCTCCTTTTGGACTTGCTAAATGCCTTTTTGTTCTTCCTCTTCCAGTCTTGAATTGTCTGAGACATCTCGGGCACTGAAATGCTGCCAAACAAATTTAATGTCAGGAATTCTGGCATGGAAGCCAGGGCAACCATAGACATTAGCAGGTGAGAGACAGCTCCTCACTGTTATCAAGATTGGAAAGTTTGGGTTATAGGGAAAGGCTAGATATGCTGGGACTCTTTCCCTTGGAGCATAGGAAGCGAAGGGATGACCTTATGGAGGTTTATAAGATCATGAGGGGCAACTTTTGACCCAGAGGAAGTGGTAGTGATAGGTACAATTACAACATTTAAAAGACTATTGGACGGGCATGTGGATAGGAAGGGTTTACAGGGATATGGGCCAAACAGAGGCAACTGGGAACAAAAACAAAGTTGCTGGAAAGGCTCAGCAGGTCTGGCAGCATCTGTGAAAGAGAAAACAGAGTTCATGTTTCGGGGCTGGTGACCCTTCCTCAGGCAAAAGGGACTGGTTTAGTTTAAGAAACCTGGTCAGCATGGACAAGTTGGGCCAAAGGGCCTGCTGCCATGCTATATACCTCTATGACTCTAATTGCAGTTTTTGGGGTGTGATTCAGTGATTAAGTGAGGGGGAGACATGGCTATCCTGCGTTGGGTTTACTTGTGGCCTTGGTATAGCAGTAGGGGCTATGGAACTATCATAGTCAGGCACACCATGCCCAATCAAGTGGGGGACAGCAGAGTTAGAAGGGGAGATTGCTGGGGAGGGAATGCCTCACTGAACCTATTTTCTGTTCTCCTGAATTCAATTGTCACTCCCACGCCCCACTCCCCACCCCCACCCCAGCCCCTTGGCTTTCATTCTTACCACACACAGCTTTGGCCTAGTGTCATAGAGACATAGAAAATAGGAATGGGAGTAGGAGTAGGTCATTTGGCCGTTTGGATCTGTTTAGCCATTCAATGTGATCAGGTTGATCATCCAGCTCAGTACCACGATCCCACTTTCCTCCCATACCCTCTGGTCAGTTTAGCTCCAAGAACTACATCTAATGCCTTCTTGCAAACATTCAATATTTTGGCCTCAATCACCTTCTGTGACAGCAAAGTCTTTGGCTTCACCACCCTCCAGGTGAAGAGATTTATCCTTATCTCAGGCCTAAATGGCCTACTCTATATCATTCTTCTAAACTCCAATGAATTTAGTCAATCCAGTCTTGCTTCAGGCATCAGTGCTGCCACCTACAGGCATCAGTCTGGTAAGTGGGGAGAGATAATGGGAACTGCAGATGCTGGAGAATCCAAGATAATAAAATGTGAGGCTGGATGAACACAGCAGGCCAAGCAGCATCTCAGGAGCACAAAAGCTGACGTTTCGGGCCTAGACCCTTCATCTCTCTGATGAAGGGTCTAGGCCCGAAACATCAGCTTTTGTGCTCCTGAGATGCTGCTTGGCCTGCTGTGTTCATCCAGCCTCACATTTTATTATCAGTCTGGTAAGTCTTTGTTGAAGTCCCTCGATCGCCAGGACATCCTTTATGAATTAGGGAGACCAAAACTGCGTGCAATACACTAGGTGTGGTCTCATCAACATCCTATATAGTTGCAACAAGGTATTCTTGCTCCTGCATTTGAAGCCTCTCGCTATGAAGGCCAGCATTTCATTTACCTTTTATTACCCCTGCTGCACCTGCACGCTGTGATTGTTGCATAAGGATACCCAGGTTTCGCATTGTTAATAATCTGCCCTCCAGTTTCTCACTACCATAGTGGATTTATTTGCGCACTACTCAACTTGTCCATATCACACTGACCACACATTATGTTTCTGGCCTTTGGTCAGTATTGCGCCACCATCACTCAGCCCCTCCTATTGATAGTGTGAGTAGCAAGTGGCCTCGAGTTGGCCAGCAGCTCTTGGCCACAATGGAGTTTCTATCATTATGAGCTGCAGGAAAAGTGTGTCAGTGACCACTTAACTATCTGAAAAGTACTTGATTACATCACACAGATCAACAGCACAGAAATTGGCCCTTTAGCGCATTGTGTCTGTGATGGTCTGAGACAACCGCCCAACTCTGCTAATCTCATTCTCCAGCACCTGGCCCATATCCTTGCATGCCTTAACATCATATCAAAAATCCTTCTTTAAATGTCATGCCGCTACCATCCTACAGGCAGCGCCTTCTGTTTTGGGATCCACACAGGTTTGCTGACCAGTGTCCAACATTCCCAAAGATCCAAAACATCAATGTGTGAGAAATGCAGAGAAAGAGTTTGGCATGACTGAGTCCTGCCTCTCACTCCCTGCTTGCTGAATAATTAACAATGAGTGAAACAAGGCCTGTCCCTTTGCATTAGTACCTCTCAGAAGTGTTACCGTGGGGAAAATGTTGCTGCAGTTACGGAAGAGCTTTACAAACCTTTCAATGTCTTTACATTGGATTCAAATGAATTTGATTCTGACAGCCTGAGAGACGAGTAGGGCATTACTGCTCCCACACACGGTCAGGGGTCAGATATATTTACCACTTTAACAACAATGGTGAGAGTGAGAAATGCAAGGTGATGCTCGAGGAGGATGTTGCTCGACATCAGCTCTCCAGAATGAATTTACTGAGCTTACAGATTTACTGAAGACCTGATTGAGAGTGTCAAACAACCACAGGATTCCATCAAAGGGTCATCAGGATCAGTCTCTGGAACAATTTCCCAGGATGATTGCAATTTGCATATGTACCACACAACATAAAATGGCAGATTTTAGCAATAAGTTGAACTAAGTTCACATTTTTCTCTGTGAAACACGGCTATGGAATTATTTGCTTGTGCACACGGTTATGTTGGAATGCTCAATCTATCACTGGTATGTAATGAATTCTGTGCAATAAAATAGAACAGTGGGCCACTTCAAGCTGTGAAAGGGTGAACAGTTCATAGTAAAAAATGTTTCACAGACTCACAGTCTCCACTGTCCTACAATACAATAATACAAAGGAATAGATGTGGCTGATGGAGGACATACTCATCTCAGTCCCAGGATACTACTGCTTGATTTCCTCAGGCTAGCACCCAAGCTCCAAGTCATCTTCAGCTGCTTCAGTGATGACCTTCCCTCCTTCATAATGACACTAGTGGGGATTCTCACTAATGAATGCAGCGCTCAGCATTATGATCAACTCCTGTGATACTGAAGCCAGTACACAGATCAACATAAAAAATATTTCGGATACGGCTTATAAATGGCAAGATAATAACTGTGACTCACAAGTGCCCAGCAATGAATATCTTCAACAAGAAAGTAACTATCTCCCTTTGATGTTTGCTGGATCAGAATAGTCAGTTGACTGTGGCTAACAGTGGCACTTAAGGATTGTGCATGATTAAACCAAACAAGTAACCTAATCTTGACACCGTCCCAGCTTCAATCATTTGTTAGTGCAACAACCTCCTCAAAGTTCAAATATTTCTACCAACAGATACTTGAAGATAGAGAGAAAGGACATCCTGAGATGTGAATTTCTGGGATCAAAAAAATTTCAGTCAAGCGTTCTTATGATTGTCACATGTGAGAAGAGATGAATGCTGAATGTGCTGTGGGCATATTTGAGGAGCTTTTAAGAGCAGTCTGTGGTGCGTTCCACTGCCCTGAGTCCTCCAAAGTCTTTGAACATTTTCAAAGTGCTTTAATTTATTGGACATAGACATCACTACAAGATCAATATTCCTCATCTATCTCTAGTTGTTCTCAACACTCACCTTTGTCAGAAGTTCAGTGCCACAGATTTTGCTTTAATTTGATTATTTTAATGATGTTTCTTAGTATACTCACTGTGGTAAGCTAAAAAGGACAAGTTGCCACTTTAAACCCACACTTTGGGCCAAAGGAGCCATTCTGAATTCTGTGCTAAAAAAATTGGCTCAATTGTATTGAACAAGGATTTCTGTTTCATTAGCAACCAGCTACAACAAATGATCGAATAAGTAGTGTGCCTGAATTATGTGATGCTTGAAGAATTATTAACTAATTAAGGGCTTCAAAGAATTACCTTGCAAGCTTTGTGGGAAAGAAAGAAGTCAGAAACACTGAGCACAAATATGTAATTTGTCCTTCACTGGCTGAGTCACTTTCAAGGTAATGATAGGAATTTTTAGAAATCTAGATACTCAAACCTCATGAGCTGTGGAGAGAAATCAGAGATAATGTTTCATCCCGAAAAGTTAAGTCTGATTTCTCTCCACAAATGCTGCCAGATTTGCAGAATTTTTCCAGCAATTTCTGCTTTTGTTTCCATTCCATTATCAGCAGCTTTTGGCTTTTAATCATGAACTGTTTTATTGTTCTGCTCTGCAAGGTAATATGTGCACAAGGTTAAATATAATTAAATTAACCCAGCAGCAGCAGTTGATCAATTGTTTGGTCACACATCATAAGGTATGAGTTCTAAAATAATTAACATTAAAGTTGCATTAGCCCCACCCAATCTGATAACGTAACACACAGACTGTGTGGAGACGGGAACAGGATAAGTCAGCGGTAGCAAATACCACAATGTACCACTAGGTATCAGGATGAATATCACGGGAACTACTAGTTTGACTCAAGATGAGCTCATGTTAATTTATTGGCTTAAATTTATTGGTACGGCTCCTGTGAGTCCTCCATAGTTATACCTGACTAATAATATAGCCGACATTTATTATTATTTTGCAATAAGCCATCTAGAACAGGTCCCCCTTTTGTCTAGACTCACTCGTGTTTTATCCACTACCACTGGTAATTAGACAGACCCTAGACAAAGCACAGACAAAGGATGATTGGTTGCAATAAACTACCTCAGATGACTCTTACTCAGTCCCAGGATAAGTCAGCGGTAGCAAATACCACAATGTACCACTAGGTATCAGGATGAATATCACGGGAACTACTAGTTTGACTCAAGATGAGCTCATGTTAATTTATTGGCTTAAAATGGTTGTTCCAAAATCCACCTTTGCAGCGCAAATGAGAATGGGACTACAGTTACCATTGGTATCAAATGGTCGCAAGGACATGATTGCCATTAATAATGGAACAAGAGATCAATTTGTATTTCTTCTGGATTGGAAGTTGCAAAAGCCTATGTATTTGCTAAGTATATCATTTTTTCTTTTAGAAATAAAATAATTTTAAAATTTAATATCCAGAGTCCTGCTCTTGCCTTAATTGGTTAAAGTCTTGTCAGAAACAAAGAGAACTAAACCAGGGGGATATAATTGAGGTGTAGAAGGTTATGCTGGGTTGGGGTGGGGCTAGTTTAGTTTCAGATTATGTTCAACATGGACTGGTTGGACCAAACGGCCTGTTTCCGCCTCCATGAAGGGGTGAATAGAGAGTAGCTGTTCCCTTTGGTTGAGGGGTCAATCACGAGGGGGCCTAGATTCAAGGTAAGCAGCAGGAGATTCAGAGGAGATTTGGGGAAAAAAAAACGGTTTCATTCATAATGTTGTGGAAACCTGGAATGTACTGCTTGGGAAGTTAGTGGAGGATGGAAACCTTAAAGCCTTAAAAAAAAATTGGATGAGCACTTCAAGTATCACGATATTCAAGGATATGGGACAAGTACAGGAGACTGGGATTAGTGCACATTTAGTGGTAGTTATGTCCGCACTGATTCAATGGGCTGAAGGGCCTTTTTTGCACTGTATGAATCTTTGAATCCATTAAGTTGGTGAAGAGCAAGTCAGATGATGGAAATTTCACACAGATGTTACCTACTTCAAATGGACCATAGAAAGATATATTTCATCACCACTTTCTCATGGGCAATTAGGGATAGGCAATAAATACTGCAGTGACACCCAGAATGCTTGGAAGAATGAACAAATATTTACTCCCCCTCCCATTCTTTAGATGACATGTCCATCATGGGCCTCCTGCAGTGCCACAATGATGCCACCCGAAGGTTGCAGGAACAGCAACTCATATTCCGCTTGGGAACCCTGCAGCCCAATGGTATCAATGTGGACTTCACCAGCTTCAAAATCTCCCCTCCACCCACTGCATCCCAAAACCAGACAAGCCTGTCTCTGCCTCCCTAACCTGTTCCTCCTCTCACCCATCTCTTCCTCCCAACCCAAGCCTCACCTCCATTTCCTACCTACTAACCTCATTCCATGTCCTTGACCTGTCCGTCTTCCCTGGACTGACCTATCCCCTCCCTACCTCCCCACCTATACTCTCCTCTCCACCTATCTTCTTTTCTCTCCATCTTCGGTCCGCCTCCCCCTCTCTCCCTATTTATTCCAGAACCCTCATCCCATCCCCCTCTCTGATGAAGGGTCTAGGCCCGAAACGTCAGCATTTGTGCTCCTGAGATACTGCTTGGCCTGCTGTGTTCATCCAGCTTCACACTTTATTATCTTGGATTCTCCAGCATCTGCAGTTCCCATTATCACTTTACTCCTTGATCACTTTAGTGCGTTCAGGGAAGACACCCTCAGCATACTTATTATTATTGGTTTGGTAATTCCAGAGTTTTGACCCAATGATGCTAAAGGAGTAACAATATAGTTTTGGGATGGGATGTTGTGTATGATTTGTTTTGGAATTTGCATGTGGTAGTGCTCCCATAAGTTTCTTATCCTTGTCTATTTGGATGGTAGAAGTTAAAAGATAGGCAATGCTCTTCAGAATGCTTTGGCTAGCATTTTGGGTGCAATGAGCCACCAATTGTTGGACGCTGCCTGTGAAGGGATTTTGTGAAAAACATTTTTGAATAAATGCAAGAGAATTATTGTTGCAAATGAGTCATCACTGAAGAACGCACTCTTTTTACCACATAAACAGTACACGCACATGTGTAATATAAAGATACATTTTAAAAAAAACTCAAATTTCTTTACTCTGAAGTAATGCCTCGGCTGATTTTAAAGACTCGGCTCATAAAACTAATATTCCTGTAATTAAATCAGAACAGCTTCAGAGTACCATCCCTGAAATATGTAATTATTGTGCTGTGAAATTTGTAATAAGCTGAAGCAATATCACAATTCAATTTACTTACTAGCAGCAATGGGAAAAGCCTCAGAAATAAATGTCTATTAATTTGACGATCTTAGGGAATCCAGCTGCATTTAATTGTATTGTTGTAGAGCTGCTGAACACTTGATAAGATGTCAGGCACATTTTTAGATTGAAATGGGAATGCTCTCAATTTTGATTCACAAGCTTTTCTTTAAAAAATGACTTTTAATCACAACTCAGTAATAAGCCTGTTAAAATTGTAATGTAAATTTTGTTGGACTCTTAACCTGCTTGAAAATGCAATTGCACCTGATGAGGTGGTGGCATTGTCTGGCAATGTTAATTGACAGGTAATCCAGTGACCCAGTAAATGATCTGGGGGACACGGGTTCAAATCCAGACATGGCAGCGGTTGGATATAAATTCAACTGAAACATCTGGAATTGAAAAACAGTTTAAGGTGAGTGGTAGAGATAAGTATGCAGAGGACACTAGAAGGCTGCAGAGGGATATAGTCAGGTTAGGTGAGTGGGCAAGGGCCTGGCAGATGGAGTACAATGTTGGTAAATGTGAAGTTATCCATTTTGGTAGGAATAACAGCAAGATGGGCTTTTATTTAAATGGTGAAAAATTGCAGCACGCTGTCATGCAGAGGGACCTGGGTGTCCTTGTGCATGAATTACAAAAATGTTGGTTTACAGGCACAGTAGGTAATTAAGAAAGCAAATAGAATATTGTCCTTTATTGCTGGAGGAATAGAGTTTAAAGATAGTGTGGTTATGCTGCAGCTGTACAGGGTGCTGGTGAGGGCACACCAGGAGAACTGTGTACAGGTTTAGTCTCCTTACTTGAGAAAGGGTTTAATGGCACTGGAGAGGGTGCAGAGGAGGTTCACTAGGTTGATTCTGGAGTTGAGAGGGTTGGTTTATGAGGAGAGATTGAGTAGACTGATACTATACTCATTGGAGTTTAGAAGAATGAGGGAGGATCTTACAGAAACGAGCAAAATTATGAAGGGAACAGATAAGATAGCAGCAGGGAGGTTGTTTTCCCTGGAACTAAGGGGCATAGCCTCAAAATAAGGGGGAGCAGATTTAGGACTGAGCTGAGGAAGAACTTCTTCACCCAAAAGGTTGTGAATCTATGAAATTCCCTGCCCAGTGAAGCAGATGAGGCTACCTTGTTAAATGTTTTTAAGCAAATGTGGATAGTTTTTTGATCAGTAAAGAAATTAAAGGTTTTGGTGAGCAGGTGGAAAGTGGAGCTATATCAATGTAATGACCTTATTGAATGGCGGAGTAGGCTGAAGGGGCCAGATGGCCTACTCCTGCTCCTATTTCTTATTTTATGGAAGAGTAGAGTAGAGTAATACAGCATGGAAACAGGCTCTTCAGCCCAAACTGGACCATGCTGACCAGGGTGCCCACTCAGTTAGTAACAACTGTCTGCATTTGGTCCATATCCCTCTCAACCTTCCCATCCATGTACCTTTCCAATTTTTAAAAAAATGCTGCTGTTGTACTTACCTCAACTATTTTGTCTGGCAGTCCATTCTAGATACACATCGCTCTCTGTGTGAAGAAGTTGCCCTGAGGTCCTTCTTAACTCTTTCTCCTCTCATCTTAAACCTATGCCCTCTAATTTTCAATTTCCTGTCCCTGGGAAAAAGAGTGTATCTATTCATCCTGTCTATGCTTCTCATGATTTTATGCACATCAATAAGGTTACCCCTCATTCTCCTACATTCCAAGGAATAAAGTCCTATCATGGCCAACCTCTCCCTGTAACTTAGGCCGACTGGTCCTGGGAATATCCTCATAAATTTTCTTTGCACAATTCCAGTTTAACTAGAGATAGTAGGAACTGCAGATGCTGGCAAATCTGAGACAACAAGGTGTAGAGCTGGATGAGCACAGCAGGCCAAGCAGCATCAGAGGAGCAGGAAAGCTGATGTTTTGGGCCTAGACCCTTTTTCTGAAGAAGGCTCTAGGCCCGAAACGTCAGCCTTCCTGTTCCCCTGATGCTGCTTGGCCTGCTGTGTTCATCCAGCTCTACACCTTGTTATCTGTTATTCCAGTTTAACTATGTCTTTCCTATAAGTGGTAACCAAAACTACACAATACTCCAAGTGCAGTGTCACCAATGACTTATACAACTATAACATAACGTCCCAACTTCTATACTCAATGCCTCAACCGATTAAGGGCAGTATGCTAAAGATTGATAACAGAAATGGTAACAGCAAACATGGCACTGTTTGCCTTGCTCACAAATTCTGGGGTTTTGCGACAAAATTGGGAGAAATGAAAAACAAAGGAAAATTACTGAGAATAACGGATATCTGAAACAAACACGCAGAGCGCTGGAGAAATTTAATAGGTCTGGCAATGTCTGTGGAGAGAGAAACGGAGCTTCAAATCTAGTACAAGGTTTCTTCAGAAATGAAAGCTGTGTTCTGAAGAAAAGCCATACCGGACCTGAAATGTTACTCTCTCTCTCTTTCTTTGCAGATGCTGCCCGATCTGCTGAGTTTCTCCAACATATTCGGTTTTAATTCACTGATGAGTACAGCCCCAACAAGACTCAAGAAAAGCTCCTTTCGCTCCACTGCTGACCAGGGTGCCCAGCTCGTAACAACTGTCTGCATTTGGTCCATATCCCTCTAAACCCTTCCCATCCATGTACCTATCCAAATGTTTTTATTTTTAAAAATCCTGCTATTGTACCTACCTCAACCATTTTCTCTGGCAGCCCATTCCATATACGGACCCCCATCCATCTGCACCATCTACAGGATACACTGCAGAAACCCACAAAAGCACCTTAGACAGAACCTTCCAAACCCACAACCTCGACCATTTAGAAAGACAGGGGCAGCAAATGTATGGGAACACCCCATTTGTAAGTTCCTGCTGCTGGATACATTCGATTTGCTATCAGTAAGGAATAGGCAGCAGGCCCCCTATTTATTCATCCAACCTGCTTAACATCTGCTTCAGTATTATTGTTCAAAATAGGCACAGGCTATGTAAATCTGTAGGCTATAGTGCTATAGTGCTATATAGTGCTGTATATACTGCTGTTTTTCTGATGACGTGTCTAGGCCTGAAACGTCAGCTTTTGTGCTCCTAAGATGCTGCTTGGCCTGCTGTGTTCATCCAGCCCCACACTTTGTTATCTCGGATTCTCCAGCATCTGCAGTTCCCATTATCTCTGCTATAACCTTTGTTGATTTCATGACAAACACTTGCATTAACACACTTGCTTGAATGATTGCAACTCCAACAACACTCAGGACTCAACAATGCTCAAGAAGCTTGGCACCATCCAGGACAAAGCAGCCCGCCTGATAGTCACTGCATCCACAAGTATCCACTCCCCTCCACTATTGACGTTCAGTAGCAGCAGTGTGTATTATCTACAAGATGCACTGCAGAAATTCGCCAAAGATCCTCAGACAACTCCTTCCAAACCCACATCCACTTCCAACTTGAAGGACAATGGCAGCAGAAACATAGAAATGCCACCAACTGCAAGGTCTCCTCCAAGCCACTCACCATCCTGACTTGGAAATATATCACTGTGTCTGCAATGTCACTGCGTCAAAGCCATGGAACATTCTCCTTAAGGGCGTTGTAGGTCAACCTACAGCACACGAACTGCAGCAGCTCAAGAAGGCAGCTCACCATCACCTTCTCAAGGGCAACTTGGAACAGCGAATAAATGCTGTCCCAGTCAGTGTGAACCGCATTCCAAAAAGAAGGAAAAAAGAGAGTTGCATGTTCGACGACAGAATTTCTTCAATTCTTTCAGTTGTTTTCAGACTGGAGTGTTATAACTGTACCAGAGTCCAAAGAAACCTTATGTTGTTTTTGAATGCTCATTGACATCAAGGGTGGGTAGTTTTATTGCTTTCTTTAACGCTTCTGCACAACAACAGTTTCCAAAAATAATGTATTCAGGATAATTGACCCTGCAGGCCTATACACAAGCTGACCAAATTACTTCCTTTGCCAATTTATTAGATTTTCTCATCTTCAATTTGTCATTTATACCACCTTTGGTTCTTATCAGCTATGACTCAGCTAGTTGAAGAATCACCTCGAATCAGAAGATTGCAAGTTCAAGTCTCACTTCGGAAACTTGAGAACAAAATCTAGCTAGGTTCATGCCATGTTGCTGCAATTACATTCTGTAAAAAGGAAACATTGAAAATGTTCTTCTTCAATGAGACTGAACCAAAGCCTCATCTGTTCCTCAGGAGAACCAAAACAGATCACACAGAATATGTCAAAGAGGAACTAGGATTTTTCTCCCCAGTTTCTGGCCAATATTTGTCTCTCAACATCTATCACTAAACAGAATCTCCGAATTTTGCTTTTGTTTTTGGGTGCTCTGGCATGAGTCAATCTCTCTGACAGCAACTTCACCACACGCAAGGAACTTATCCCTGCACTGTGTTTCAGAAAACAGGGTCATGAAGGATAGAATGGAAACCATTCATGAAACACATTTAGAACCAATTATTTATGGAGTTACCCATTACAAGCATGCCACTCCTAAAAAAGAACCACAGTTGTGGTCTGTTCTTATTTCTCAGGACACAAGTGAATCCCCACCTAATGCCATTTGTGGCTTATTATATACTGAATTTGGTTAATGTAGTTTGTTGCTTTTGCAGCTGCCCATGATTAAAATTGTCATAAAATGGCTCCATGGGCCTGTTTAGCTGGCATAAGATAGCCAAAAAGGAATTAGCAGCTGCACACAGCAGACTTTCACGATGTGGCCTCCATATTTAGTTACTGGATAAGATAATGAAAGGTCCTGGTGAGAAAAGGCAGGGGGATTTAATTAGGTTTCTACAGACAGGCAGCTCTCAGCATTTAAGCATTGTTGAGAAGGAGCATTCTTGAAAAACCTAGATAAGTGACACCTGGGCACTAAACACAATCCTAAGTTTGTTATTTACTGAAGTGTTGATCCAACAGTATTCCAACCTTTTCAGGTAATTATAAATTAGAAATTAAAATACTACCTACAAACTAGCATGATGGGATTTAGCTGCATTTCTCTGAGCAGTGAATTTACACAATTAATAGAGGCACACTTCATTAGCAGGGAGGGTGAGAACAACAAATATTGTTCATGGATAACCTCCAAAAGAACACTGAGAGGCAGTTAGCATGGTAGGGGAGATAAAGAGGTTGTAAAACATGGGTCAGTTTGGCTTCAAGAAAATAAACATTTGCAACTTTACAACTTAGAACAGATGTAGATAATTTGAGGAGTTCCTTGCATTTAAAGACCAAGGCGAGAACGACAGACAAATTACAAGGTAAGGTTGAGAATGAGGTCATGTCCTGTTGTAGCCTGAGAATCCAAATAAGTTTGTTGTATTGACTTGATAAAGCTGTGAAAATGATTGCATTTCACCCTCATCAATAGATTTCAAATAGTTGCTGTCTTAATTAGTAAAGCAAACTGGTTTAGAATAAAGACAGTAACGTTCATCCAAGAATCAAACCTCTGTTTTAAACCAGTTTACAGCGTGCAAACAGAAGTTGTAAATGCAGCTCCAAGACAAACAGACTGCGTTTGATCTCCCAAGGTCGACAGAAAGACAGAAGCTGCTCCCCTGTTTTTAAATCTTTGTCAAAGAATTTGTAACATTAGCTGTAAGTATATAACTTCACATACAACTGACTTTCTATTGGAGCTGAAATTGCAAATTTTATAACAGTTGATAGAAATTATCATCCTTTTGTGTCTCTGGTTAGAAGTTTAATAGGGAATATAAATTCGAAAACAGAACTTGAAATAGTAATTAATGATAAGCAAGTATCCAGTTTTTTTGGCAATCAATATGATGCTGCTGGTAATTTTTCTGGGAATGAGTATAACTGTCTGTATTGGAAATATTACTAAATGGGATGCATCGTAAGGTGACAAAGGTATCTGGTAAACATCATGAGATTGTGGGAGCAACTAGGGTGGTTCATAGAGATGTTCATCATTGATCGTGTGTTTACAGGATTGGATGTGTAGATTAAGGGGCTGCGGCTAACAATGACATCAAAGTTGCATATAATTATTGGGACGTGAAATGTATAAAAATGCTGCTAAGGGAGGCTAAGAGAGGCAGAGTGTCTGGTGGAAACTGTTTCCAAGGACCCCTCCACGTGTTGGCAAACAGCTCTGAATTAAAATCGATGTGTGCTGCTGGACACAGGACTACTCAAGGCTCCCCTTTGCCATCTCTCCCTCAGCTGCTGGCCAGCCAGTTTGCAATGCAGAGTGATGCCAACAGACTGGGTTCAGTCACTACAATGGTTGAAGTTACTATGAAGATCTATCCTTCTCAACCTCTCCCCTCACCTGAAGCATGGTGACCCTTAGGTTAAACCACCACCAATTGCCTCTTTTTCTCTCAAATGAGAGTGCAGCCTATATTCTACTAGACCTCAAAATAGACAGAGTCAGATATCTGAAATTTATTTAAAACATTAACTATTTACAAAGCTACAGTATTGTGGAATTACACGCTGAGGTGGAATTTGTTTGGAGTGATGTTGGCTATGCTGTGACTGGTGATAGCAAAGGATGAGAAGTCCAGTGAGGTCCATCTTAATGTCAAGAGCATCTTGCTCAATATTTTGTTTTTCACAAGTGGCATGGTTAGTTTCTCACTGGACAGCAGTGAGTTATAAATTAGTGGGGGCATTAAAGTTTGTTTAATGCCATGATGGCCCAACTCACTTCATTAATATTTGGCTTATCTTAACAAACACACCAGCAAGGCAAAATTTGGGACTATTCAATATAGAAACCAGAGCATGTTCCTGGTGACTTGAACTCACTGCTTGCTCTGAACAACTTCCAAATTGGTCACCGAACACCGACCTCTCTGAGCATGCTCCTTCAGCACTGGCTGCATGCACACCCTACATCCACAAACAATTGATCTGATTATGTGCCAGCCTCTAAAAACCATCATGGCACATCTCACAGCCTCTCACAGGAGGCTTCTGCACTTCAATGCTGCACCCCGGTCTGCATTGGTATCTAACATTGGAATGCTTTTCTTTATTCATTCAGAGATGATGGTGTCACTGGCTGGGCCAGCATTTATTGCACACCCTTAATTGCCCAGAGGGTGGTTTAGTGTCAACCACATTTGCTGTGGATCTGGGGCCACATGAAGGCCATACCAGTAAGGATGGCATTTTCCTTCCCTAAAGTGCATTACCCACAGCAAGGACACTGTGGACCCACAAAGAAAAAAGAAGAAAGAACAAACGACATCGCAGCACAGGGACAGGCCATTTGGCCCTCCAAGCCTGCGTTGCCACATTTTCCCCTTCCGTACCAAAACTGTCTTCACTTACAGGTTCCACATCCCTCTACTCCCCTCTTATTCAGGTATTCATCCAGGCACTTCTCGAATGCTGCTATTGTATCTGCTTCCACACCACCTCTGGCAGCATGTTCCAGGCACTCACCACCCTTTGTGTGAAAATCGTACCTCGCATATCTCTTTTAAACTTCCCACCTTGCACCTTGAACCTGTGTCCCATAGTAATTAACCCCTCCACCCCCTGGGGAAAAGCATCATACTTTCCACTCTGTCCTTGTCATTCACAATCTTATCAACTTCTATCAGGTTGCCCCTCAACTTCCGGCGTTCCATGAAAACAAATCCAGCCGAGTCAACTTTTCTTTATAGCTAAAATCCCCCAAACGAGGTAACATCCTGGTAAAACTTTTCTGTACCCTCTCCACACATTCTGGTAGTGTGGTGACTGGAACTGCACACAATAATCCAAGTGTGGCCTATTGTGTGTGTGTGTGTGTGTGTGTGTGTTTGTGTGTGTGTGTTTGTGTGTGTGTGTGTGTGTGTGTGTGTGTGTGTCTGTGTGTGTGTGTATGAGTGTGTGTGAGTGTGTGTGTGTGTGTTTGTGAGTGTGTGTGTGCGTCTGTGTGTGTGTGTGTGTGTGTGTGTGTGTGTGTGTGTGTGTGTGAGAGAGAGAGAGAGAGAGAGAGAGAGAGAGAGAGAGAGAGAGAGAAAAGGGTATTGTATATGAACCTACTGTTAAGGAATGGCAAGCCCCAAACATTAAAGTACTGTAGTGTCTCCATCTGTCTTTCATAATGTAATGAGAAAAAAAAGGGAGAGGCAAGGTTCAGAGGAGACAGAACATCTTGAGAGGAAGGTCAGCAGCCAGGGTTCCAGCTGGTAAAGGACTGTGAGCCTAAGCTGTTTCTGGATACTACTGCTAGTGAGTAAACAGTGGGTAAGTTTTGAGAAATTGTTTTTGGAACAGAGGACGTCAGAAGCTTCAACTTAGTATAAAAAGTATTCAACATTGTATGGATTAATTATCTCAAAAGGATAAGACATGGCAGGAGAGCTGCAAATTGTAGTCTGCTCCTCTTGCTCGATGTGGGAAGCCGGGCACATTTCCATTGCCGGGGGTCTGCATGTGTGCAGGAAGTGTCTCCAGCAGCACTTCCAGGAAGCCTGACTTTCGGAGTTGGAGTGGTGTCCAAGAGCACTGCAGAGCATTCACAAGGTGGAGAGTGTCGTGGATAGCACGTACAGAGAGGTGGTCACACCGCATACTCAGGCAGGAAGGGAATGGGTGACCATCAGGCAGAGGAGGAGGGTTCAGCAGGCAGTGCAGGAATCTCCTGAGGCTATTCTTCTGTAAAACAGATATACCGTTTTGGAAACTGTTGAGGGGAATGGCCTCTCAGGGGATAACAGCAGCAGTCAAATTCATGGCACCATGGTTGGCTCTGCTGCAGAGGGAGGGAGAGACAGACATACAAATGCTATAGTTCTATGGGATTCAATTGAAAGGGGAATAGGTAGGCGTTTCTACTGCTGCAAATGAGAGCCTTGGTTGGTGTATTGCCTCCCTGGTGCTCGGCTCCTGGATACCTCACAGCAGTTGAAGGACTTTCTGGAGGGCAGGGTGAACAGCCAGCGGTTGTGGTACATGCTGGTACTAAGGACATAGATGAAGATAGAAATGAAGTCCTAAAAGCAGAATATAGAGAACTACGATGAAAGTTGAAATGCAGAACATCAAAGGTAATTATCTCAGGATTACTATGCAGTGCCATGAGTTAGTTAAAAAAGAAACAGCAGGTTAGATAGGATGGGCACATGGCTGAAAAGATAGTGTGAGGGGGAGGATTTCAGATTCGTGGGGCATTGGACCCGGTCCCGGGGGATGTGGGATCTGTATAAACTGCACAAGTTATACTTGGGCAGGACTGGGACTGCTGTCCTTGGCAGGGGAGGGGGCTCTTGCTTGGTAGAGATGATTGGGGAGGGTTTAAACTAGTGTGGCAGGGGGATGGGAACCAGAGGAGTAGGGCAGTAAATGCCGAAATTGGGGGAGAAGTAGAAAACAAGGCAAACTTTACTAAGAACAAGAACAGGCAGAGCAAAGCTGCTGAAAAGAGCAAGGGAGGTGGTCTGAAATGCATGTGTTTCGATGTGAGAAGTATAATAGGCAGCGTAGATGAACTTCGAGCTTCGGTTAGCACTTGGAACTGTTACATTATTGTGATAACAGATACTTGACCGATAGAGAGACATGACTGGCAACTGAATGTCCCAGGATTTAGATATTTCAGGAGTGATAGAAAGGGAGGTAAAAGGGGTGGGGGAATTGCATTACTGATAAAGGGGTATCTCACAGCTGTACTAAGGGAGGAGACATCAGAGGATTCATGCAGCAAGATAATATGGGTAGAACTCAGGAAGAGGAAAGGTGAAACTACAGTGCTGGTAGTGTACTACAAGGTCTCCATAGCCAGCGGGAGATAGAGGAGAGAAAATGTAGGCAGATTTTAGAAAGATGTAAAAACAGCAGGGTTATTGTGGTGGGTGATTTTAACTTCCCCTATATCGACTGGAACTCAACACGTGCTAGAAGTTTGAATGGAGCAGAATTTATATGGACTATTTAGGATGGATCTTGACACAATATGTAAACAGATCAACCAGGGAAGGGGTTAGACACTGGGTTTTGGGAAATGAGTCTGACCAGTTAAGTGAAGTTTCAGTAGGGGAGCATTTCAGGAGCAGAGACCATAATACGGTGAGTTTGAAGATAATCATGAAGAGGGATAACCGCAGTCCATGGGTGAAGGAATTAAATTAGGGGAAGATGAACTACTATTTAATATTAGGCAGGAACTGAATAATTTTGATTGGAGATGGCTGATTGAGGGTGAATCTACATTGGGATGTGGTGGTACTTGAAACACACACAGCTCAAGCTCCATCATTGCGTCTTTCACAATGCTGATTCCTGGTAAGGAGGGATTGTCTTATCAGCAAGGGTTAAACTTATTGGTACTCGTTGGAAGTTGGAAGAATGAGAGGTAATCTCATTGAAACCTATAGGATTCTTTAGGGGCTTGAGAGGGTAAATGCTGAGAGAATATTTCCCCTCATGGGAGAGTCTAGAGCCAGTGGGCTTAGCCTCAGAATTAAGGGGCATCAATTTACAATTGAAATAAGGAGGAATTTCTTCTTTCAGAGAGCTGTGAATCAAACTCCTTGCTACAGAGAGCCGAGGAGGCACAGTCTTCGTATATATTTAGAGTTAAGTTAGATAGATTCTTGGTTTGTAGGGGAATCAAGGGTTATGATGATGGTACAGGAAAGTAGATATCAGAGTGTCAGGGTGTTGGATCAGCCATGACCCTATGGAGTGGCACGGTGTCTCAATGGTTAGCACTGCTGTCTCACAGCACCAGGGACCTTGGTTCAATCCCACCCTTGGGTCACTGTCTGTGTACAGTTTGCATATTTTCCTCGGTGGGCTTCTCTAGTTTCCTCCCACAGTCCAAAGATGTGTAGATTGGAAATGATAAATTTGCCCACAGTGTCCAGGGATATGCACATTAGCTGTGGGAAATGCAGGTTACAGGGATAGAGTAAGGGGGTGGGTCTGAGTGGAATGCTCTTTAGAGGGCCACTGCGGACTCAATGGGCCAAATGGTCTGCATCCATACAGTAGGAATTCTATAAATGGTAAAGTAGGCTCAATGGACAAAATAGATCCTGTTTCTATATCTTATGGACTATTCTGAGCCTAAATGGATGCTTACAGCATCCTTGCCTTATCTTTTTCCATTTTGCCCCATCCCAACAAGAGATATGACCATCATAATTGCTTTTGCCTTGTTGTTTACTGCAGATATAAAGGAAAGGAGATTTTCACAGTTTGTCAGAAGACCCAGTGAGGCCAAGAGGCCTTTGCTCAGTGGGTCTTGGCATAGTAAATCAAAGGCATCCTCTGATAGCAAACCAAGGGCTTGGAAATAATTAGCCAGCCATGCGGGGCTGTCAGAGTCTGAATGCTCTCTTCAGAAAGGGGTGAAGGAGCTGAATGCCAGTCAGCTCACCACATGTCTTTCTGCCCTGCTGCGGACAGATTTCATCCTGGAATGAGAGAGAGAGAGAGAGATAAGTGTTCAGGGAAATGAACATGGGCGGCCCAGCTGTTACTTTTGGTGCAGGTTTAGAGGTGTCTTGAGTGAGTGAGCAGGCAGCAGGAAGGTGTGCAGAGTTGGTGCTGTCAGGGGTTGGGTTGGGTGACAGAGTGAGGGAATATTTTGCAGAATAGGGAGAGAGGTGGAGCATGAGCATTGGTGGGAAATGGGCGCAGTATCAGAGATTGAGTGAGTGTGAGATATTGGAGAGAGGGCAGTGGGACAGAGACAAAATGGAGAGGTCATCGATCATTTCCCAACAATGCTGGGCATTCTTTCAGACAGCTGAAACAGCACTGGACTGAGTGTCAAGCTTAAATCACGGTTTGGTGTTTATGTCAGTCCTGGGGGAAGAAGGAGTCCCACCTCTACACTACCTCATCCAGCAGGACCTCCAGGTCCATGCCCATAAAGCAAGGCAATAATTGCCCCCTGTCATCCATGCCCAGGGCAAATGCCAGAAACCATGCAGGGCAGCTCCAGACTGTCTGTAATTGCCTGGGGGCACACTGGGCTTTTAAAGATGACCTTGAATGTAAGGGATGCTGGTGAGGTGTGGAATATCTGTTGAGTGATGAGTTGTTCTGGGAATGGTGCATTGTAAGGTGGAGCAGGAATCAGATGTGACGTGGAAGGGTTAATAGTTAGTGACATGAGTTTGGTAAGGTACAGTGAGTTAAACTCAAAACAACAAGCATAGGAAATGCCTCCATAAAACAACTGACTTGACTTATCCAAGGGAATAGCCCATAGTCTGGATTCTATGCTTAAAAACATTACTGTGGGTGGGCCCCATGATTACACTGATTGCACAAGAGAGAGTGATTGAAGGCAAAGTGGGAAAGGCTCCCCCTGGTCTGGAATCTGTGCTGTAATACCACACAACCGGGGCACAATTAACTGTAGTTAACAGCGGGCAGGCAGGAGAAGACAAGGGTCCTCCTTATTTAATAAGACATCAGGTTGGTAAATTTTGACACTTGAGGAGAAGGAAAGGTGTCCACAATGAGCTTTCTCCTCGCACAGAAGACATTATTCCATCAGTGTCCATAGGATTAATGTGATCCTTTTCTCGCTGAACTTTGTTGCTGCTAAAAGCAGCAGAGTAATTGAGCTGGTGCCCAGGCCCAAACACCCTGGCATCATACACGTGTACAGTCATGGGGAATCTAGAGACATTCTCTGCTAGAAGAGTGAGTGAACACTTTCGATCACCTCACATGATTTCCCCACTGTTGTTGCCACTCCACTGCCCATCTTATGGTAGGATAATAGAGGATAGCTTCAAACTCAGAGTCCAGAGCCTACTTAACTGTCGGGGGTGGGAGAGGGGGAGTTGGTTTGCAGGACTGCCAAGCTTCATTCCATTTCACAGATATGTGCACTCCCAGCAGCACAGTAAAAAGACAGAAATTTCTGCTCTCTACAGCAACAGTGATGAAGTCAATCGTAGTTCAATTGTATTGGTGGCACAATGGTGAGCACTGCTACCTCACAGTGTCAGGGACCCAGTCTCAATTCCAACCTTGAATAACTGTCTGAATGGAGTTTGCACATTCTCCCTGTGTCTGTGTGAGTTTCTGCTGAGTGCTCTGGTTTCCTCCCACAGTCCAAAGATGTGCACTTTAGGTGAATTGACCATGCTGAATTGCCCATAGTGTTCAAGGATGTACAGGTTCGGTGGATTAGCCATGGTAAATGAGCTATTGGGGATGAGGGCGGGTCTGAGTAGGATGCCTTTTGGAGATTTGGTGTAGATTAAATGGGCTGAATGGCCTGTATTTGTTCGGGAGTGATTGTGTGATTCTAGCTCATGACTGAGTTTGGAGAGCTCAGCATTAGACTGGTCTCAAACCATTTTGATTTTATACCTTAGTGACTGACCTATTTGTGAGCCGTGTACAGAGGGAATTAACAGTTGGCAGGTGAAGAAGGTTGAACTTTGGCTTTTCCCATTTAGAATGGGTCAGAGCTAGGTATCCAGTCTATAAGGGACACTAAGACACAAGTAAGGGTTGTAATAAATAGAAGGAAATCTTGTAGGGCAGTGGGGGTGAGAGCTGACTCTCTGCCAGAGCTCTCAGTTCAACTCCCACACCGTGTGTTCCTAGTAAGGAAATGTATGTTCACAACATAAAATCATAGAATCATAGAATCATACAGCATTGCAGAGGGCCTTCAGTCTATTGAGTTTGCACGGACAAAATCTACTCTAATCTACACTCATCCCACTTTCTAGCACTTGGCCTGCAGCCTTCACTGTTATCACACTTCAAGTGTTCATTCTTTTTTTTCAGTTAAAGGTTGCGGGGTTTCCAGCCTCAACTATACCCCCTCAGGCTCCAGATTCCCACCACTCTCTAAGTGAAATTTCTTTTCCTCAAATCCCTTCTAAACCTCCTGCCTTTCCTCTTAAAATTATGCCACTTTGCCATTGACCCTTCATCTAAAGGGAACAGCTGTTGCGTTTTTACCCTTTCTGTGCCTCTCATAACCTTATACACCTCTATCAGGTCCCTGCTCAACCTTCAACGCTTCAAAGAAACCAACCCAAGATTAGCCAGTGACGGTAGGAACTGCAGATGCTGGAGAATCTGGGATAACAAGATGTAGAGCTGGATGAACACACCAGGCCAAACAGCATCGTAGGAGCCGGAGAGCTGACGTTTCTGGCCTAGGCCCTTCTTCAGAAAAATGTTCTTTTTTCTGAAGAAGGGTCTAGGCCCGAAACATCAGCTCTCTTGCTCCTATGCTGCTGCTTGGCCTGCTGTGTTCATCCTGCTCAACACCTTGTTATCCAAGATTAGCCAGCCTGTCGTCATAACTGAAATTCTTTATCAATGGAAACATCCTGATGAATCTCCTCTACTCCACGTCCAGTGCAACCATATCATTCAATAGTCTGGTGATCAGAACTGCACACAGTCCTCCAATTAGCCAAAGTTCTGTATAGCACCAACATAACCTCTCTGCTTTGATAATCTATACCACGGTTGATAAGGGTGAGCGTCCCATATATCTTGTTCACTACCCTATTAATCTGTCCTGTATCTTCAGGATTCTTCTGTGGTCAAGCACCCCAAGATCCACTTGTCCCTCTGAGCTTCTTATTATCTGACCATTCATTGAGTACTCATTTGCCTCCGCTTGTTATTTCATCTAAAGTGCATCATCTCACATTTATAGAACATAGAACATAGAACATAGAACAGTACAGCACAGAACAGGCCCTTCAGCCCACAATGTTGTGCCGACCATTGATCCTCATGTATGCACCCTCAAATTTCTGTGACCATATACATGTCCAGCAGTCTCTTAAATGACCCCAATGACCTTGCTTCCACAACTGCTGCTGGCAACGCATTCCATGCTCTCACAACTCTCTGCGTAAAGAACCTGCCTCTGACATCCCCTCGATACTTTCCACCAACCAGCTTAAAACTATGACCCCTCGTGCTAGCCATTTCTGCCCTGGGAAATAGTCTCTGGCTATCAACTCTATCTATGCCTCTCATTATCTTGTATACCTCAATTAGGTCCCCTCTCCTCCTCCTTTTCTCCAATGAAAAGAGACCGAGCTCAATTAAATTCCATTAAATTCCATTTGCCACCGATCAGTTCATCTGATCAGCCTGTCTATATCTTCCCCTATTAGCTGTTTACCACCTACCAAGTTTTATATCATTTGTGAACTTACTAATCATCCCTCCTATATTCAAGTTTAAATCATTAATATAACATAGAACATAGAACATTACAGCACAGTACAGGCCCTTCGGCCCTCGATGTTGTGCCGACCTGTCATACCGATCTCAAGCCCATCTAACCTACACTATTCCATGTACGTCCATATGCTTATCCAATGACGACTGAAATGTACCTAAAGTTGGCGAATATACTACCATTGCAGGCAAAGCGTTCCATTCCCTTACTACTCTCTGAGTAAAGAAACTACCTCTGACATCTGTCCTATATCTTTCACCCCTCAATTTAAAGCTATGCCCCCTCATGCTCGCTGTCACCATCCTAGGAAAAAGGCTCTCCCTATCCACCCTATCTAACCCTCTCATTATTTTATATGTTTCAATTAAGTCACCTCTCAACCTTCTTCTCTCCAATGAAAACAGCCTCAAGTCCCTCAGACTTTCCTCGTAAGACCTTCCCTCCATACCAGGCAACATCCTAATAAATCTCCTCTGCACCCTTTCCAAAGCTTCCACATCCTTCTTATAATGCGGTGACCAGAACTGTACGCAATACTCCAAGTGCGGCCGAACCAGAGTTTTGTACAGCTTCACCATAACCTCTTGGTTCTGGAACTCGATCCCTCTATTAATAAAAGCTAAAACACTGTATGCCTTCTTAACAGCCCTGTCAACCTGGGTGGCAACTTTCAAGGATCTGTGTACATGGACACTGAGATCTCTCTGCTCATCTACACTACTAAGAATCTTACCATTAGCCCTGTACTTTGCCTTCTGGTTACTCCAACCAAAGTGCATCACCTCACACTTGTCTGCATTAAACTCCATTTGCCACCTCTCAGCCCAGCTCTGCAGCTTATCTATGTCTCTCTGCAACCTAAAGCATCCTTCGTCACTATCCACAACTCTACCGACCTTAGTGTTATCTGCAAATTTACTAACCCATCCTTCTACGCCCTCATCCAGGTCATTTATAAAAATGACAAACAGCAGTGGACCCAACACCGATCCTTGCGGTACACCACTAGTAACTGGTCTCCAGGATGAACATTTCCCATCAACTACCACCCTCTGTCTTCTTTCAGCAAGCCAATTTCCGATCCAAACTGCTTTATCTCCCACAATTCCATTCCTCGGCATTTTGTACAATAGCCTATTGTGGGGAACCTTATCAAACGACTTGCTGAAATCCACAACAGCAAGTATGGCAATACTAATCCTTGTGGAACCCCACTGGGCACATGTTTCTAATCAGAAAAATACCCCTCAATCAGCGCTCCCTGCTTCCTGCCAGTCAGTGAACTCTGGATCCAATTTGCCACAATTCATTGGATCCCATGGGCTCTTACCTTTGCTACCAGTGTCCCACACAGGACCATATCAATTGCCTTGCTGCAGTCCAAGTAGACTACATCAAATGCATTGTATGGCCAAACAGGATGATTATGAGCCTCTGTATACGATAGACCAAAGGGTTAAAATAGTTAATGACACTGGACAAGCTGCATGGCCTTGGATGAGTCCATACGTGCTGCAGACAGCACATTTAAAATTTTTTGTACGAATCAGCAGTTTCGTTTATTGTTTTTGTTGTTTCCTGCACTCAATGTTTGTGATACTGCATGAGAGAGATGGGTGTTTTCTTCCAAGGCTGCAGAACTTCACCTCAGACCGGGATCATGGATGATGCCAGGAATGAACCTAAGCCTCTGGACCAGCCATCAATTGAGGGGCACCCAAGGGAAGTGAGGCTTGTTGCTTGTTTCTTCCTTTTTTCTTCCATTTATTATTATCACTATAATCATTTATTATTTCCATTATACTCATTTATTATGACTAATAAAAGTCATACTTAAGTAAGTTGCTGTTGTTGAGCCTTCTCTTAATTATATTTACCTGAATCAGAAAAGAACCTCCCCTCCCGGATACACCCTATGATCCAAGACACATTTTGGCGACAAGGATGGGATTTGGGAAAGTATTTAAGACAAGAGAAAGGCAACCTGATGCTCCGGAGATCTTCCATATTCCTGGATGGAATGTGGCAAACTCTGGACTCAGGTCTGTAGCTGATTTGTCAGCACAATGAGGGCCTGCATAAGAATGGGGGCCAGTCATGACTGCACAAAGAGAGAAGAGAGGGTTATTCAGACAGGCTGCTGTACACCAGTGCTTGTGGGAAACGGGCTTTCTCAGAAGCAAGGACAGTGTACCACAAATGGGATGGATATTGCTAACAGCATTGCGGTCTACATGTAGGGAATTAGAAGAATGCCAGGCCAGAAGCAGGCAGTTTGAGACCACGATGATGGCAGTAGAACAGTGTAACATTATGCTGACAGAAGCAGGTAAGACAGCACAGGAGAGAGCTGAGAAGGCATAGGAGAAACAGAACCAGATAGCATGCCATCTGGCAAAGGTACAACAGAAAAAGAAACAAAACAATGCAATTGGAAAGCTGACCCAGTCAAAGTGGGTGCATTATTAACCTCACAATTGGACCCCGACCATTGGGATGGAAACATTTGGTATTCATCTGATTCAGATTCTGAATGGACAGACGGGAAAGGGGTTGTTCCAACTCCAGTGCTATCCTCAGAGAAGGAACTAATAACACAACCCCTAATAACAAATAAGGCAACACAGGGAGGAGGACTGAACCCACAAAATTTGATAACAGTGAGAGACTACTCTATGTCTGAATTGGAGGATTTGGACTCATGCTTTAAGCAGAAGATAGGCAAGACCTTGACCTCTTGGCTGATGTGCCCGTGCGACCAGGGTGAAGCCCATATTATGCTAAGTGCCACAGAGTGGGAGAATCTGGGGGCAGTAAGTGTTGATCCACATGTGAATAGTGTCTTTAGAAACATAGGGCAAACTGGATCGTTGTGGAATGCATTGATGCTTGCAATCAGAAACAAGTATCCTTCTCCAATAGACTGGGAAGGTGATGTTGAAAAGTGGGAGAACATTCCAGACAGTATGAAACATTTGAGGGATTTGGCTACACAAGCGGGTATGTATTCTCCACAGGTTCAGAGCCCAGACCAGGAAGCATTCACAGCCGGAATGAGGAGCTGGCTAATACGAAGTGATCCAGGCTGGATGAGAGGTGCCCCCTGTTATCCCGATTAGGGCCAGCTCAGGGACAGGCAGTGGGACAGGTATGTTAGTTGTTATGAAAGTTAGAGGATGTGGCGGCTGGTATGCAAAGAACGAGGCCCATCCAAGCAAATAGTAAACAGGGACAACATGGTGGAGTTGGGGTGGGTTCGAAAGTGAAACAAAGATGACCAGGAAGGAAATGTTCATGGCATTCCTGAAAGCAGGAATAGAGAGGAGTTAGATAGACAGCACATCTATGGGTGCCATGTACAATATGTGAGAATGCACTGCTCTCAGAAGCATAAGGAAGTAAGAGAATTCAAAGCAGATTTGGAGGGAGGAAAGGAAAACCATCAGAAGACAGGGTTTGCACTCCACTCCAACACAGAAAATGTTGAAAAAATGATAATACATCAGGAAGCTAAAGGTGTTCCAAATCAGCATTTATTCATTAAAGATGTGTATGCCTTTCCGACTGACAAACAATGTCCCACCACATACAGGCAGATTCCACAAAGTAAAATGCATCCACCTTTACTGAAAGATGTTTGATTTCCAGCACTCCATGTGATCAGTCAGGTAACACATCTGTGACCTTTACAATCAATCCAAATTCAACTCTACTTTCAGATTCTTTTAAAAGTCATGTTACTGCCGTGAAATAAGGTGATTGCGTCTCACATAATTTATGTGCCTCAAACCTGCCTGTAATATCTACTGTATCCTGTCCAGTTACTAAAACAGTATTTGTGATGCAGCCAGAACCTTCACCTTCCCTTCACACAGATTGCATTAATATCAAACCCAATAACAACGTGCTCGGGCCTGTCAAGAAATTCAAACCCATCATTCAGAAACCTGCACAGAAAGATGAGTGATTACACAGTTCTCTAATGGGAGCTATCCAATCAGGGCAAAGCAAAGAACAGCTTGGAAAGATTTCTAATACAGTGATAAATGGTAAGCTTTAAAAAGATTAATTTATTGTACCAGAGAATGAACACTGCACTTTTGGCATCAAGTGGACACACAGTGGAATTACAAAACTGAAACAGACAACTTCTGCAGTATCAAAAGAGCAACAGGATGAAGGGGAATATTCTCAAACAGGACAATCAGCCACTGCATCTCTTGCTTCCCCCTCCAGGCTTCCCAAAAGCTGAGAAGTTTGCCACTAAACCTGTTGAGAATATAGAATGAGACATGAACTGCATTATTAGAAGTGATTCAATCTGGCACTGATGCAGCTCGCTTTCAGGACCTCTGAGATGCTGGAAGACAGTAATAACTGGAAAAGGGAGAACTGGAGACTAGGTTTCTGTGCTGTGCAAGTGCCCTGAACCTTGTAGAAGTGTTAACTCTTTGTGGTTTGGTGTGAATGCACCTTTCTTTGTTGGATGCTGCATGTCATCTCGTATAATTTGTGCCTTTTTGTTCCCTGGACCTCGAGATCTGGGAATACTTTGAAGTTGAGTTAGTATTTTGGGAGTGTCTGGTGATTTGAAAGCATATTGTGTGTCTGTATCTATGTGGAGCATGAATTGTTAATGCAATGACATTATAAGAAACCATCGGTGGTTGTGTAAATCCGATATTTGCAAAATGTTGATTCAAAAATTTGCTAAATTGATGTTTATCTTTTGGAATTGGCTCCATGTTGTGGATGGACTTGGGTAAATTTTAATTCCAGAAATTACCATGTTTGGAATTTCATTTTCTGGCCAGAATGAACTTTCAAACATTGTTTTGACACGTGAGTGAATCTTGAATTTCGGATGATAAGATTGACACGTTGTTCGTATCCTAGTGCTTGGCATATTGGAATATTCAACATGCAATGCCCTGTGTGTGAGGAGTTTAGGAAAGGCACATTTAACAAAGGGGTGGGCTTTTCCTTCCTCCATGGAGGAGGAGAGGTGGATGACATAATTATGAGAAGGAGTTTACACACCAGACCCTTTTGAATCCGTAGAAGATTAATACTAATTAACCCATTCTGCTTGACATGGAATGGATGAAACATTTTTTTTTAAGAAATTGGAGACTCTGAAGCCTGAACCAATTTGCAGAATTTCAACGCTGCAACACAGTGATGGATGAGGTACCCTCAAACCCTCAAGCAATTCATCAATAACACATTCCAGTGTTGGGGAAGTGCTGTGGAAATATCAATTACGGTGAGTGTCAGGAATCTTGAAGCTAGTAACACGTAAGCGTACCGTGACAAAAACTGTATTAAGACTCAAATGCCCTGGTGTTCAATAACACTTAAATGGAATAGTTACTTGAAAATCTGAAGGGAATCAGGAAAATGATAAAGTGCATTCCCACACATTCTCAATGTTTCAATACATGAAAAATGCTTAGTAACTTGAAGGGAGCAAACAGAATACTGAATGTGGACAAATTTACATCGAGATATATCAACTGTCGAAAATGAATTGTTAAGTAACTTTCAGAAAATGGTGGGTCGTCTTAGAAAAATAACAAAGTATGTTGTGCCTGAATCAAACAGAAATATTGTAAGGTTATGGTCCGTGGACTATCAAATCTCGACACATCTTTGGAACCACGTGGTAACAGTTAAATTGCAAAGTAATGCAGGGTGGAAAATGGAGGCAGGAGACTAAAAAAGTAAGAATAATTAGTTGAAGTGGCAATTCGGCTTAAAATGTTGCAGCAGTGAAAAGGAAGTTTAGATGAGAGCGCCAAACTGATAGCTTTTTCTTGGTAATGTTTGTGTCCTTGTCTTTTTTTTAAGAAAGATTGAAATGGTGATCAAGCCACTACCTGAGACATCAGGACCATACGCGGAGAGCTAAGTTAAATGTCAGAGATCATTCGATCAGATATGTGGGAGTCAAGAATGCGAGACATGGTCTCGGACAAAGCGACTCTTACCCCGGGTAACAAACATGAGGCAGTACAGAAAACATGCACTGAAGAGTGGGTCTCAGAGATGTGCACCTACTTGACAAAAGATCTAGTGTGGCTTGGAAAAGCATGAAAACCTAATTTAAACGATAAGACGCTGACACAGGACCTATAGAGAAACCGACTTTAAAAAAATGTAAACAGTATTTGTGAAAGGAATGTCAAACAAATTGCAATCAAAATAAGAAGTGTGATTAGCTATTGTGTAAACTGTTGCAGAAATGAACAAGTATGGATTCTGGGAGGAGTAGTGTTGCGCTGAGCGAATGGGCCCACCGGATGACATACAGATAGCCCAGCATTTGTATGATTAAATCAGTCAGTGATATTGTAAAGTGTTAGGGCAGTTAGTGTACGTGGGAAAAGGCTGAGCTAAGAATCAGGTGATGTTGAAGTCTGTAGATAGGGAATTGAAAACAAAAAAAAACACAAATTCAGGAACCTGAATCTGGAATATACTCAATTTTAGAGCAAATTATGTGAATAGAATCACAAAATCCCTACAGTGTAGAAACAGGCCCTTTGGCCCAACAAGTCCACAACAAACCTCCAAGCATCCCACCCAGACCCATCCCCCTATAAACCACCTAACCTACACATCGCTGAACACCACAGGCAATTTAGCATGGCCAATCCACTTAGCATGTGCATCTTTGGGCTGTGGGAAGAAACCGGAGCACCCGGAGGGAACCCACACAGACATGGGGAGTATTGGTTAACTGAAAAACAATGTAGACAATATTCTGGTCGCCTCGATCAGCTGGCACAACATGCTGGTTCCATTACAGCCTTGAATGCGCCTTCGGTGTGGTGTCTGTATTTGTACTTTTATGTACAAAAGGGTTGATCCCCAAAGGCACCTGCGATCGTTAATTTGGTGATACACCTCATTGCTGTATTCTTTGCATCGATGCTAGTTATTGTCATTATAGTTTTAATCGTGTAGTGCAGGTTACATACTCTTATTATACATTCTCTTGTGGCTTTTGCTAACTTCCATCTGCATTTGCAATTGTAGCATGAGATGTCAAATATCAATAGGGGTAGAATGTACAGGATGGGCCAAAGGGAAAAAATTAATGATGCTGTTGGACAGCTGCATGAGAAGATAGATTGTATAGGATGGGCAGAAGGGCTAAAATGGTTGATGATACTCGACAAGCTGCATGACCTTGGATGAGTCCTGTGGACATTCCCGTGCCACAGACAGCACAACTAAAAATCCTGTTTCGTCTAATGTATCCACTGTTTTCTGTGCTAGTTGTTTGCAATACTGTATGAGAGAGAGAGTTTCGTTCCAAGGCTGCTGGACTTCACCTCAGACTGGGATTGTGGACAGTGCCAGGAATGAACCTAAGTCTCTAGACCAGCCATTGATCGAGGGGTCCCCAAAGAGCAGAGGGATGTGAGACTTGTTGCTTATTTTTCCTTATTCTCTTCCATTTATCATTACCACCATAATCGTTTATTATTTCCATTATACTCATTTATTATTACTAGTAAACATTCATATTTAAGCAAGTTGCTGTTGTTGAGTCTTCTCCAAATTGTATTTACCCTGAATCTGATACACGCTGTGATCTGGCGCAGCCTCTGTAACCTTCCAACATATAACAATTGTAGGCCATGAAAGTTGGAGAAATCAGCCCAGTCATCGCCCAAGGAGTTTGAGTGGCTGAGGTAACCTGAAGGTTAGACCAAGTAATGGTGGCAAATTTCCCACCTTGAAGGGAAAAACAAAAGCAGGCCGGCTCGTGGCTCCCAATACTGACGGTAGTTTTTTATCCACGATTTTAAATTTAATGAATGACATTTAAATGGCCCAGCTGCCAAGACGATTTTATAAACTCACATTTCTGTGTCATTAATAAAAACAAAGTGCTGAAGAAGCTCAGCAGGTCTGACAGCATCTGTGGAGAGAGAGAGAGAGAGAGAGAGAGAGATAGAGTGAAACAGAATTAGTGTTTTTGATCACAATGCAACTTCTTTGGAGCTGATGGGGGCTGGAAAATTAATCTTGTTGGATTTAAAATATTAACACAATTTCTCTCTCCACAGTTCTTGCCAGACCTGCTGCGTTTCTCTAGCAATTTCCGCTTTTCTTTCAAATCTCTAGCATGCACTGTACAATGTTTTTATATCTCTGTGTCACTAAGCGAGCCTCTTGATTATTAGCCCAGTGGCATAACCAGCATGTTACTGCACTCTGAGAGATTATATATGATACATTTTCAGGCCTGTGGGTAAAGAGGCTTGGGGCCAAAGTGGACATATCTTTCCAAGGAAACAAGGATTTCTTCCGTGCTGTAAGACTCTTGGGCCTGTGGCTTACCTCCCTGGGTCAGGGGTGGCTCGAGCTGCGACTCTGACAGCTCCTTTGTGGGGTACCACATCCACTTTCAATTCACATCAGACCTGTCACTTCTGACCATCACAGTCAACCCTTATATTGTTGAACACATTTCTGTTAAATATGCCATCGAATTTGGAAAGAAACTGCTTCCTTTTGCCACACATCTGACATAATTGACCACATCAGTCAAGAGTTCCAAATATCGCAGCACATTCTCAAGTCTTTCCCCTGAAGTCCAGTCGATGGAAATCTAAGGAACTGCCACTCAGCTTGACAACCAGTGAATAGAAAGAACAAACCTATTTGTAATAGTTGCTGATTCCTTTTTTTAAGCCTTTGAATAACACAATGGCAGCTGGACATTAAACTGATATACTTTGCTCATCTCAGTAGAGATGTACAGAAATCTAAGGAACATTCCCAACCCCCTTGACACCCCTCCGCCCCTCCCAAAAAAAACAGCCCCATCTGTCCTACCTACAAATAGCTGGCTGTTGAGCTGTAAGTGGATGTGTCCATCATCTGGGGCCTCCTGAGTCTTGCTTGGCAGGTGATCCACTTGAAGAGACGCCTCTTTGATATTTCGCTCCGCTCTGACATAATGCCACTGATTGTTGTTCAGATGGGTGGAAGACTTCACAATAACCTCCGATGGACCATTACCCACGTCGAATGAGAACAGCACTTCTACTGGGGCTAGAAAATCACATATCACAGTGTTAGACTCCGAACACAACATACTATCTAAGAAAAGTGCTCTGGTATTATAAAGGAGAGCATTTATATACGTAGGTAGTGATTTTCAGGACCTCAGAATGTTACAGCCAATTAAGTACTTTTTAAAGAGTAGTTGCTCCAGAAATTGCAGCCAGCGATTTGTACACAGCAAGATTTCACAAACAGCAATGAAATAAATGAAGATAAACTGTTTTTAATGTGTCGATGAAGGGATAAATATCAGCCACCTCATCAGAGATGACACCTCAGCTCCTCTTTGAAAGAGTGCCCTGGAGTTACTTGCATCAGCCCATATCTGGCATCTGAATCAAGCAACAGCTTTCCAATAGTGCAGTGGTCCTTCAGTACACACTCGACCTTTGACTACTGTGCTCAATTTTCTGAAGTGGGACTTGGCCCCACCATCTTCTGATTGACAGTTGAGAGTGCTGCCTCAGAGTGTCACACTTGACTGCAATAATGCTAACATTCATCAAAACTGCGACCTGCAATGGCCACAAAGTGACAGTTGAGTCCAATGGCTGCACTCTCACTTTAATGACACAGATGACCATGAGCTCATACCCTGACACCCAGACCATAAACTGGATTGACACTTTGTGCAAAGCTGAGGGTATGCTGCACTGCCAGATTGACTGTTTGTCCAGATGAAACACCCAGTTGAGTCCCTGTCTGTCTACATGTAGATGTATGTATGGCATCATATCAACTGGCTAGTAAGCCAGGAGCCAGGCTAATGTTCTGGCAACATCGGTTCAAATTCCATCACGGTAAATGCTGAAATTTTAATTCAAGAACAAAAAACACTTTTTGGAATTAAAAGCTAGCCTAAGAGTAACCACATGAACACTGTTGATTACCATTAAAAGACCCATCAGGTTCATTGATGCCCTTTAGAACAAAAAACAAAGAAGAGTACATCACAGGAACTCGCCCTTTGGCTCACAAGGACTGTGCTGACAAAAGACATCCTTCTAAAAGAGGCAATGTCTTAGTGGTATTATTGCTAAACTATTAATTCCGAGACCCAAGTAACGTTCTGGGAATCTGGGTTTGAATTCTGTCATGCAGATGGTGGAATTTGAATTTTAAATAAATTTGGAATTAAGAGTTTAATGCCGACCTTTTTGCCAGAGATATCCATCTGGTTCACTAATATCCTTTAAGGAGGAAAATCTGCCATCCTTACCTGGTATGGTCTACATGTGACTCCAGACCCACAACAATGTGGTTGACTCTTAACTGCCCTCTGGGCAATTAAAGATAGGCAATAAATGCTGGCCTAGTCAGGAATGCCCTCATCCTTTGAGAGAATAAAGAACTTTTTCCCCTCTACAGGTTGCAGGGAAACTTGGATAATATGCAGAATTGGGCTGAAAGGTGGCAAATGGAGTTCAATGTGGATAAATGTGAAGTGATTCACTTTGGGAAGAATAATAGGAAGGCAGAATACTGGGTCAATGGAAAGATTCTTGGTAGTGTGGATGTGCAGAGGGAACTTGGTGTCCATGTACATAGATCCCTGAAAGTTGCCACCCAGGTTGATAATGCTGTTAAAAAGGCATATGGTGTGTTAGGGTTTATTGGTAGCGGGATTGAATTCTGGATCCGTGATGTCATGCTGCAACTGTACCAAACGCTAGTGCAGCCTCATTTGGAATTTTTCCTGCAGTTCTAGTTGCCTCATTACAGGAAGGATGTGGAAGCATTGGAAAAGGTGCAGAGGAGATTTACCAGGATGTTGTCTGGTCTAGAGTGCAGGCCCTATGAAGAAAGGCTGAGGAACTTGGGTCTGTTCTCATTGGAGAGAAGGCAGCTAAGAGGGGATTTAATAGAGACATACAAGATGATCAGCGGATTAGATAGGGTGGACAGTCAGAGTCTTTTTCTGAGGATGATGGTGTCAGCTTGTACGAGGGGGCATTGCTACAAATTGAGGGGTGATAGATTTAAGACCGATGTCAGAGGCAGGTTCTTTACTTAGAGAGTGGTAAGGGCATGGGACGCCCTACCTGCCAATGTAGTGAACTCAGCTACATTAGGGGCATTTAAACAGTTCTTGGATAAGCATATGGATGATAATGAAATGGTGTAGGGGGATAGGCTTAGATTAGTTCACAGTCCGGCATAACATCGAGGGCCGAAGGCCCTATTCTGTGCTGTATTGTTCTATGTTCTATGTTCTATGTCCTATGTTCTACGAGGTCCATATCCCTCTATTCCCTGTCTATTTATGTATCAGTCAAATGCCTTTTAAACGTTTCTATTGTATCTGCTTTTACCATCACTTCTGGCAGCACATTCCAGGCAGTTACCACCCTCTATATAAAACCCTACCTCTTACATCGCCTTTAAACTTACCCCTTTCATTTCTAACTTATGTCCCTGAGTAATTGGCATTTCTATGCTGGGAAAAGGACTGCATCTGTTCTCTCTAGCTATATGTCTCATAACTTTGTTAGCCTCTTTCAGGTTGCCCCCTCATCCTTCAACATTCAACTGAAAACAAACCAAGTTCGTTCATTCTCCCCTCATGGCTAATACTCTCCAAACCAGGTAACATCTTGGTAAACCATTTCTGTACCTCTCCAAAGCCTTTACATCATTCTGGACTTATGGTGACAAGAACTGTATATGATATTCCAAATGTGGTCTAACTAACATTCTATACAGCTGCCACATGACTTGCCAAATATGGTATTATATGCCATGGCCAATGGAGATAAGCTTGCCACATGCCATCTTGATCAACTTGTTCATTTGTGTTGTCACTTTCAGGGAACTGGGGACCTGTACACCGAGATACCTCTATATGTTGATACTATTAAAGGTTCTGCCATTTACTATATACTTCCCTCCTTCATTAGAACTTTCAAAATGCATGGCTTCATATTTGTCTGTTTTAAACTCCATCTGTCATTTCTCCACCAAAGTTTCCAGCCAATCTGTATCCTGCTGTATTTTCTGGCAATTCTCTTCACTATTTGCCATTCTCCCGCTCTTTGTGTCATCCACAAATTTACTAATCAAGCCACCTACATACTCCTCAAAATCATTTACAGATATTGCAAACAACAGGGCTCCCAGCACTGATCCCTGTGAAACACCAGTGGGCCCAGGCCTCCAGTCAAAAAAACGCCCCTCCACTGCTTTTCTGAAGGACGGTCTAGTCCCAAAACGGCAGCTTTCCTGCTCCTCTGATGCTGCTTGGCCTGCTGTGTTCATCCAGTTCTACACCTTGTTATCTCAGATTTTTGAGCATCGGCAGTTCCTACTCGCTCTGTAACAATTTTAACCCCTCCACTGCTACTGTCTGTCTTCTGTAACTGAACCAGTTCTATATCCATCTTACCAGCCCACCACAGATCTCATGTGACTTCACCTTCTGTGTCAGCTTGACATGAGGGACCCTGAGGGAGCCTTGTTTGAGTCCAGATAGACAACATCCACCACTCTGCTCTCACCGATCTTCTTTGTCATTTCCTCATAAACTTAATCAAGTTTGTGAGATATGACCTCTCCTGTGCGAAAGGTATCCTGCTTATAACAAATAAGTCCATATTTTTCTAAATGTGGGTAAATCCTATCCCGAAAAGTCTTCTCCAATAATTTTCTGACATAAGTCTCACTGGCCTGTAATGTTTTTTTTTGGATTATCCCTGTTGGCCTTCTTTATACAAAGAAACAACGTTGGCTATTCTCTAGTAGTCTGTGACCTCGCCTGTGACTAAAGAGGATACAAAGGTTTTTTGAGAAGATTTGTCTCTTGGGTTGTGGGAGAGGTTGTAGACATGTTCATTGAGCCAGTGTGTTTGGATACAAAGATTTCATACAAGACCCCAGCAATTTCTCAACTGCCTCCCTCAACATTCTGGGACAGATGCCAACAGAGCCTAGGGACTTCTCTACTTTAATGATTTTAAAATACACAACTTCTCCTCCTTTTTGTATTGTTATGTCCTAGAATATCAACATACCCCATCCGAGCTCACCGTCTACCATGCCCTTCTCTGTGAACACCAATACAAAGTATTTGTTAAGGACCTCATTCATTTTCTTGAGCTTCATGCATAAATTTTCTCCTTTGTCCTTGAGTGAACCTTCCCTTTCCATAGCTACCCTCATGCTCCTAACACTAGCACAAAATGCCTTGGTGTTCTTTTTGCCAAATACATTTCATAGCCTCTTTTGACCTTCCTAATTCCTTGTTTTGGTTTTCTCCTGCTATCTTCGTATTCCTTAAGGGCTCTGGGTATCTTCAGTTTCCCAAGCCTCACATATGCATCCATTTTCTTTTTGACTAAGTTCTCAATTTTTCTTGCCACCCTTATCCTTCTCTTTCACAGGAACATGCTGGACCTGAACTGTAATCAACTGGCCTTTCAAAGATTCCCACATGGCTGATTTGACTTACCCTCAAACAAACATCCAATCTATATTCCCCAGTTCCTGCATTATATTCTGGTAGTTAGCCTTCCCCCAGTTTAAAACTTTCACCCAAGGGCTACTCTTATTTTTGTCCATAAGCGTTCTATAAAACTTAGAAAATTATGGTCACTATTCACAAAATGCTCCCCACTGAAACTTTGATCACCTGATCAGCTCATTCCCCAATATTGGGTCAAAATATGACCATTCCCTAGTTGGGCTATTTACTTCATCCACTGGACTCTTTACATAATTTTTCTAAAAGCATCCTGGGCACATCTAACAAGATCCTTCCCATCCAAACGCCTGGAACTAAGCAAGTCCTAGTTAATGTGGTGGAGGTTAAAATCACTCACCACAACAGCCCTGTTGTTTTCATATTTTTTCATAATATGACCACACATCTGTTCCTCTGTCATTTGCTGGCTATTGGGAGGCCTGTAGTACAATCATAGAATCTCCACAGTGTAGAAACAGGCCCTTTGGCCCAAAAAGCCCACAGCAAAGCTCAGAGCATCCCACCCAGACTCATCCCTCTCTAACCCACACATCCCTGAATACTATGGGCAATTTAGCACGGCCAGCTAGCCTGCACATCTTTGGATTGTGGGAAGAAACCGGAGCACCCAAAGGAAACCCACACAGATATGGGGAGAATGTGCAAACTCCACACAGACAGGTGCCCAAGGGTGGGATTGAACCTGGGTCCCTGCTGCTCTGAGGCAGCAGTGCTAGCCACTGTGCCATCGTGCCACCCAATCTCACCAACATGATTGGACCCTTCCTATTTCTGAGCTCAACCCCTCTGCCTCACTGGAAGAGCCATCCAAAGGGTCCTCCCTCAGTAGTGTAGTGATTTCCTCCCTAATTCTTCCCCATCTCTTTTACACGTCTCTCTATCTCACCTGAAACATCTAAGTCCTGCTACTTTAAATACCCAATCTTGTCCTTCTTGCAACCAAGTCTCTTTGGACAAGGAAATCTGTTGTCCTTACTTGGTCTGGTGTACATGTGACTTCAGACCCACACATAGTTAATTAGGGACAGGTAATAAAATCAGGCCTGGCCAGCAATGTCCATATCCCATGTACCAATTAAAAACAGTCCATGACACTGCTATAGTCAGATTGAGGAGATCTTGCAGCATGTTTGCATGAAATATTGTGTTTTGATGTCTTTCAGAGTAGGGTTACTACAGGAAATGTTATACATTTTATGTTATATATTTTTACCCAACAAAATATTTTGAAGGAACATGTTCCCTGTGTTTCTCTGCAGCCAGGAACATAGGGACACAAGTGTGATGATAGATTGAGACAGAGGTATGAGTAGTCTGTTTCAAAGCCCATAAATCAACAGCTTGTGAGGCCTTGCATTTTTTTCTAAAGTCAGAACAATAGAAGCTACCTGAATGGGTGATGTTAAGCTCCCACAGAGCCAGGAATTTTAGTTTTAGTTTTTCAGTAGCTGTTGCTGGGGTCTTGAAACTGGGCTTGAAAGCTGCAGTACATCTCTCCCTGCTATTGTCTCCCTCCAAGAGTTTTCTCTTGATGTTTTTCCTCCTGGATAGGAGAAGTGCCTGTGAGAGAATGTATTTTACTGAATTTGCCTTTGCCAAGGGTGTGTTTATGGGATGCTACTATATTAGAAGAGTTACTGTTTTGTAGTTAAATAATCCATTATTCTGTTAAATTTTCCAATAGAGGTAAATTATTCCAATTCTTTCTTTTGATGTATTAACTACCTGACACCAGGTTGTAGCCCAGCAGGATTATTTGAAAATACAAGCTTCCCGAGGTCAGTTCCTTCTTCAGGTGTAGTGTGAGACAAGGGGTAACACAGAATTTATGAGGAGAGATTTACAACCCTCTGCTTGTAAATTCTCTACCTTATACCCTCTCTCTCAAAATATGCCTGAAGAAGGAGTTGAGCTCCGAAAGCTTCCATTTCTAAATAAACCAGTTGGACTCTCACCAGGCCATAGTGTGATATTTGGCGTCGTCCACTTCATCCAACACCTGCATCTCCACATCATATTTTAACTAAAACATATGAATAAGGTGTGTTTTGCTTCAAGCCTGGCCCTTGCCTTTAAAATAAGTAAAAGTTTGGGTCTAGGCTACCTTCTTAATATATTTTGAGGGAGTTTGGTCTGGTCCATTAAAACAGGGAATTGGAGCAGGAATAGCCAAACTCTTGAGCCTGTTCTGCCACTCGGTTGATGCACTGTTGATCTTCTCCCTGATTCTCATTTTCTCACAATATCCCCATGTCCGTTGTTATCTCTCACAATTGAAGTCTATCAATCACTGCCTTAAGACTACTTAATGACTGAGCTTCTACGGCCCTCCAGGGCCAGATTAACTGCCCTTTGAGTGAAGAAATTCCTCCTCATCTCAGTCCTAAATGGCCTGCACCTTAGTCTGAGACTATAGATTCCTGGATCTGGAACTCCCTCAGATCCCTCACTCCAGGTATCCCCAGCCAGAAGAAACATCCTTCCTGCATGTATCCTGCCAATCCTTATAAGGGATTTGTATGCTACATGAAAATCACATCTCACTCTTCTGAACTCAAACTTATGGAGAAATACACAGCTTTCAATTGAGTTCCAGTCTGTAATGAGTTCCCCTAACCTGAGCAAAGTGACACAAGCCTCATTATCCAATGACAAAAGAGCAGGCAGGAGCAATGACTGCCCAATAAGCCTTATGAATGGCTGCTGGGTGAGAATTGCATCAGTTCCTGCATGATAGCCAGATGCAATCCAATTATCGAGGCTCACATGGTGAGTTATTTGAAATTTCGACAAGTTATCAGAAGGTACATTTGGAACTGCATGCAAACAGAAAGCTGAGGCACGGAGGAAAACAGGCAAACAGTTATGACAGAAGTGTACATGGGTAGTCAGGGAATGATGATTCACAGAAACTAGGAGCAGGATTAGCCATTCAGCCCTTTGAGTCTGCTCACCATTCAATGTGGTCATGGCTGACCCTCTAATGCAGTGCCTTATTCTTGATTTTATCCCTCATTCTTTGATGTTTTATTTAATTCCTAATGTTGCTTGTTTCCTTAGCAAGGACCAACCTCCATTGGATGCTCGCTACCGAATCAGTAAATGAGTGTGGAACCCATGAGCACTGATAGGCAATGTGCAGCACTCTATAAGAGTGAATATTGTACAATAGCAGGCTGTATATCTACAAGATACGCTGCAAATAGTTCAAAGAATTTCCCATAACACCCCCTAAATCCATGACCTTTCTTCCCCACGCAGGTCAAAGAGAGCAGATACCTGGGAACACTCTCACGTGCTTCTTTCCTTCAAAGCCACACACCATGCTGACCTGAAGCTTTCTCACCATTCTTTCGCTGTTGCTGGGTCAAAATTCCAGAATATTTGCTGTAAATCAGGTCCCTCTGTGCCCAAGGGCAGCAGTGGTTCAAGAAGGCAGCTCATCATCACTTTCTCAAGGGCCATTTTGTCATTGGGTTAGTAATCCAGAACCCCAGGCTAATGTTCAGAGGACAAAGTATCAAGTCCCAAAATAGCAGATGTGGAAAATTGATTCTGGTTCACTCATGTCCTTTAGGGGCTGAAATGTGCCATCCATACCTGATCTGGCCTGCACGTAACTCCAGGCCCACATCAATGTGAATGCCACTCAACAACCCACTGGATAGTTAACTTCTGGCTTAGCCAGTAATGCCCCCATCATAAGAATGAATTTAAAATAAGTAGTGGTCCCAAGTCAGACCACAGTAGTTTCTTTTTGCAGATGTATCCTCTCCACGCCACTACCAACCCCAAGCCTCCCTCTGCAGCCAAAAGTGAAGAAAAAAGAATGCAATAATTTAATGGCTTAGCCAATCTTTTTATTCAGAGCATCTCCTTTACTCCTTCGTTATGGAGCACGGTGAAGACAATGGGGATGTTTGCGCAGTACTGGCCTAAGTACTAGCAGAATCAAGCCTGCACAGTACATACTGGCCATGAAAATAAACACAGTCTCAGTTGTAGGTTTTCTGCATGCCTCAGAAATCTGATAGCAGTCAAAATTAAATAGAAGGAAAACAGAGATAATGGGAACTGCAGATGCTGGAGATTCCAAGATAATAAAATGTGAGGCTGGATGAACACAGCAGGCCAAGCAGCATCTCAGGAGCACAAAAGCTGACGTTTCGGGCCTAGACCCTTCATCAGAGAGCAGAGAAGGAAAACAGATGTCTTTCACACTGAATGCTAAGATGCAGGCATACGCAGAATAAAACAGGTGAAGAATATTCTTTTATATTCTTCCATGGAAGATGCACATCTTTGGCAAAGACAGCATCTGTTTTCCATAGGGCAGTTAAAAGTCAATCACATTGCTGTTGGTCTGGAGTCACGTATGGGTCAGATTTTCTCTCCTAAACGGACAATAATTGTCAGCACGTTAAATGGTCACCATGAGGTTAGCTTTTGTTCCGGATTTTTATTAAACTCAAATTTAACACTCAGCCATTGTGGCACTTGAGGTCATGCCTCCATAACATTAGCTAAGGGATGAGGATTACTAGCCCAGTGACATTACAAGATGCCACTCCTTCCCTGTGAAACTGAGGGGGCAAAATTAACTTCAGAAAGTGACACCTAGAGAAACAAACCTAAGTATTTCAGCCATTTGGTCAGAACTGACAAGCCATAGAAATCTCTTTCACAAGGCAAAGTAGGGGGCAATAGGAAGTGGAGTTGACCTGCCAACGGTTGGATGATGGATATCACAAAGCAGGTTGGCCACATAGGCTGTGTGCGGATGCCAGAAGACAGAGGAGCAGATCTTCTCCGAAGACTAGCTACAAACGGCAGTGTTGCCATCTATAATATGGTCCCCATGGACTAAGTTATAGCAGAATCCAAATATTACAGCATACTCAGAGGCACAAACTTGTGAAGTGATAATCTGTGCTGTCGAGCAAGCACCTCCAAAACACTCAATGCAGAAGGCCATTGATAGAGAAATAGTAGCATCCATTCAGCCCATCAAGATATTTGCTACTTATGACTGGTCTCTTAGAACACAACTTAGAATCTCTACAGTATAGAAGCATGCCATTCAGCCCATCAAGTCCACACCTACCCGCTGAAGGCACCCCACATTCTCCATGACTAATTCCCCTTGTTTGCACATTCCTGGAGTCTTGGGGTAACTTATTACGGCCAATCCACATAACCAACACATCCTTGGGCTGGGAGATGAAACCATAGCACCCAGAGGGGGCCCACGCAAACACAGGGAAAATGTGCAAATTCCACATGGATAGTCACCCACAGGTGGAATCGAACCCAGGTCCCCAGCGCTATTAGACAGCTGCGCTAACCAGTGAGCCATTTAGCTACCTTGGTACCAAGAAGTTTAACTGTCCAGCTACAAATGTCTATTGGTCTTAATTTTAAAACTTTCAACTAAACCCTAGCCTTAAAGTCATGTTGAAACAGTGTTCTCGATTTCCATAATCTTTTGCATGAGAACATGTTTCCTGACATCATTGCACAATGACTAAAACTGACTAGTTCTGTCCGAGCAAGCAAAATTGTATCTCTCTATCTACCCTATCAACTCACCTAAGGGTCTTAAAATGTCCCAATCAGATCATTCCTTCACTCTAAACTTCAAGATAATACAAGCATAATTTATCTCAAAGTACCAACACAGTTTGTGGCAATATATCAGCATGTTGCCAATCATACAATTTATGACTCAATGAAGCGTTTTAAATTAAAGCATGAGGTGTCAAAAATAATATCAGCATCACACGCCTTATTTTCAAAAAATCAGTCTTGGATTTGAGCTTCAGTGGCTGGGGAAGTGTTTATTGCCCATCACGAAACACCGTTGGGAAGGTGCCGGTGAACTGTTTTCTGCTGGTACTACTGGACCCTGTCGCTGTGGCAGACCCACAGCCCTTTTCACAGTTTGATATAACTGAAAAGTTTGCTCGGTCTTTTCAGGGGTAAATTAGGAGTCAACCATATTGCTTTAGGCCGAGAGTTGCAGGCAGGACAGATGTGCTATGTAGAGTAGATTTCCTGACTGAGCTAACATGCCAGCGCCAAAAGACTATAAAATAATATTTTTTTCAGAAATAGTAGGAACTGCAGATGCTGGAGAATCTGAGATAGCAAGAGATAACGAGATAAAAATGATTTTTTTTCTGAAGAAGGATCTAGGCCCGAAACTTCAACCTTCCTGCTCCTCTGATGCTGCTTGGCCAGCTGTGTTCATCCAGCTCTACACCTTGTTATCTCAAAATAATTGCTGTTTTTGTTTTAATGCCAAGAAAATGCTTGAAGTGTATGTTCCCGTGTCCTTTTCATTACAAATTAACTGACTTTGAGAAAATTGATTTTAATGAACTATACAATGTGCTTAAAATTCTCGCAGTCGCAAAGCCATGGCTATTTATTTTTGTTCCATATGTCACAAGGTAAGAGAATTATTTTCCCACTGGAAGCTTATTTGATTCTCCAGTCACAGATCTCTAAGCAACAAAATGTAGACTCTCAGTGTAAAAATTGCTCTGAGCATTTGTCCCAATGTATACAGGGCTAGATCTTATTAGAGCTGGGTATCTCATGGAGTGCCACATTTCTCAATTTTTTCCTCTGCCCTTCAGCTAAAAGAGAGTTTGGTTTTTAATTTACTCCACATGCAAAATTGATAATCGAATGGTGAGGGCGCTGAGTCAAGACGAGGGATCCGGTCCTCAGAAAGTTAGAAGGTTTTAGCTGTGACAGGCAGCATGTCAATGCAGGCTTGGAGGGCCAAAGGCTCTGTTCCTGTATTGAAATTTTCTTTGTTCTTTTTTGTTCTCAAGGCCTCTGAGACCTTGGTGAATGACAGAGTCAACATTCATCTTATCAACCATAACTCGTAAAGATTAAGAAAGCAACAGCTGGACAATGAAGAAACGACTTATAATAAGATCCGATCTACACCCAACTGCATGAACACTAACAGGCTTTATCAAACACAATGATATGTGAGGGATGGTAATTCAGAACAATTTCAGGACACCTACAGTCTTAGGCCAAGTTCATGTGATCTATTTTCACTGTGATACTGCGCCTTAAACACATGCTCAGACACTATTCTTGGATTAAAAGTACAGTTAATCTCTTAGTCTGCAGAATCATGGTCAATTGGAAGCAAACCACAAATCTGTGATGTGAATTTGTCCGCATACCTGAGAGCCTAAACTTTTTTCAATTCGAACATCTTGCGATTTTTAACCGTGCTTGAAAGTTTCACAAACTGAACCATCGGCAGGTATAGAGGAAGGCAAATACAGTTTTGGCACTGATTGCTGAAGAAATAGAGTTTAAAAGTAGACAAGAGTTGCTGCAATAGCACAAGGCTTTGACGAGACCACTCCTGGAGTATTGCATAAAATTTTGCTCCCCTTACTTGAGGAGGGATGCTGTTGCATCGGGGACCGTTCAGAGGAGGGTCATGAGATTGATTCCAAAGTTGTGGGCTGTACCTTGCGGAGGAGGATTGAACAGTTTAGGCTGAAACTCTCTGGAGTTAAAAGAATGACAGGCAATTGAATTGATGTAGACTACGCCACCACCTGCAACGTCCCCTCCAAACTACTCACTATCCTGACATACAAATATATCTTGTTATTCGTTCATTGTGGCTGGGTCAAAATCCTGGAATTCCATTCCTAATGGCATTGCGGATCAACCCACAGCACATAGACTGCAGCATTCAAGGCGGCAGCTCACCACCACATTCTCAAGAGCAACTAGGGACCGGCAATAATTCCTGGCCCAGACATGATGCCCACCTCCCCTAAGTGTTTGAAAAAAAGGACCTGGATAGGGGTCAAAGATTGGGGACTGGACAGGAAGAAAACAAAAACCTTTTGCAACTATGGAATATCTCAAATCACTTTATTCCTAATGAATTCACTGTTAGAATCTAGGAAACCTGAGAAGCAACTTGTGCAGGGCTGGCTCCCACAACTAGCAATGCGATAATGGCTGGATGATCTATCTTTCTGATGTTACTTTAGGAAATATTAACTCAAACAATGCAAAGAACTTCCCTGCTCTTTTCTAAAAAAGTGTCATTTGGAATCTTCAGAATTTTAAAGAGTTGAGAGGCCCCTCAGTTTAATTACTGATCAGAAAGATAGCAACTCTAAGAGTGCAGCTCTCTCTGTTCTGGAATGGGAATTGAATTCAGAATCTCCTGACCCATAGTAATTTGCTACCAACTGAGGTGGAGAGATAAAAGCAACAGAAAGGAAAGATATGCAATAAGAAACATTTACTTCTTATAGTCAAACAGACTGAATAGTGTCAGTAGTTACCAGTCAGCCCCAGAAAAGTTAACTGCTTATGCATTAACGATTGTCATTTCTATTAAAAAAAAGGTTGCTATGCTTTTAAGTAGGAAGAATGAAAGGTGACATTATTGGAAGGTGTAAGGTTCTGAGGTGACAGGATAGATGCTGAGAGGATATTTTCCCTCATGGGGTCTTCTAGCACTGGGAGAACACAATTTAAAACAAAGAGAGTCTCCATTTTAAAACAGAGGTGAGGCGAACTTTCTTTTCTCAGAGATTCATCAGTATTTGGAATTCTTCTCCACAGAGAAACCCAGTGGTGACTGGAAGTTGTATATATTCAAGGCTGGGCTTGAGAAATGTGTAACCTACAAAGGAGTATGGAGGACAGGTATGGAAATGGAATTTGGCTGCACTCAGATAGCCACGGTCTTATGGAAGGGCAGAGCAGGCTTGACGGGCTGAATGGCTATCTCTGCTCCTATATTGTACATTTGTCAGTTCTAAGAATCTGTGGCAGGTTTAACAGTCAAAGTTATATGCAAACTCATCAATGGATGGGAAGGCTAAACTCAATTTTCCATTTTCCATTTTACAGACTACATCATGGGAATTAGGAAAGTGGTGGCTTTTCCATCCAACATTGACACCTAGAATTCCAGTAGTGTTCCAGTGCAAAAGGAGGGAATTCAGCCCAATCGTGTCTGCAAATGGGTATCATTATCTCTGCCAATCTCCTGCTTTTCCTTATTACACAACATTTTTATCCAAATAATTGTTCAATAACATCTTCAATGCCTCAGTTGAACCTGCCTCCACCACATTTCCAAGCAGTGCAGTCCAGATGATAATGACAAGTTGTGTGAAAAGATTACTTTTCTCAGATCATCCTTGTTTCTTTTGCAAACAACATTAAGTCTTTGCCCTCTCATTTTTGTTTCACTTATGAGTGGGAGCAGTTTCTCCCTATCTCCCTATGATTTTGAAAACCTCTATCAAATCTCCTCTCAGCCTTCTTGTCTCCAGGAGAACCGTCTCCAATCTGATGAAGAGTCATTGACACTTGAAAAGTTAGCTTGCTCTCTCTCTACAGATGCTGCCTGACCCGTTGTGTTCTCCAGCATTTATGGCTTTCTGTACAGATTCCGGCATCTGCAGTAATTTGTTTCTAGTCTCCGATCTATCTTCATCACTGAAGTTTCTCATCCCTGGACCAATTCTTGTGCATTGCTTTTGAATTTTCTCTAATGCATTCATGCCCTTTACATAGTGTGGCACCCACAACTGTATTCAATTGTCCAGCTGAGATTAAAGCTGATTAAGTGGCTCCCATTCACCTTCTTGCCTGCATCTGAGTGGAAACCACATGTGCAATTTCTCCACATTTACTTCCAGTGGTGGTAGTCTCTGGGAGATTGTTGGAAATTAATATGGGATCAGTTTTTCATAATATATGTGTATGTTCTAATTTTCATTTTTAACTAAAATCATTGGAAGCAAAAATAAATGCAAATGTGCAGAGGGTGGCTGATCTTCTGTTAATCATTTTAAATTCTTGCTCAATGTTTGCCAACTGCATGTGTTGGAATCACAGAAAGAGGTTATTTCCTGGCATTCATGTTAAACACATATTCTATTCTTCTAATAAGGCTTGAAATCATTCATTTCAAACATAAATTTGACCTGTCTGTTCATAGGAAGGGCATTATTAAGCTGGAGAGGGTTCAGAAGAGATTTACCAGGATGTTGCAAGGTGTGGAAAGTTTAGGTTATGTAGAAAGGCTGGATAGGCTGGGACTTTTTTCACTGGAGTGTAAGAGGTTGCGAGGCAACCTGATAGAAGTTTATAGAATAACGAGAGGTATAGATAGAGTTAATGGTAGTTGTCTTTTCCGTAGGATGGGGGATTTCAAGACTAGAGAGTACATTTTGAAAATGAGAGAGATTTTAAAAATGGGGGGCAATTTTTTTACGCAGTGGATGGCTCAAATGTGGAATGAACTTCCTGAGGAAATAGTGTATACGAGCAAGGTTACAATGTCTAAAAGACATTTGGATAAATACATGAATAGGAAAAGTTTAGAGGGATACAGCCAGGAGCAGACAGGTGGGACTAGTTTAGTTTGGGATGATGTTTGGCGTGGACTGGTTGGACTGAAGGATCTATTTCTGAGCTGTATGGCTCAATGACACTGTGTCCTTTAAAACAACCAATAATGCGATTTAGCAGAAAGTCATTGAGCTGTCTAGTGATCTATGATTTGAAGATCTTAGATTCAAAACAAATTGTCCTGCATGTGACTAGAACTCTGAAGTGTTGTAGGTTTGCTCTGACTCAGTGCTAACTGTTCAACAGAAAACTAAATGTTCTCAGAGTACACACCAGATGACTCAACATCTCAGAAGCTCTTCACACAGTTTTTGTGGGCAGTAGCTTTATGACAACATGCAAAGCATCTCAGTTGTGTGGGTCTGACTGGTTGGACAAGAGAGTCTTTTCTTGTCCCTCAATCCTTCCAACTTTTAGGCTGTGGTCCTATCTGAGATGTTAACTTGTGGTTGACCAAAAATTTCTAGTGATTTCTGCTTCAGCTCAGATTACAATCCAGTGCTTCTCACATTTCACGTGATACTTACAGTTCAGCTCTATCCTTATGAAGTCCTTAATTCCGAGATTCTCTAGAAAAACTCCCGAAGAAGCAGTCGTTTTGAAGAAGAATGAAATGTCCGCACTGAGCTCGCCGTGGAACGTAGGGAAGTGCAGATATGAGGACTCAGTGTTGAATGATGCCGCATTCCAGTAATTACCTGTCAGAATCATTATTCCTCTGTTAGAGAGTGCAATTCACTTATTAGTACGATATTGCTCAACACTTGTTTAGATTGTCACTTTGCCATGATGACACAGTAAAGCACTCCCAATCTATAGCCATTCAAACATCTTTTATGAATTAAGCATCCCTCTGTTCAGCAAGACTCTGAATGGAACTGTCTAGATTATCCCTATTTGGTAATATCATAAAAGGTACTTACTCCTTGCTAGCACACAATTCCTTGGGTAAACAGAGAACATGGCTAGCTCTCCATGCCTTAGCATACCATCTGACCATGCAGATTTCCAAATAAAGCTTTAAGAATCATACAGCCCCTACAGCGTGGAAGCACGCCATTCAGTCCACATTGATCCTCCAAAGAGCATCCCAGCCACATTGACACCTGAAACCCTGCATTTCCCACCGCTAATCCATCTAGCCTTCATGTCCATGGAAATTATGGGCAATTTAGCACAGCCAATCTACCTAACCTATACATATTTGGACCGTGGGAGGAAACTGGAACACCTGGGGGAAACCCACGCAGACACAAGGAGAATGTGCAAACTCCACACAGGCAGTCACCCAAGGATGGAATTGAACCAGGTCCCTGATACTCTGAGGCAGTCGTGCTAACCACTGAGCCACTGCGCCACCCTAAATATCCAGTTCTGCTTGACATTTGCTCATGATGTTGTCTCCTTTGATGGAGGTCAATTTTCTCCTTCTTAAACTAAGTACTGACTATCACAAGGCCAGACAGAACCACACATCCATTCATTTCATCTTCAAGTTTCCTTGGTGATGTGTTTCTTTTCAAAGTTTGAGTTGTTTTCCTTGTAAATTTCCTCCAAAGCTTCTCAGTATAGTGTTACTTTCTTACCTAAATCCGAGCTAAATCTATCTCTTTTAAGCTTATTATACCTTGTTCTGCTTGCTTGCACTAAATTACATAATCCTGACTGGTACTTTAAATTCTGAGTCGTATTAGTGCTACTATCCCCATTATATGCTTCCTCAGTACTCTCCTATTCAACAAGATCCCATTTAGTTAAGTCTCACTTCATCAGTTGTGTTTTCTAATCCCTTAAATAGCACTCTTTGCACCTTCTTCAATTTAGCTAAGTATTTTCATTACTGAATATTACTGTAATACATATAGAATACTCAAAATACAGTGGAGACTGAGAGCAGTGACTCATTGTCCTCACTATGACTTGCAGGCTCAACACAGAGCAAGTGAAAAATGTGCTGAATCCAAGGCCTATACAGACGCAGAATTAGGCAGTGCAGGGAAGGCTATTTGAGCCATTATGCTTGTGTTAGTTGAGAGGCAATGGGAACTGCAGATGCTGGAGAATCCGAGATAATAAAATGTGGAGCTGGATGAACACAGCAGGCCAAGCAGCATCTTAGGAGCACAAAAGTTGTCATTTCGGGCCTAGGCCCTTCATCAGAAAAGGGGGATGGGGAGAGGAGTCTGACATAAATCGGGAGAGAGGGGGAGGCGGACCGAAGATGGATAGAGGAGAAGATAGGTGGAGAGGAGAGTACAGGTAGGGAGATAGGGAGGGGATAGGTCAGTCCGGGGACGACGGACAGGTCAAGGGAGCGGGATGAGGTTAGTAGGTGGGAAATGGAGGTGCGGCATGAGGTGGGAAGAGGGGACAGGAGAGAGGAAGAAGAGGATAGGGAGGCGGGGGCAAGCTGGGCTGGTTTTGGGAATGCAGTGGGGGGAGGGGAGATTGTGAAGCTGGTGAAATCCACATTGATACCATTGGGCTGCAGGGTTCCCAAGCTGAATGTGAGTTGCTGTTCCTGCAACCTACGAGTGGCATCATTATGGCACTGCAGGAGGCCCAGGATGGACATGTCGTCTAAGGAATGGGAGGCAGAATTAAAATGGTTTGCGTCTAGGAGGTGCAGTTGTTTATTGCGAACCAAGCGTAGGTGTTCTGCAAAGCGGTCTCCAAGCCTCCGCTTAGTTTCCCCAATGTAGAGGAAGCCACAACGGGTACAGTGGATGCAGTATACCACATTGACGGATGTGCAGGTGAACATCTGCTTAATGTGGAAAGTCTTCTTGGGGCCTGGGATGGGGGTGAGGGAGGAGGTGTGGGGACGAGTGTAGCTCTTCCTGCAGTTGCAGGGGAAGGTGCCGGGTGTGGTGGGGTTGGAGGGGAGTGTGGAGCGGACAAGTGAGTCGCAGAGAGAGTGATCTCTCCGGAAGGCAGACAAGGATGGGGATGGAAAAATGTCTTTAGTGTTGGGTCGGATTGTAGATGGTGGAAGTGTCAGAGGATGATGCGTTGTGTCCGGAGGTTGGTGGGGTGGTATGTGAGGACTAGAGGGATTCTCTTTTGGTGGTTATTGTGGGGGCAGGGAGTGAGGGATGAGGTGCAGGAAATGCGGGAGACACAGTCGAGGGTGTTCTCAACCACCGCGGAGGGGGAAAGTTGCGGTCCTTGAGGAACGAGGACATCTGTTATGCTTGTGTTAGTTCTTTGGTAGAATTATCAATTAGATTCATATGTAGGTCCTAGTCCCAAATTTCTGCAAATTGTTATACATTTATAAAGTTATAAGCGTAAGTTCTTTGTCTTATATTCTTTTCCTCTACTTATGAAGTCAAGTTAAGTCCAACAGGCTTATTTTCATTCACAATGATGAAGGAGCAGCGCTTTAAAGGCTTGTGATTTCTAGTAAGGCTGTTGGACCATAACCTGGCGTCACGTAACTTCTGACTTTCTCCACCCCAGTCCAACACCAGCACAGCCACATTATAAAGTCAAGGATCTCATATGCTTTCATGACAATATCAATTTATTCTGCTCCCCTCTTGTGAATGCACATCACTAGTTTTCTCTCTCCCTGCAAACCCCCTCCCCTCAAGTTTGGACCACTTATTACATATTCCTGGCCCCAGTTATTTCTAGAAAAATGAATCACTTTACACCTCTCTGTGTTTAATTTTCCCTACCAATCGTGAACCTATTTCGCCAGCCTGCCTCTGTCCGCCTGAAGACTGTCGTTATCCTCATCAATGCTAACTAAATTTCTGACTTTCATGTAAACTTTGACAATTTCCCCTGAATATCCAAGCCCAGCCCATTAATATGAATCAAAACATGGTAGATCGAATACCAAACCATCCAATACATTTCTGTATACTTTCCTCCAGTCTGAAAGACAAGCATTCGCTGCTCCAACAGGATTGTGAGGAAGGGTCACTGGAGCCGAAACATGAACTCTGTTCTTTCCTTCGCCAATGCTGTCGGACCTGCTGAGCTTTTCCAGCAACTTTTGTTTTTGTTCCTGATTTACAGCATCTGCAGATCTTTTGGTTTTTATTTAGCATTCAGTGCTACTCATATTCTGTCTCCAAGTCAAATGCGTGTTTGGATTGTCACTGCCTCTTTAATCCAACGGTGTTTGATTTTGCTTACGTGGCTATCATTTGCTCTTTTATGCCATATGCACAATATCAGTTACACTGACTTCATGAACTCTCCATTACCTCAACAAAGAATTTGATTAAGTTAGTCATGATAGATGAGCTACACACCAACTTAAGCTCAAACATGAGGTGCAAAGTGCTAGTTAGTTTCTCAGTACGTTTTGCGGCAATTTGCATTCAAAATCTTGCTGCCAGAAATATGCTAAATAGATGGGGAAGTTGTTCAAGGGCAATAACATTAAACCAAGTAATCTAGCAGACCAGGCAAGGGTTCAAAATTCTCTATGGTTGAACATTTTTTTAAACGGATTAGTTATTTTAAAAAAAACAGCCTCAGTAAGGGTGACAAAAAACAAACTCACGTGTTAGAGAAGCTCAGCAGGACTGGTAACATCTGTGATGAGGAAACAGAGTTAACATTTTGATTCCTGTGACCCACCTTCAAAAGCTTCTGAATTCCACCAAGGACCTTCTGAAGAAGGGTCACTGGGCTTGAAACATTAACTCTGTTTCTCATTCCACAGATATTGAGTTTCTCTAGCACGTGCTGCTTTTGATCGTTCCAGACCATCGGCATCCTCAGTTCTTTGTTCTGTTTCAGCAATGGCGACAATTGGTAGAATCTTACAGGGATCTGAGTGATGTGGGATACGGAGCAGAATTTGACAATAAGTGAGTGAAACCGACGTCAGTGTTGGGAACATTTCACTCCACCTTGTACACTTTTCATAAGCACCCCACGAAGAATCTTCCACTAGCCAACAGAAATTACAAGGAATTGTTGTTATGTTGAACTTCTTGTTAACAGCCAAACACACCTCACCAGTATGCATCTTTCTATCTTAACGAACTAGACTTTGGGAAAACTTGACAAGGAGCCCAGAGTGATCACCTGGTCTCACCGCTTGCTCTGGATGAGCTTCCATGTTGGAAACTGTTCATCAACATCTTAGGGGATGCTTACAGGCACCAATTACATGTACCCCATGTTCACAGGTGTTAGCATCCAACATATGACAACCTCGAAGAAACTTCATGGTACATGTCCAATTCACTGACAGGACCCTTCTGCAGTTTTATATACGGTTCAGACTATACTGGTTAACTATCACGGGAATTAGGGCAATGTGCACTCAGGGGACATGCATCCAGCTCATGGTTTAGACCAGGTCACATCTATACACTCCTCACTTGCTCTCTTAATGTACACTCACTCTGAACCCATGGATATTCAAAGTGCCCTGCCTTGCTTTTTGTGTGTTTTATGTGTCTACCAGAGATACTGGGCCCTTATTACTGCTGTCTTGCCTTGCTGTTCAGCATGGCCAGGATGTCAAGGCGGATAGTCTTCACTGAGGGGCTTCCTAGAACAAAGAGTCATGGACTGCCTCCAGTACTAGTCCAGGGTCTGCCCAGGGCAGTCAGAGTAAGGATGCTCTCAACGTAAGAGGTGAGGAGCCAGACATTGGGCAGCCCACCAGCCACACTTTCAGACCCATTGTGGGCTGTTTTCCTCCTGGATGAGATACAGGCAAGGATTAAGGGAGCTGAAAGTGGATGACGCAGCTGTAACCTTTGGTGTAGATAGGCAGGGACCCTAAGTGAGTGGTTAGGCAGTGCAGAGCACCTGTAGGGTTTGTGGTGGTAAAAGTTGGCAGCAACTGAGGGAAGATGTAGGCAATTGTGAGAGTGGCAGACTATGAGCCTTGGTGGGATATCGGTCCAGTCGCAGAGATAGAGTGAGTGTAAAGTATCAGAGAGATGATGGTACTCACCCTGACATAGTGGAAAGGGATACTGGCTTTCTTCCTATATTGCTGGACATTCCTTCAGACACTGACCCGACTCTAAGCCAAGTGACAACTTCAAATCAGGCTGACATAATGTGGAACAAATTACTGGAGAAGCTCAGCAGGTCTGGCAACTTCCATGGAAAGAAAACAGATTAAACATTTCAATTCTGATCTGAATCTTCATTCTAATGTATGTTCTGATGAAGGCTCACCAGACCAGTTCTATTTTCTCTACACCAATGCTGCCAGACGTGCTGAGTTTCCCTAGAAATTTCTAATTTTGTTTTAGATTTCCAGCATCTGCAGTTCCTTGTTTTGTTTTGTTGTAATATGGTGTCCTGGCCAGTCTGAGAGAGCACCCTGACTCGAACTGCTTGACAAAGGGAGGATGAAGTCCTGTATTGGTAAACACAGCCCAGTAGACTCTAGGAAACTGGTCATGCATCATGGTGCAAGGTTCCTCCTGTTTACACAATGTCACGAACAGTGGAGTGGAGTTCTGGACTGACCGTGCTTGTCCAGGTACTTGAGAGGCTTTTAAACATGAAACAAATAGAAGGCAAGCTTCTGAGGAAGGGTCTAGACCCAAAATGTCAGCTTTCCTGCTTCTCTGATGCTGCTTGGCCTGCTGTATTCATCCAGCTCTACACTCTGTTATCCCAGAAGGCAAACCAGTCTTTTGGCAGATATCTGTTGAGTGGTGAGTGATCACAGAAACCAGGCGTGAGAGATCGAAGCATTGCGATGATTAACGAGGTGAGTTTGTTAAAATGCAGTGAGAAAACATCCTAAACCTCTCACTGGAAAGTCCTCGAAACGTTTTTGTCTTTCTGAGATGTCATTGCATAAAGTTTTTCTTAATTCATTCATGGGATGTTGATGTTGCTGACTGGGCCATCCTTTCATGGAATCCTTACAGTGTGGAAGCAGGCCATTCAGCCCATTTACCTCAAAATGGGGAGGCGATGGCCTAGTGGCCCTATTGCTGGACTGTTAATCCAAAGACCCAGGTAACATTCTGGGGACCCGTGTTCAAACCCTGCCAAAGCAGATGGTAGAATTTGAATTCAAGAAAATATCCGGAATTAAGAATCTAATGATGACTGTGAATCCATTGCTGATTGTCAAGAAAAACCCATTTGGTTCACTATTGTCCTTTACGGAAGGAAAGTGCCATCCTTACCTGGTCTGGACTACATGTAGCTCCAGACCCACAGCAATGTGGTTGTCTCTGAACTTCCCTCTGGGCAATTAGGGATGGGGAATAAATGCTGCCTAACCAGCAAAGCCCTCATCCCGTTAATGAATAAAGGAGAAAAAAATGTCCATACTGGTCGTCTGACGAGCCAGGTCCAGCAACACCCCCCTCCCAACCCCATCCCCGTAATCCCTCATTTCTCAACCCACCTGACCTGCATCTCCCAAGACACCATGGACAATTTAGCATGGCCAATTCACCTAAATTGTACATCTTTGGATTGTGAAAGGAAACTGAAGCACCTGGAGGAAACCCATGCAGACACGATAAGAATGTGCAAACTCCCACACAGACAGTCGCCTGAGGGTGGAATCAAACTTGGGTCTCCGGAGCTATGAGGTGACAGTGCTAACCACTGAGCCAATGTGCCACCTTATTGCCCATTCCTAGTTACTCTTGAGAAGGTGGTGGTGAGCTGCAGCTTATCAGCAATAGTTTGATCCATAATAGGGAGAGAATTCCAGTAATTTAACTCAGCAATAGTGAAGGACTGGCAATATATTTCTAAGTCAGAATGGTGAGTGGCTTAGAGGGGAACTTGTAGGCAGTAGAGTTCCCAATGTTCAACTGCCCTTGACCTCATAGTTGGTACTACTGAAGAGTTTGGAAAGCAATGTTTATTTAGCTTTGGTGAAATTCTGCAGTGCATATTGTTGACAGTATACACCGCTGCTACTGAGCATTGGTGGTGGAGCGAGTGAATGTTTGTAGATATGGTGCCAATCAAGTGGGCTGCTCTGGCCTGGATGGTACTTTTGGAGCTGTACTCATGCAATGTAGCAGCTCCTCATTTAGTCAAACCAACCCCCTCCTCCATTAACCTTCCTCCCTTTGAGGCTATGAAAATTCAGACCTTACTCTCAAATGTAAGGCATGTTCAGTCTGCCTTCCTGAAGCAACTCATTTACCAGTACAGGCACGGAAATGACGGGCCTTCTACTGTGCTGTAAACCTCCATGACTATAACTTAGTGGATATGACTCTGGAATTACTCCAAAACAATTTTTCCTTGTTCCCCTTGAAACAAATTCAAAATTCTTCATGGTACTGTCATATAGTGACACTGGATCCAACTTGCAAATAAAACTCCCGTGCCTTATATCTCCTGAATCTCAACATCCTTAGCGAGAAGTGAAGTGAAGTGGCATGGAGGTTGATGATGGAGTGCAAATGAATTACTTGGCTCTTTCATCAGTTCAAGATCAGCACCAAGGGCTCCAAGAAAGGGAGCTGCAGAAAATAAGCAGTTTTTTTTAATGTAAAACTAATGGATTTTACTGTTTTCATCAGTCAGCTGTACTTTATATTAGACCATTGCTGCTATGGTAACTTGATTCTCGATTTGATTTCAGATGGTGCATAATTTAGTGCCAGTCTTGGCATCTATTTCAAGTTACCATTTACGAAACTCCAACCACAGGGCACTTACCATCACCATGGCAACGCAGTGGCCCAAGCTTGTAGGCGGCTTCGGCGCTTGTCTTGTTAATGTCTCCAATAATAATCTTAGTCACAGGCAAGTGATCTTTGTATGACAGAAGACCCGTATCATTAGTCCTGCCAAAATCCAGGATAAAAATGAAAATTACTCCATTAATCATGTACACCATAGACTCATGTATGCTCTAGTCGATATGTATGACTGACGGATAAATAGGTTATCCACTTACAGTAATTAAGCACAAAGAGATTTGGTTCAGCTCCAGCTGCCAGTGATGGAGGCCACACTTGCTTTGTTAGCCATGAAGATTGTGGGTTCAAATCCCACCGCAAGCACTTGGTTATTAAATATTATAACTCTCCAGTACACTCTTTCAGATCAGATATCAAACTAAAGTCCCTTCAGGTGGATGTCAAATACAACATGACAATATTTTGAAGGAGAACAACAGCGCTCTCCCTGATGCCCTAACTGAGTTCATCACTCAGTTACAAACAAATGCAGGCTGGGTAACCGCTTTGCGGAACACATCTGGCCTGTGTGCAAGCATGACCCTGACCTTCCCATAGCTGTCATTTTAACAGTGCCCTGCTCACTTACCCACGTGTCTGTCCTTGGCATGCTGTGATGCTCCAGTGAATCACTGCGCAAACTGGAGGAGCAACATCTCATCTTCTGACATCCTTCTATCTATTTCAGAGCCCCCTTCCCCTCCCCCATTTCTGAAGAAGGGTGCAGACCTGAAACGTCAGCCTTCCTGCTCTGATGCTGCCTGGCCTGCTGTGTTCATCCAGCTCGACAGCTCGTTATCTCAGACTCAGCAGCGGCAGTCCCTACTTATCTCATCATCAGACTAGGCACTTTACAGCCTTCTAAATTTAACAGCATGTTTAAAACTTTCAAATTGTGAACCAGCTCCCATTCCTTCCCTTTCTTTTACCTTTATCTGTTACATTCTCCTATTTCTCCCCCTTCTTTTCACTTTACTTGTTACATTCTCTGTCACGTTGTCCTTTCTCCTCTCCCCCAACCCATGAGATTGTCTGTTCTTTCCAGTCTGGCAGGTAAACACTCCATTGTTCTGAGATAACAAGGTGCAGAGCTGGATGAACACAGCAGGCCAAGCAGCATCATAGGATCAGGAAGGCTGATGTTTTGGGCTGAGACTGATGAAGCATCTAGGCGAGAAATGTCAGCCTTCTTGATCCTCTGATGCTGCTTGGCCTGCTGTGTTCATCCAGCTCTGCACCTTGTTGTCTCTGATTCTCCAGCATCTGCAGTTCCTATTGTCTCTGACACCATTGTTCTGCTATTCTCATATTCCCATCACTTAATCTGCACTATCAACAGCCTTTCTCCCCCCAGCACTCGACACCAACCCTTGATTGCATAAATGCTGTTCCCTCCATACTTCACTTCAACTCTGATGAAGAGTCATTTAGACTCAAAATGTCAGCTTGGTCTCTCTCCACGGATGTTGTCTGACCCGCTGTGATCTCCAGCATTTGCTGTTTACATCACTACCTTGCCTTCTTTTGAGATAACAAGGTGTAGAGCTGGATGAACACAGAAAGCCTAGCAGCATCACAGGAGCAGGAAGGCTGATGTTTCAGGCCTACACACTTCATTAGAAACCCACTCGGATTCTCCAGCATCTGCAGTTCCTATTATCTCTTGCCTTTCTTTTGCTGGGTCTTTACGACATACAAATAAGTTCCCACATTTGCAAAAGCAGTAACATTTCAAAAGCAACAAGGTGCAGAGCTCAATGAACACACAGACCAGGCGGAATCAGAGGAGCAGGAAAGCTGATGTTTCGGGCCTAGGTCCTTCTTCAGAAATGGGGAATGGGAAGGGGGTTCTGAAATAAATAGATGGGGAGTTAGGGAAGGGATAGGTCAGTCCAGGAAGGGCGGGCAGGTCAATGGGGCGGGATGAGGCTCGTCGGTCAGAGACGAGGATGGGGCTTGAGGTGGGAGGAGTGGATAGGTGGGAGGAAGGACAGGTTAGAGAAGCGGGGAAAAACTGGGCTGGTTTGGGGATGCGATAGGGGGAGAGGAGAGTTTGAAGCTGGTGAAGTCCACATTGATACCATTGGGCTGCAGGGTTCCCAAGTGAAATATGAGGTGGCACAGCAGGAGGCCCAGGATGGTCGTGTCATCTGAGGAATGGGAGGGGGAGTTGAAATGGTTTGCGACTGGGAGGTGCAGTTGTTCAGTGCAAACCGAATGCAGGTGTTCCGCAAAGTGGTCTCCAAGCCTCTGCTTGGTTTCCCCGATGTAGAGGAAGCCACAACGGGTACAGCGGATGCAGTATACCACATTAGCAGATATGCAGGTGAAAATCTGCTTGATGTGGAAAGTCTTCCTGGGGCCTGGGATGGGGGCGAGGGGGGAGGTGTAGGGGCACGTGTAGCACTTCCTGCGGTTACAGGGAAAAGTAGCGGGTGTGGTGGGGTTGGAGAGGAATGTGGAGCGGACAAGGGAGTCACAGAGAGAGTGGTCCCTCCGGAAAGCAGATAAGGGTGGGGAGAAAAAAATGTCTTTGGTGGTGGGGTCGGATTGTAGATGGCAGGAGCGTCAGAGGATGATGGTTTGGATCCGGAGGTTGGTGGGGTGGTATGTGAGGATGAGGGGGATTCTCTTAGGGCGGTTATTGCGGGGACAGGGTGTGAGGGATGAGTTGCGGGAAATGCGGGAGACACGGTCGAGGGCGTTCTCGACCATTGTGGGGAGATGTTGCCGTCCTTGAAAAAAGAGGACATCTGGGATGTACGGGAGTGGAATGCCTCATCCTGGGAGCAGATGTGGCAGAGGCAAAGGAATTGGGAATAGGGGATGGCATTTTTGCGGGAAGGTGAGTGAGAGGAGGTGTATTCTAGGTAGCTGTGGGTGTCAATGGGCTTGAAATAGGTATTGCTTGTTTAAGATGGAGACAGAGTCCAGGACGGTGAAAGATGTGTCAGAGATGGTCCAGGTGAACTTAAGGTTGGAGTAGAAGGTGTTGGTGAAGTGGATGAACTGTTCAAGCTCCTCGTGGGAGCATGAGGCATCGCCGATACATTCATCAATGTAATGGAGGAAGAGGTGGGGTTTAGGGCCAGTGTAGATGCGGAAGAGGGATTGTTCCACATAACCTACAAAGAGGCAGGCATATCTTTGTCCCATGCGGGTACCCATGGCCACCCACTTTGTCTGTAGGAAGTGGAAGGAATTGAAGGAGAAGTTGTTGAGGGTGAGGACAAGTTCGGCTCGGTGGGTGAGGGTGTCAGTGGAGGGGAACTGGTTGGGCCTGCGAGACGGGAAGAAGCGGAGGTCCTTTCGGCCTTCTGCATGGGGAATGCATGTGTATAGGGACTGGATGTCCACGGTAAAGATGAGGCGTTCGGGACCAGGGAATTGGAAGTTTTGGAGGGGGTGGAAGGTGTGGGTGGTTTCACAGAAATCGGCGGGGAGTTCCTGGGCCAGAGGGGAGAAAATGGAGTCAAGAGAAGTACAGATAAGCTTGGTGGGTCAGGAGCAGGCAGAGATAATGGGTCGGCCAGGGCAGTCAGCTTTGTGGATTTCGGGAAGGAGATAGAAGCGGGCGGTGTGGGGTTGGGGAATGCTGAGGTTGGAGGCTGTGGGTGGGAGGTCCCCTGAGGTGATGAGGTTGTGGATGGTTTGGGAGATAACAGTTTGGTGCTCGGGGGGTGGGGTCATGATCAAGGGGACAGTAGGAGGAGGTGTCAGAGAGTTGCCGCCTGGCCTCGGTGTAGGAAGTGCAGACTAAGGAGGTGGCCATGGGCACCCGCATGGGGCCCAGCTATGCCTGCCTCTTTGTAGGTTACGTGGAACAGTCCCTCTTCTGCACCTACACAGGCCCCAAGCCCCACCTCTTCCTCCGGTACATTGATGACTGTATCAGCACCGCCTCTTGCTCCCCAGAGGAGCTCGAACAGTTCATCCACTTCGCCAACACCTTCCACCCCAACCTTCAGTTCACCTGGGCCATCTCCAGCACATCCCTCACCTTCCTGGACCTCTCAGTCTCCATCTCAGGCAACCAGCTTGTAACTGATGTCCATTTCAAGCCCACCGACTCCCACAGCTACCTAGAATACCCTCTTCCCACCCAACCTCCTGCAAAAATTCCATCCCCTATTCCCAATTGCTCCGCCTCCGCCGCATCTGCTCCCACGATAAGACACTCCACTCCCGCACATCCCAGATGTCCAAGTTCTTCAAGGACCGCAACTTTCCCCCCACAGTGATCAAGAACACCCTTGACCGCGTCTCCCGTATTTCCCGCAACACATCCCTCACACCCCGCCCCCGCCACAACCGCCCAAAGAGGATCCCCCTCGTTCTCACACACCACCCTACCAACCTCCGGATACAACGCATCATCCTCCAACACTTCCGCCATTTACAATCCGACCCCACCACCCAAGACATTTTTCCATCCCCACCCCTGTCTGCTTTCCGGAGAGACCACTCTCTCCGTGACTCCTTTGTTCGCTCCACACTGCCCTCCAACCCCACCACACCCGGCACCTTCCCCTGCAACCGCAGGAAATGCTACACTTGCCCCCACACCTCCTCCCTCACCCCTATCCCAGGCCCCAAGATGACATTCCACATTAAGCAGAGGTTCACCTGCACATCTGCCAATGTGGTATACTGCATCCACTGTACCCAGTGTGGCTTCCTCTACATTGGGGAAACCAAGCGGAGGCTTGGAGACTGCTTTGCAGAACACCTCTGCTCAGTCGCAACAAACAACTGCACCTCCCAGTCGCAAACCATTTCCACTCCCCCTCCCATTCTTTAGATGACATGTCCATCATGGGCCTCCTGCACTGCCACAATGATGCCACCCGAAGGTTTCAGGAACAGCAACTCATATTCCACCTGGGAACCCTGCAGCCTAATGGTATCAATGTGGACTTCACCAGTTTCAAAATCTCCCCTTCCCCAACTGCATCCCTAAACCAGCCCAGTTCGTCCCCTCCCCCCACTGCACCACACAACCAGCCCAGCTCTTCCCCCCCACCCACTGCATCCCAAAACCAGTCCAACCTGTCTCTGCCTCCCTAACCGGTTCTTCCTCTCACCCATCCCTTCCTCCCACCCCAAGCCGCATCCCCATCTACCTACTAACCTCATCCCACCTCCTTGACCTGTCCGTCTTCCCTGGACTGACCTATCCCCTCCCTACCTCCCCACCTATACTCTCTCCACCTATCTTCTTTACTCTCCATCTTCGGTCCGCCTCCCCCTCTCTCCCCATCCCCCTCTCTGATGAAGGGTCTAGGCCCGAAACGTCAGCTTTTGTGCTCCTGAGATGCTGCTTGGCCTGCTGTGTTCATCCAGCCTCACATTTTATTATCAATGCAATAGGCATTTTTTTTTGTTTTGAAAAGACAACGCTGAAACAGCTAAGAGCCCAGTGTATGTCAAGACCCTCAATATGTTGCAATAAAACTTTCAATATTTCTCAAGTTATTAACAACGTGCAAGTGAACAAAAGTTAGGACAGATAATTTCACTGATCAGTTAATTGACAGGTCTATGGCAATCAATTAATTGAGACAATCCTCACAGGAAGCTATTAAAAATGGTATCAAAACGAAGGCTTGCTGAAGCTGGTTTTCATTCTTATACCTCAAATAAGTTTGTCATTGATTGACTTAGATTGCCTTCTAGTAAAGCATAGTTACAATTAACACTGGCAAAGATACCTGAGGCAACGCATGCATTTTGATACCTTGCTACTTTATAACTAACTTTTCCACTGTTAGAAAATAATAGTTTGAATTAAGCGCATTCTAACCACCAGTTTTACAATCTGCTTTAATTGAACAATATTTAATATCCGTGTGGCATTCTGTAAATGAAGTGCAGTTACAATACAGAATGACAGAATTTTGAAATTGTTAGAAGGCATAATCAGGCCATTCAGCCCATCAGGTCTGCACTGGACTTCAACAACAGTATGCACATTATCAGGAACAGAATGACTACCTGGGTGCAATAACAGACTGAGATTTCATTAGAACATAGAACATAGAACAGTACAGGCCTTTCAGCCCACAATGTTGTGCTGATCTATTATCCTACTCTGAGATCAAACTATCCTGCATACCCTACATTTTACTATCACCCATGTGTCTATTCAAGAATCACTTAAATATCCCTAAAGTGCCTGACTCCACAACCATCACCGGCAGCACATTCCATGCACCACCACTCTCTGTGTAAAGAACCTACCTCTGACATCTCCCCTATACTTTTCTGCAATCAGCTTAAAATAAAGCCCCCTCATAATAGTCATTTCCACCTTGGGAAAAAGTCTCTGACTGTCCACTCTACCTACACCTCTCATCATCTTGTAAACCTCTATCAGTCACCTCCCATTCTTCTTCACTCCAATCGAGAAGAGCTCTTGCTCCCTTAACCTTTCCTCATAAGACGTGCACTCTAGTCCAGGCAGCATTCTTGTAAATCTCCTCTGCACCCTCTCTGAAGCTGCCACATCCTTCCTATAATGAGGTGACCAGAACTAAACATAACATTCCAAATGTGGTCGAACCGGAGTTTAACAGAGCGGCAGCATAACCTTGTGACTCTTAAACTCAATTCCCCTCCCAATGAAAACCAACACACCATACGCCTTCTTCATAACCCTATCAACTTTGGGCAGCAACTTTGAGGGATCTATGGACATGAACCCCAAGATCCCTCTGTTCCTCCACACTGCCAAGAATCCTGCTGTTAACCCTGTATTCTGAATTCAAATTCAACCTTCCAAAATGAAGCACGTCACAATTTTCCAAATTGAATTCCATCTGCCACATCTTTGTCCAGCTCTGCATCCTATACGTCAGTAATTGACATACATAACAATGGATAGCTTTGCAGGGTCAGCTTACTCTATCTGTTAGAGGCAAGTTATATACAGAATAAAAAGTCACCACAAACCTAGTGGACCATAGAACTATCCATCATGGGCCTCCTGCAGTGCAACAATGATGCCACCCAAAGGTTGCAGCAGCAGCAACTCATATTCCGCTTGGGAACCCTGCAGCCCAATGGTATCAATGTGGACTTCACAAGCTTCAAAATCTCCCCTTCCCCCACTGCATCCCTAAACCAGCCCAGCTCGTCCCGTCCCCCACTGCATCCCAAAACCAGCCCAGCCTGTCCCCGCCTCCCAAACCTGTTCTTCCTCTCACCCATCCCTTCCTCCCACCTCAAGCCGCACCTCCATTTCCTACCTACTAACCTCATCCCGCCTCCTTGACCTGTCCGTCTTCCCTGGACTAACCTATCCCCTCCCTACCTCCCCACGTATACTCTCTTCTCCACCTATCTTCTTTGCTCTCCATCTTCGGTCCGCCTCCCCCCTCTCCCTATTTATTCCAGAACCCTCACCCCATCCCCCTCTCTGATGAAGGGTCTAGGCCCGAAACGTCAGCTTTTGTGCTCCTGAGATGCTGGTTGGCCTGCTGTGTTCATCCAGCTTCACACTTTGTTATCTTGGATTCTCCAGCATCTGCAGTTTCCATTATTTTGGACCATAGAGCTGCTCTCTAAATAGAGAGAAATGACTAGTGGTGGTTTAGCTTGAAGGTCACCACACTTTAGGTGAGGAAAGAGGCTGAGAAGGTAAGTCCCTCATAGATGGTCAGGAATCTTTGGAATTCTTCATCTGAAGGTTGTAGAAGCTGAATCTTTGAATTTTTTTTTGCAGAAGGCAATAGAACCTTAATAAGTAAGGTGGTGAGGGTATCGGAGGCAGGCAGGCATATGAAGCAATTAGATCAGTCATGATATCACTAAATGACAAAACAGACTCAAGGGGCCAGGTGGTCAACTCCTGCTTGCAACTCGTATGCTTGTATGTTGGTTCCGGAATAAATATTTAATAGACATCAGTATTTTTCATCAAATACTACGATAGAATCTTCAATATCAAGCTCAGTGAGAGAGAAAGTGTCAGATTTGATTTTCTGCTTATGCCTCTGCATTGAATACCAAAGCCATTGCTGAACTAAGCCTGGGAATATGTACTGTAAGTTTCTGTATGATTAGTAAAGATATTTAAAAGAGTGCGAAATTATGACACTTCCATCAGCATCAATAGTATAAGTAGCAGAAATGTCACTGGGTTAGCAATCCAGAACACCAGTCTAATGTTTTGGTGCTATTTGTTCAAATCCCACCATGGCAGATGGTAAAATTTTAATTCAATAAGTTCTGGAATTAAAAGCTAACTCAAGGTGATAGTGTAAACGCTGTCAATTATTGTAAAAACCCAATAAAAACTGGAAGAACCGCGAATGCTGTAAGTCAGGAACAAAAACAAAAATGCAGGAAAAGCTCAGTAGTACTGAGGAAGGGCCACTGGACCCGAAACGTTAACTCTGTGTTTTCTTTCACAAATGCCGCCGGACCTGCTGAGCTTATCCAGAAAATTTGCTTTTGCTGTTGTTGTCCTTGTAAAAACCCATCTGGTTCACTGATGTCCTTAAGGGAGGGCAAGCTGTCTTTCTTACTTGTTCTGGCCTGCGCACTCTCCAGTCCCACAGCAGTGTGGTTGACCCTCAACTGCCCTCTGAAATAGCTTACTAAGTGACTCAGTTTGAGAATAATTAGGGATCAGCAAAAAAAGCTGGCCTAGGCAGCTGTGTCCATATCCCATGAACATTTTTTTTTAAAAGTGTGGTTGACAATATGAGTAAAACATATCATCTATGCTTGAATGAAATGCAACAGTTTTGATAAACTGCTAATCATCTGACATTAACTTTCATGGTTATACTTTCATTTATTTTGATTTTGTGTTCCCAGATCTATATCAGGACAACTGTCCTCTGGCAGAAGAACCTGTGTCAATAATAAAAGCTCTGGGAACACAAAAAAATTATGTTAGCATAGCCCTAATGGAGGCACATCCTCTACACTGTTACAAGTGGTATACAAGTAATTTGACAACTTGTAGAGGGTCAGGTTGAATTAGCAGAACTGAACCTTCTGCAATGACAGTGCCATGGCAGAAGAAGGAATGATACGAGAAGTTGTACAACTGTTGCCTCTATTAGACAGTGCAATACAGTGGTAGTCCAATTTCTGATGATATTTAGCTGACTATTAAACAAGAATCCATGGCTTAGGGTTTGAAGTGTATGTTTTTGTTCCAGCCTGTAACTGACTGAGCCAAACATTATCCTGCATATTTAACTGAGGCATCCATTAGTTTGTTCAAATGGAGGGAGAGGGGGCAGGGAGGTGGAATCAGCAGCTCCAACCTTTTGCTCTTAGTTTTATTTTATATATGGCCCAATGTGTTTGTAAATAAGATGAATATGTGTCAAGTGCTAATAATCTCTGCTATTCATGTTTTAACGAGCTGGTTGATTGACACTTTTTTGAAAATTTGCAGAGTCATGTTGGACTTGAAATATTGACTCTGTTCCTTTCTCCACACATGCAGTTGAGTTTCTCTAGCATGTTCTGTTATTATTTCAGGTCTATACCACCCACAGCATTTTGTTTTTACTTGACACTTCCATAGAATTGTGGTAAAAACAGCTTTTTAAAAGAAAGGTATGAAGAGCTTATTTAAGTTTATCCACACAATGGAGTTGATTGCTTCTATACAGAATATGCATTGGGTGACTGGGTAGCAGTGTGATCATTTGGCATGGAAAGAAAGCAGGGCTAATTAGGGTCGAGATAACAAAGTGTGGAGCTGGATGAACGCAGCAAGCCCAGCAGCATCTTAGGAGCATAAAAGCTGGCTTTTCGGGTCTAGACCCTTCATCGGAAAAGGGGGAGGGGAGAGGGTTCTGAAATAAATCGGGAGAGGGCGAGGCAGATTGAAGATGGATAGAGGAGAAGACAGGTAGGGAGGAGACAGACAAGATAAAGAGGCGGAGATGGAGCCAGTAGAGGTAAGTGTAGGTGGGGAGGTAGGGAGGGGATAGGTCAGTCCAGGGAGGACGGACAGGTCAAAGGGGCAGGATGAGGTTAGTAGGTCGGAAATGGGGGTGCAGCTTGAGGTGGGAGGAGGGGATAGATGAGAGGAAGAATAGGTTAGGGAGGCGGGGATGAGCTGGGCTGGTTGTCTGTCTCCTCTCCACTTGTCTTCTCCCCTATCCATCATCGATCCACCTCCCCTTCTGTCCCTATTTATTTCAGAACCCTCTCCCCCTCCCCCTTTTCTGATGAAGGGTCTAGGCCCAAAACATTAGCTTTTGTGCTCCTAAGATGCTGCTTGGCCTGCTGTGTTCATCCAGCTCCGCACTTTGTCATCTCGGATTTTCCAGCATCTGCAGTTCCCATTATCACTAATCACGGTTGGATAGGTAGCATGCTTGGCATAGAAGCTATGATGGATATTTTGGAGTAGGTGCGATATTTTAGTAGGTTTAAATTCATACGGATGTAGCATGGTGAGGCCAAGAAATTCTGGCGTTTAAAAAGTATTCTGAGACCAGTGAAACAATTTCAACATTTTCATCAGACTGTCTGAGCACTTATTAAACCCCGTGGCTATTTACATTTTGTACGCGGGGCTAACAGGCCTGATATAGTGTCATACCCCCCATTACCCTCAATCCCCTTCCCAGAATGAAGAACGTGCTGATTCTGTTAACTGTGTTTCTCTCTCCACAGATGCTGCCAGACCTGCTGAGTTTCTCCAATACCTTCTGTACTTTAACAAAAATGAAAGAATTGTGAATGCTTGAAATCTGAAACAAAAACAGAAATTGCTGGAAAATCTCAGAACTCTGAAGAAGGGCCACTGAACTTGAAATGGAATACAGAACATTGAACTATACAGTACAGTACAGGCCCTTCCGCCCACAATGTTATGCTGAACTTTTACCCGAAAGCTAAGGTCTACCTAACCTCCACCGTTACCTTATACTATCATCCATATGCCTATCTAAGAGCTGCTTAAATGCCCCTAATGAGGCCGACGCCACTTCCCTCTCCAGCAATGCATTCCACACCCTGACCACTCTCTGAGTAAAGAACCTACCTCTGACATCTCCCAGATATCTACCTCCTTTCACTTCAAAACTATATCCCCTCGTAAAAGCTACATCCACCCGAGGAAAAAAAGCTTCTGGCTGTCTAATTTATCTATACCTCTCATCATTTTGTACACCTTCATCAAATCACCTCTCATCCTTCATCGTTCGAAAGAGAAAATTCCTAACTCTCTCAACCTTTCCTCATAAGACCTTCCCTCCATTCCAGGCAACATCCCGGTAAATCTCCTCTGCACCTTTTCTAATGCTGTCATATCTTTCCTATAATGAGGTGACCTGAACTGGACGCAATACTCCAGGTGCGGCCAAACCAGGCTGGAGCATAACTTCACAGCTCTTGAACTCAATTCCTCTATTAATAAAAGCTAACACACCATGCGCCTTCTTAACAACTCTATCCACCTGGGTGGCAGCTCTCAGGGAAATGTGGACATGAACCCCAGATCCCTCTGCTCCTGCACACTGCTAAGCATCTTTCCGTTAACCCTGTATTTTGCTTTCAAGTTTGTCCTTCCAAAATGAATCATCTCACACTTTTCAGGGTTAAACTCCATCTGCCAACTTCTCAGTCCAGCTCTGCATTCTATCATTGTCCCTTTGTAACCTAGAACAGCCCTCCACACTATTCACAACTCGACCCACCTTTGTCTCGTACGTGAACTTACTAATTCACCCTTTCATTCCTTCGTTCAAATCACTTACAATAATCACAAATAGACGAGGACCCAGAACAGATCCTTGAGGTAGACCACTTGTAACTGAGCACCATGTGAATATTTTCTGTCCACTACCACCCTTTGTCTTCTAGTGGTCAGTCAATTTTGAATCCAATCTGCCATATTTCCTCCAACCCATGCCTCTTTACCTTCTGCATGAGCCTACCATGGGGAACCTTATCAAAAGCCTTACTTAAATCCATGTGTACCACATCCACCGCTCTACCTTCATCCATGTGTTTGGTCACCTCTTCAAAGAATTCAATCAGGTTTGTGAGGCATGATCTACCCCTCACAAATCCATGTTATCACGAATCAAACTGTGCCTTTCCAAGTGATCATAAATCCTGTCTCTCAGAGCCCTTTCCAATAATTTGCCCACCACTGACGTAAGACTAACTGGCCTGTAATTTCTGGGGTTATCCTTGTTCCCTTTTTTGAACAAGGGGCTGATGTGAGCCTCGTTCCAATCTTCCTGCACTGTACACGTGGACAGTGAGGCCGAAAAGATCATCACTGCGATCTCATCCCTCACTTCCCATAGAATCCTTGGATAAATCCCATCAGGCCCGGGGGACTTATCTATCTTCAACTTCCTCAGAATTCCTAGCACATCTTCTTTACTAACATCGACCTCCTCTAGCCTACCAGTCTGTTTCACAACGTCCTCCTCTCAAACTAAGTCCCTCTCAGTTGTGAAAACCGAAGAAAAGTATTCGTTAAGGACCTCTCCTATCTCTTTAGGCTGTGTGCACAAATTCCCTTTACAATCCTTGATCGGCCCTCCCCTTTCCCTGGTCATTCTCTTGTTCTGCACAAATGTGTAAAAAGCCTTGGAGTTCTCCTTGATTCTATCTGCAAAGGTTTTCTCATGCCTCCTGAGAGCTCTCCTAAGCCCTTTCTTCAGCTCCTTCCTAGCTAACTTGTATCCCTCTAGAGCCTTTTCTGTTCCTCTTTTCCTAAACCTTATATAAGCCTCCTTCTTCCTCTTAACCAGTTGTTCGACCTCTCTCAAGAACCACGGCTCCCTCATTCGACTGCATCTTTTCTGCCTGCTAGGAACAAAAGTGTTGAGCACGTAAATGTGAAATGTTAACTTAGATTTCTCTCCACAGATGTTGCCACACCTGCTGAGATCTTCTGTTGTCACTTCCTTGGGAAATGAATTCTTGAAGATTTTGGAAATACAGGAAAGACAGAGATGAAGTAAAAGGAGGTGCAATTGCACTGATAATAGGGGATGGGATCAGTATATTGCTGAGGGAGGAATTCAGATTGCAGTAAAAAAATTCAATACTTATAGGCCACTAAATAGTAGTGGTAAAGAGAGGGATGGAGTAAATCAGGAGATGGGAAATGCATACAGCCTGAAGAAAAAAGTTATCATGGGTGACTTGAATCTGTATATTGACTGTAAAGGATTTGAGCACTTAAGGTGTGGAGGCCACATTTATGAAAAGTGTTCAGAATGGTTTTCTTCAGCTGTATTCCAAGGATCCAACTAGAGGACGTGTTAGTTTAGATCTAGTATAGAGTAATGTAATAGGGCTAATTAACAATGTTGCTACAAAACAATCTTTAGGTTGAATTGCCACAATATGATAGAATGTTACATTATGGTTGAAAGAGAGGTAGTTCATTTAAAGTGAAAGGCAGGAAGTTTAGAGGAGATTTGAAGTAAATCCTTGTCATCCAGAGGCTGGTGGGGTCTCAAATGCACTGTCTAGGAGTATAGCTGAAACAGGGAATCTCGCAACCTTTAAAAATAATAGAAGGGGAACCGAAGTGTCATAACATTCAGGGCAGAGTCAAGAGAATTTATAATGGGGCTAGTGAAATGGCAGAGAAACTAAATTATTATTTAGCTACTGTTTTCACTGAGGAAGATACCTGAAATCCCCCAGAATAAAATTTGAGATCCAAGTGGTCTGGGAGAATGGGACTTCAAAAGAAATTAAAGTCTGTAAGTAGACTGTAATGTATAAATTAATGGGGAAGAAAGTTGATAAACCGCGAGGACCTGATGGCTTTCATTGCAGTGAGCTGAAGGAGGTGGCTGTAGAGGAAGTCAATGCATCGATAATCTTCTTCCAAAATTCTACAGAATCTGCAGATTCTCATCTTGCTAGCACTTTAGCTTTTTATGATAAGAATGATTCCTGCAGAGTAAAAGGTAGCAGATGCCACTCTGTATTTTATGGAGTGAGCAAGAAGGAAAATCAGACCTTTCAGCCTTACATCCATACAGGGGATTCTCCTATAACACATGTTCTGGCAATGTGAACAGGCTATAATGCAACTGAAGAGTAGGGGAACAGTATTTGTAAAACTCAAACTTTGTATTGGTTATAATCTCCACAATGTTTAGCATTAGAAAACTGCAACAATAAAGCAGAAACACCACTGTGGGGGAATGTGCTGGTCAGTGGGTAGTGTGCTTGCCAGTGACTAAGTGCTGTTGATGTTTCTGACAGGTAAGTAATGCTCTTACCCAAGAATACATTTAATGTTGGCATTTCGGTGATGCTGTTAGCGAGTGGCTTGATATTGTTTCTGATTGGGCTTTCGCGTTCCTGGTGTTTGTAAAGTTGGTGGTTGGGATTTTCTCCAATGACTAAGTGATGCTGCTGGAGATTAGAAAATTATTCTCACCGACTAGTTTTTGCTGCTAGGGTTTGATGCTGCTGAATCGTGTTGGTGTTGAGCACTGGGTGAGATTATTCCAGGAAACGCTGGATATTGCTTTGCCCTTGTGTTCCTGCTGGAAGCTGGATGCTGTTGGTTTTATTTTGCTGTCAAAAGTGGTGGTTCAGATTTACCGCTGATAGGTGGTTAATGCTGCTGGCGATAGCAGAATGTGGCTGAGGGTTTGCTATTCGTGATCACCACTGGGTGATGATGAGTGTCATTGAAGTTTGGGTGCGAATGTACAATGTGTTGTTGGTGTGTGGGAGGCAATCCTGCTGCAGTAATAAAGAATCTGTAAATCTGCTCATTACTGTCTGCTTCTTCAAACCACGATGCTTTCAGCTGTACACTGCTCTTGCACATTATTGATTGCCTGACTTCTGTTGAATTAATAATGCTACTTGCAACTGGATGAAGGTCTGCCCCTAACCCTGCTTTTCCCACAGGCCCCATTATAAATGTAGCACAATTTTCGATAATGCGGTGTTGCACTGGAACTATCTTGCCATGGCAGAACCCCTGTAGCAGGAAAGTGCTAGAATCCAGCAGAAATATGGGATAAATAGACACCTTATTGATAGTGATCTGACTCGGCTTAGTCAGCGTGAATTTGCAAAAAGCAACTCATACTGGATGAAGAGATAGTAAGAAGTGCCGATGCTGGAGTCAGAGATAACACAATGTGGAACTGGAGGAACACTGCAGGCCAGGCAACATCAGAGGAACAGGAGAGTCTGAATGCTTCTTCAGAAGTCATTCAGTCCTCTAGCTCCACTCTGTGTTATCTCATGATTGATGAATCTTTTGAAGACATTACTCACAAAATTGATAGATGTAGTATTTTCAGATTTTCAAAAGGTTTTGGACAATGTCTCCATGGGACACTGATTAGAAAGGTTACGGCTCGTGAGATAGGATGTAATGTACTGGCATGGATTCTTGGTTGGCTGACAAACAAAACAACAATCAGAGTATATGTATCATTCTCACATGGCCAGGGCTGTGATGATTGGGGTACTACAGGCATCGATACTTGGACTTGGCCTCCAGCTGTTCACAACATATACCAATGATTTGGAGGTGGAAACCAAATGTAAAATTTCCAAATTTGAGATCACAAAAGGCTACATTGGAATGTGCATTGCCAGGGAAGTGTGGAACAGCTTTTGGAACATTGTGAACAGAGTTAGTGCATGGGCAGCGAACATGGCAAACAGTATGTAACTTGGAAAAATGTGAGCTTAGCCATTTTGTCAGGAGAATCAGATATGCAGATTATTTCTTATATGGTAAAAAAATTGTAACGTGTAAACATACAAAAAGACCTAAGTCTCCTTGTTAATAAGTCACTGAAGTCTAACATGCAGGTACAGCAAGTTATTAGGAAGGCTAATGGAATATTAGCCCTTATTGCAAGAGTAAGGTTACAGGGAACATGCAAAATTACTGTAAAAGCTTCTGTCAGTATATGAATAGAGTAAGATGAGATTAGACAAACGTATGCTCCTTATGGTCAGAAACAGGAGAAGCTATGATGGGGAACAAAGAGGTGGCAGATGAATTTATTACATAACAAAAACAGATAATGCTGAAGAAAGTCAGCAGATCTGGCAGCAGCTGTAGAGAAAAAGAAACAGAGTTATTAACATTTTCGGTCAAGTGACCTTGAATCAAAATTGAATATATATTTGGTTCTGTCTTTGCAAAGCATGACACATATAACTCAAAAATTTTGAGGAATACTGGATGTGCTGAATGGGAGGAACTGAAAGATATCAGTTTTACGAGGGAAATGACGTTGGGCAAATTGATGTGATTGAGGGCTGATAAATCCCCAAGGCCATAATAATCTACATGTACTTAAAGAATTTCCCTAGAAATGGTGGATGTGTTGGTGGTCATTTTTCAAGATTCAATAGACATTGGAACAGTTCCTATGAACTAGAGAGTAGCTAGTGGAACCCCTACTTTTTTTTAACAAGGGAAGAAAAGAGTATAGACCACATAGCCTGACATTGGTAGTGGGGAAAATGCTAGACTCTATTGTCTTGAAAGAAATTAATAGTGTACCACTTGTAAAACAATGACAGAATAAGATAGAGTCAGCATGGATTTACAAAAGGGAAATCATGCTTGACAAATTCACTGGAATTTTTCGAGGATGTAATTAATAGAGTTGACAAAGGGAGGCAGTGGAAGTGTTTTCCTTGGGCCTTCAGAAGGCTTTCAATGAGGTCCCACGAATGCAGTTAGTGTGTAACTTTAAAGTGCATGGGATTGGAGTATTGCACAAACGTGGATAGAAAACTGGATGGTCAACAGAAAGCAAGGAGGAGGAATAAACAGGTTATTTTCTGAGTGACAGGCAGTGAATGGTGGGGTACCGCAGGGGTCAGTGCTTGGACACCAGCTATTCACAAAATATATTCATGATTCGGTGAAGGAACTAAATGTTTGCAAAAAATGTCTCCAAGTTTGCAAATAGTACAAAGTTGGGTAGGAGGGTGAACTGTGAGGAATGTCCTTATTTGAGGAAGGATGTTCTGGTTGAAGATGGAACGAAACTGAGGTTTAGCAGATGAGTTTCTGGGTCAATTGAATTGATGTATATAGGGGCACTCTGTATTTGGCTCTGTAAGGTGAGTTGTACCTGAACACATTAAGTGGCCAAGATAATAAAATGTGACGCTGGATGAACACAGCAGGCCCAGCAGCATCTCAGGAGAACAAAAGCTGACGTTTCGGGCCTAGACCCGTCATCAGAGAGTGGGATGGGGTGAGGGTTCTGGAATAAATAGGGAGAGAGGGGGATGCGGACCGAAGATGGAGAGAAAAGAAGATAGGTGGAGAGGAGTGTATAGGTGGGGAGGTAGTGAGGGGATAGGTCAGTCCAGGGAAGACGGACAGGTCAAGCAGATGGGATGAGGTTCGTAGGTAGGAGATGGCGGTGCGGCTTGGGGTGGGAGGAAGGGATGGGTGAGAGGAAGAACAGGTTAGGGAGGCAGAGGCAGTTTGGACTGGTTTTGGGATGCAGTGGGTGGAGGGGACGAACTGGGCTGGTTTTGGGATGCGGTGGGGGAAGGGGAGATTTTGAAGCTGGTGAAGTCCACATTGATACCATTGGGCTGCAGGGTTCCCAAGCGGAATAGGAGTTGCTGTTCCTGCAACCTTCGGGTGGCATCATTGTGGCACTGCAGGAGGCCCATGATGGACATGTCATCTAAAGAATGGGAGGGGGAGTGGAAATGGTTTGCGACTGGGAGGTGCAGTTGTTTATTGTGAACCGAGTGGAGGTGTTCTGCAAAGCGATCCCCAAGCCTCCGCTTGGTTTCCCCAATGTAGAGGAAGCCACACCGGGTAGAGTGGATGCAGTATACCACATTGGCAGATGTGCAGGTGAACCTCTGCTTAATGTGGAAAGTCATCTTGGGGGGTGAACCTCTGCTTAATGTGGAAAGTCATCTGCCAATGTGGTATACTGCATCCACTGTACCCGGTGTGGCTTCCTCTACATCGGGGAAACCAAGCGGAGGCTTGGGGACCGCTTTGCAGAACACCTCCACTCAGTTCGCAACAAACAACTGCAACTCCCAGTCGCAAACTATTTCCACTCCCCCTCCCATTCTTTAGATGACATGTCCATCATGGGCCTTCTGTAGTGCCACAATGATGCCACCCGAAGGTTGCAGGAACAGCAACTCATATTCCGCTTGGGAACCCTGCAGCCCAATGGTATCAATGTGGACTTCACCAGTTTCAAAATCTCCCCTTCCCCTACTGCATCCCTAAACCAGCCCAGTTCGTCCCCTCCCCCCACTGCACCACGCAACCAGCCCAGCACTTCCCCTCCACCCACTGCATCCCAAAATCAGCCCAGCCTGTCTCCGCCTCCCTAACCTGTTCTTCCTCTCACCCATCCCTTCCTCCCACCCCAAGCCGCACGTCCATCTCCTACCGACTGACCTCATCCCATCTCCTTGACCTGTCCGTCTTCCCTGGACTGACCTATCCCCTCACTACCTCCCCACCTGTACTCTCCTCTCCACCTATCTTCTTTACTCTCCATCTTCGGTCCGCCTCCCCCTCTCTCCCTATTTATGCCAGAACCCTCACCCCATCCCCCTCTCTGATGAAGGGTCTAGGCCTGAAGCGTTAGCTTTTGTGCTCCTGAGATGCTGCTGGGCCTGCTGCGTTCATCCAGCCTCACATTTTATTATCTTGGATTCTCCAGCATCTGCAGTTCCCATTATCACATTAAGTGGCCCATGCCTGCTTCCAAGATGCAAGCAAAAGCGAAGCAAAACTAAACAGCTTGTTCACACAGTGAAATACAAGGGTATCTTTGAATAGAACTGCTGGAAGGTCAGTAAAAGAACGCTGTATGTTCCTATCTGAGACATTTCTGATAAAAGGATGCCTTAGGGCAGATAAATGACCAATTCCAGCTTTATTAGTGAAAGGATGATTGTCACACTAAATTAACAACATCAGGATTAAGTCCTTAAGCAGCTGCAAGGATAGCAGCTAAAGTTATTTTGCAGCAAATAGTTGCTTCTTTGAAGCTACCTGCAATATTAAATAGTTTCTAGCTGAAAATGTTGTAACCATAGAAGTTGGTTTCAATGCATAATCAGAATATAATGCAAGCCTTAAAGAAACATTAAAGCTTAGATGCGAAAGTTAACTAGCCTTAGGAGATACCTTCGTTTATACCCTGAACAAGATAGATTGCTCACAACCCATAAATTACAAAATTCTAACAGTAGAAGTAGTTGTATAACATTACACTTTATAATTAGCTTAATAACAGAAGTTAACTTTACAGCAATTAGTTAAAATGAACTACCTTTTTATTTTAACATTACGTAATTGGGACAGTGGGAAGTATTAGCGGAATAGCTGACTTTGATAAACCTCATGTAGTACAATCAATGATACAATTCACACTGTCCTTAGATATAAGAAGCCTGAGACAGACATGCAGGAATGCAGCCAGTCAGCTTTTGGAATGTGAATGAATAGGATGCATTGAAAGATCCCATGGCGTAGAGAGAAGACCATGGGAACCTGGGGCTGTCCATGGAATGCCATTATTGATTAGGTGACTCACAGGATTGGGTGTGTGGGAAGGACAGTGACTGTGCTGTATTTGTTCACTGTAACAAAGTGTATAAAACGCTGTATTTTCACTGTAAAAATCAGACTGTGTCATTAATCTCCCTTCCAATTTGGGGAAGATTCTTTGGCCCTCTCCCTGCATCAACCTGTTTCTGCTTGAATAAACATCTTCCACTCACCTGAATCCTGCCTGCCTCCTGAGGTTTCTTCCCCAGCTGGACAAAACACTCCAACAACTTTTTCTTTTATTCATTAATGGGATGTCGGCATCACTGGGCAGGCAAAATTTATTGTCCATCCCTAATTTTCCAGAGGCCAATTCAGAGTCAACCACATTGCTGTGGGTCTGGAGTCACATGTAGGCCAGACCAAGTAAGGGTGGCAGTTTCCTTCCCTAAAGGACATGAGTGAGTCACATGGATTTTATTTTCCCCTGAGAGTCGACAATGGATTCACTGGCATCATTAGATTCCTAATTCCAGAGATTTATTCCATTCAAATTCCACCATCTGCCGTGGCGGGATTCAAACCCAGGTCCCCAGAATCTTATCTGGATCTCTGGATTAACAATCCAGTGATAATACCACTGTCCCATCACCTCACCATAAGAAGAGATGCAGAAGAGAGACTATATCAGTTTGAACTGTATCCACTGCAGTTCAGGAAAATGAGAGGGATCTCACAGTAGCCCCTAAAATTCTAACAGGACTAGACAGGGTAGGCATAGAAAGCGTAGTCCTAATGATCAGGCAGTCCAGAGCATGGGGTCACATTCTGAGAATACGTGATTGGCTATTTAGGAGGAAGAGGAGAAATATCTCAACTCAGAGAGAGGGGCTGAAGAACTAAAAGAATCAAAAGATGTGGAGGTAACGGAAGAACAGTGTACTGAGTCGGATCATCTGCCATGGTCATACTGAATGGCGGTTCAGGCTCAAAGGGCTGAATGGGCTACTCTTGCTCTATGTTTCTCTGATTTGAATACAGGGGTAGTGAATTCTTGCTGCATTTGTACAGGAGCTTGGTTAGACTGCAACTGGAGTACTGTTACAGTTATGGCCTCTTTATTTCAGGAAATATGCTATTGCCATAGGGAGAGTGCAGAAAAAAAAAATTCTCTATATTTGTTTCCAGGATGGTAGGACAGTATTATGAAGAGGGGTTGAGCACATGTATTCTCTAGAGTTTTAAAGATTGAGAAGAGGTCTCATTGAAATTTACAAAATACTTAAAGGAGCAGATTTGAGGCAAATATTTCCTCAATTTGGAGAGTATAGATCAAGGGGGCATAAGTTAAAAGTTAAAGGGATGTCACTTAGGTCTGAGATGAATAGAATTATTTTACTCAGACGGTCATGAACCTTTGGAATTCTCGACCTCAGAAGGTTGTGGAAGTTCAATTTCTGAGTACGTTTAAGGTATAGATGATCCGACTCAGTACACTGTTCTTCCGTTACCTCCACATCTTTTGATTCTTTTAGTTCTTCAGCCCCTCTCTCTGAGTTGAGATATTTCTCCTCTTCCTCCTAGAACACAGAACATTACAGCGCCGTACAGGCCCATCGGCCCTTGATGTTGCGCTGACCTGTGAAACCAATCTGAAGCCCATCTAACCTACACTATTCCATTATCATCCATATGTTTATCCAATGACCATTTAAATGACCTTAAATTTGGTGAGAAATCAAATTTCTGATTACCAGTGGTGTACGAAGTTCTGAAGATGTCCTGAGCTTATGACTTTGAAATGTTTAATCGGCCATGATTGTATTGAATGGCAGGGCAGACTCATAGGGTTGAATGGTCTAGTCCTTTTCCTAATCACCTTTCTTTTCAACAAAGTCTGTAGCAAGCATTAAGCATGGTGCAACTGATTCCATCAAGAATTCGTGGCTAATGAAAGGAACATGGGAATGGATTAAACACAATTACACTTCGTTCATCAGAGGACAGGAGAGATGAATAGACCCTTCAATGTCTTTCTCTTTGTGGCCAGAAGGAGCCCAAGTACCTCCTTCATCACAACACCCCTTGGTCTTTTTTCTAATTCATCTATGGGACGTGGGATTCATTGGCTGGTCAGCACTTATTGATATCCCTAGATGCCTGTAAAAATGTGATGGTGAGCTGTCTTCTTGAACCATTACAGTCCATTTATTGCACACCCATTCGGGAGGGAATTCCAGAGTTAACGTTTCAGGTCCGTTGACCTTTCCTCAGAACAGATGGTGGCTGAGAAAATGTCAGTTTATATGCAGAAAATAGGGAGGTGTGTGGGGTAGGGGGTAAATGATGGGGTAGAGCCCAAAGAGAGAGAAAGACAGTTGGCTCTCTGATGAAGGGTCTAGGCCAGAAACGTCAGCTTTTGTGCTCCTGAGATGCTGCTTGGCCTGCTGTGTTCATCCAGCCTCACATTTTATTATCTTGGACTGACATAGGAGTTGCTAACGATTGGGCTGGGAGGGTGAATAGTTGTTAATGGGGGTTGTTACTGACTAACAACAGGGGGGTGTGTAGTGGCAGTAACAAGGCTTGGTGTGTGGGATGGGGGCTGGGACATGGGAGAGCTTAGGCCCTAAAATTATTGAACTCAATATGGAGTCCGGAGGGCTGTAGGACCAGATGCTGCCAGACCGGCTGAGCTTTTCCAGCAACTTTGTTTTTGTTCCTGATTTACAGCATCCGCAGTTCTTTTGTTTTTTTTTTAGTCAATAGTGTTAGTTTGGAAACCTTTACTATAGCAGTTGAACATCTGCCGCCAAACTTGCAACCATATTGCTCCTCTTAAAGTCACTTTTGGGAATAAAGTTGGAAATATTTTAGTTGCAAAAATGCCATTGACCAAGGCACCTGATTTTCAGATGGCTGCAGTGGAGCTTTTACATTCATGTCAAAGCAAGGAATTAGGCCATGCTTCCATTAGCTTGGCAGGAAGCACCATGCCGGATTTACCACTGCACACAGAGGGGATGCTGAATGTGGTGATTCTAATATCATCATTGACAGCTCGGCTACAAGCATCAAAAGAAAATGAAATGACCTTATCAGGCTCCTGTAGTTAGGCTTCTATTTATGTCTCTGCATTTAGGCAATAGCACACAATTTCCCCTGCACAACTCATCCTTTCCTCCATACTTTCACCAAGCCTCTCTGCCAATTATAAGTGGATACTTTAATGTAAATCATTCTGCAAATCATACACACACACAGACACAGACACAGACACACAGACACACACACACAGACACAGACACACAGACACACAGACACAGACACACACACAGACACAGACACAGACACACACACACAGACACAGGCACACAGACACACACACACACACGGACACACAAACTCAACATGAGTGCACTTACATGCAGTTGGTAAATTGTCTATATGCAATTCTTTCAGAGATTTTTTTCCTTCTTCATAATTCAGAACAAGATTATTATAAACGTTAGTAAGTTTATAACATGTTGCTCAGAGAATAGGTCAGTTGCATTGCATCATGTAACATTTCACTTCAGTGCAATTAAAAACTGTTGTTACGGTAAGAGAAGACTTCAAGTTGTTTTAAATTTGTTATAATATTCACATTATCTAAGCTTCCAAGATGATCTTTCAGACTGACATTAATAAGTTTAACTACATTACAATCGCAAACATCTGAAGTTGAGAATAATTTTGAATTGGTTAAGAATCATTACTGAATCAAGATGGTTCAGGTAAATCACGTTTATGCGAAATTTCAGTTCATGAATGCAAAAAGATTTACTATTTCAGAAAAAAATGTCACAGTACCATTTATCTTTGCCAGCATCGCAGTTACAGTGGTACTTGGTATCCAAGCAGCTCTCCTCCAATCCGCAGGCACATTTCTGAATGCCTGGTGACGAACCTCCCCAGTAAGTTTGCTTCTCGTTGGTCCTCCCGATCCACCAGGTCAATGGTGCGCCATCTGAAAGAAACTTGGAAATATTACTAAGGTGAAACTGTCAAGACTACTGGATTCTTCCATGAATAAACTTATTTCTAACATCATGGAGGAATTTCTACGTTCATGAGGATGAGAGCGAACAGTGCTGAGAAAGAAAAGAACACACCATAGGTATGTCTGTCTCTCTCTCTAATGAGAGAACAGACCAATGGTCCTGTATGAATGTGACAGCTGGAGATTTTGAGAATTTTATTTGAGAGGGTGAATAACTCCCTTATTGTTTGACTTAATAAGGCAAACTAATAAAGATATTGAGAGATACAGAAAAACACAAACAAATGCGGATACTGGAAATCAGAAGCAAAAACAGCAATTGCTCAGAAAATTCATAAGGTCTGGCAGTATCTGTGGAGAGAGTGCATAGTTAACATTTCGGATCCAGTGACCCTTCTTCTGACCTTTTTTTGACAAATACCTTGTCAACATCAAGAGTGAAAGTAATTACTGTGAACAAGTAGAAAGATTAGAACGGAATCCTGTCGGAGCCAGGACAGAACTTCTTCAAGATAGAAAGGATATGGCAATGAGTTATACATGAAGCAAAACAAAACTCAAAGAACTGCAGATGCTGGAAATTGGAAACAAAAACAGAAATAGCTGGGAAAACTCTGAGAGAGGGTCACTGAACTCATGTTGTTATCTCAGCTTTCTCCCCACAGATCCTGCCAGGCCTGCTGAGATTTCCAAAGAGATTGAGAGACACTGGAGTAATTCAATCACTTACGCTGGCTGACAACACAAGCTGTCTACCTGAAAGGCTAAAGCATAGTAAAATATTGATTGGAGGTGTACATGAAGGTTAAAAACAGTCTCATTATACAGAGATAGTAGGAACTGCCAATGCTGAAGTCTGAGGTAATAAGGTGTGGAACTGGATGAACACAGCAGGCCAGGCAGCATCAGACGACCAGGAAAGCTGACTTTTTGGGTCTGGGTTCTTCTTCAGAAATGTGTCCCCAGTTACAATGACCTTATGACCTCAATCGTTGTGAGTACATGTCCAATTCATGGTAATACCAGGCAAGTCAGATTTCTAACAGGAACCTGGTAGAGTAGATCATCATTTTTCTGTGATTTCTACAACCAACATTATCATTTATCAAAATCAAGCACACACTGTTACAGTCTTTAAACAATAACTTACAAGGAAAATTTATCAACAGCAATGTGGATAAACAAAGAAAAGAGAAATGAAAAACCGAAAGAACTGTGAATGCTGTAAATCAGGAACAAGAACAGAAGCTGCTGAAAAAGCTCAGCAGGTCTGGTAGGATCTGTGAAGAAAAAAATCAGAGTTAATGTTTTTGGTCTGGTGGCCCTTCCTCAGGAAAAAGAAAAAGTATTTTTCCTTATAAGATGCTTCAAAAGATTATTAAACACGCAGTAGAAATAACTCAAGCATGGCACAATTTACAACTATTGTTGCATTTCCAAAGACATCCAGCACTTTACACACACCTCCCTCTGTGTGAAAAAGTTGCCCCTTGTGTCCTTTTTCAATCTTGTCCCTCTCACTTTAACCTATACCCTCTAGTTACAGATTCCTTTGCCCGTGGGGGGGAAAAATCATTAGCTATTCATTTTTACCAATGGCCCTCATGATTTTATAAATTTCTATAAGATCAACCATCTAGACTCTAATGTTCCTGGGGAGAAAGTCCCAGTCTATCTTTGTCAGTCAAACCTTCGAGTCCTGGCAACATCCTTGTAAATTCTTTCTGTATCTTTGTAACTTAATAACATCCATCCCGAAGTGATTGTCATGAGGTCAGCCAGGTGAGCCTCATTGCATATGAGTTCCCTGATTGGGGATGTTATCCTCGTCCGATCAGGGCGCCCTGGCTGACAGATATAAGCAGGAGTTTCAGGGATTCTGTTCACTCTGAGAGCTGACTGTGAGGATGGGGGCTCAATGTCAAAGACTCTCCACGTGTTAATACAGGGTGATTTGGTGATGGGATACTTGCTCTGTGAAGCTATTTCACTTACTATAGCAGGCTGACCTGTATTGTACACAGTATTCTAAAAGTGGCCTCACTAATGCCTTGAACAAACGCAACATGATGTCCCAACTCCTATGTTCAACGCTCTGACCAATGAAGGCATTTAGAAATCATTTGGAATACCAGCTGATCAGAAATGGATAGCGGTCCATGAGGTGACAGTTCCATCTGAGTTTAGATAATGACACTTTACAAACTGGTTGAGAACATTCTGAGGCAAGGCACTTTAATATCAGGAAAATACAGATTAAAATTTTATTCATCCGAAATACAAAAAAAAAGCTACTCTTGCTGGCAGCAAGTCGGAAACTTCCGACCATTATTTAAATCTGCCCCCTTAATTCAGTATAACAAAGTGTAGAGCTGGATGAACACAGCTACTTGGATGCTACTTGGCCGGCTGTGTTCATCCAGCTCAATACTTTGTTATCTCAGATTCTCCAGCATCTGCAGTTCCTATTAACCCTTCATTCAGTGCCAGCTTTCAAAGAATCATTTTGCCAAGGTCTAAATAGTTTGTGTGGCACCCGTACTGAAAACTGAGAGTGGGAATCCATATCTTTTAAGAATTAAACAATAAGATTTCTTGAGGTGATGTTTTTGGAAAAATTACATCGAAAGTGATAGTGAAGAAGTTAGTTTTTGTTACAGGATTTGGAGTATCCAATGAAACACAATTTTATGTCCTAAACATCTAAAGAAGTAATGAATAGTTGTTTGAGATGAAAACAACTTACATCCTCAGCTTACCAAGTGTCAAGGAACTTTAAAAACTTACTTCAATAAATCTTGAAAATAATAATTATGGTTCCTTTTCAAGAATCTTGTACTGATTGGGATAAATAAATCCCCTTATTACTGTTTGCCATTAAGGATGACAGTATTAGGGAGATTGGACAAACACAATTTTTGATAACTCTGATTTATTTAAAATATGTTTGCAAATACCATTGACCAATACAGCCAAAGAAAATCTCAGGTTTAGTAACCGCAGGTGGATTTTATCAATGTAAAGGTATACTGTTGCATGAAAAATGAATAGAACAGCATATCCTTCACTGCCAGTTGTTCCAGGCTTCCTTCTCACAGGGAAAAAGATGGGTGCTTTAATGATGGAAGTAAGAGCTGAGCACTCATGTGCTAAAAGTAAACCATCAACTAAAGAATGTTCCCTTGACCTTAGAGATACAGTTCAATGTTGTAAATATAAATATGCATCTATGAAATAAAATGTTCAGCCATGCTTCTGGGCCAGCACTTATTGCCTGACATTATTTGTCCTCAAGAAAGAGCTGCCTTCTTGAATCACTGCAGTCAAATGCAACAGCAACTTATCAATGATTAATTGATAAGAGATTAGAGTTGATGAGAGGGAGCCAGTGGATGTGGTTTATTTGGACTTTCAGAAGGCTTTTAACAAAGTTCTACATTAAAGATGAGTGAAAATGAAAGCACACGGGATTGGGAGTAGTGCATTGAGATGCATAGAAAACTTGTTGGCAGATGGGAAAAGAGTAAGAATAAACTGAGATAACAAAGTGTGGATCTGGATGAACACAGCAGGCCAAGCGGAGTCTTTTCTGATGTAGGGTCTAGGCCTGAAATGTCAGCTTTTGTGCTCCTAAGATGCTGCTGGGCCTGCTGTGTTCATCCAGCTCCACACTTCGCTATCTCGAATTCTCCACCATCTGCAGTTCCCATTACCTCTGATAGGAATAAACTGAAATCTTTCTGAATGTGTATGTATGACAGAAGCAGTATTATGTGGATTAATGTGAAGTTATCCATTTTTGGAGGAAAATCAGGCAGCAGATTATTATCAGAATGGCTATAAATTGAGAGAGAGGATTGTATCTCCAGACATCAGTCACCGAAGATAAGCATTGAGATGCAGTAGGTGGTAAAGAAGGCAAATGGCACATGGGACTTCATAGTGACAGGATTCGTGTACAGGAGCATGAATGCCTTGCTGCATTTGTTCAGAGCTTTGGCGATACCACACCTGGAGTGATACTGAGTATGGTTTTGTTCTCCTTACCTGAGGAAGGATATCCTTGCTAAAGAGGGAGTGCAGCAAAAAGCTCACTAGACTGATTCTTGAGATGGCAGGGCTGATGCATGAGGAGAGCTTGAATCGGTTAGGATTATCTTCACTGGAGTTCAGAAGAATAAGCGAGGTCTCATTGAAATCTATAAAGCTCAAATTGGATTAGGTAGGATAGGTACAGGAAGGATGCTTCTGATGTTAGGTCAGTCCAGGACCAGAAGTCACAGTCTCATGACAAACTATTTTGGACTGAGATGAAGAGAAATTTCTCCACCAGGAGAGTAGTGAACCAATGGATTTCACTTCCCCAGAAAGTAATCAAGACCAAGGCATTGTATCATTCCAAGGAGGAGTTGGATGTAGCACTTGAGGCTGAAGGGATCATAGAATCATAGAATCCCTACAGTGTGGAACAAGTCCACACCAAACCTAACAGCAACCCACCCAGATCCATCCCCCTATAGCCAACCTAATCTACACACCCCTGAACACAATGGGCAATTTAGCATGACCAATCCACCTAGCCTGCACATCTTTGGACTGGAAGAAAACCAGAGCACCCAAAGGAAACCAATGTAAACATAGGGAGAACATGCAAATTCCACACAGATAGTCACCCAAGGGCGGAATTAAACCTGGGTCCCTGGAGCTATGAGGCAATAGCGCTAACCACTGAGCCACCATACCACCCAAATATGGGGGAAAAGTAGAAACAAGTTACTGAGTTGGATGATCAGCCATGATGATAAGGCTGAATGGCTTACTCCTGCTCCTATTTTCCACTTCTCTATCCAAAGGCCAGTGAAGAGTTATGCAATCATGTTGTGCATATCAATAACTTGGTTATGTTCAGCCAGACCTCAGGAAAACATTTACAACACATGAACAAATTGTTTTATTGTTTACAGAGCCAAAATGGCTTAAATTTGGACAAAAGTAAATTTGTCAGAGCACAGGTACATGCATTTGGGCTGCACCAAAACTAAAAGAGAAATCTTATCGTATGTCAGTTCTGATGGATTCCATCAGAAATTTGTTCCAAGTTTCAGAACTGTGCTCTCTCTTCTGAAAAGTTTGTTCGACATTTCAGACAATTCTTATGTATTATTGCTTTTGCTTTTCATTTTTGGCTGATAAACTTTTGTGCTGTCTTGTTAGTACATTAGGCAGCTTTTTGTGAATTTATTTAGTGGTAAGTAAAAAGAAAAATGAAAACTCTGGACATCAAAGGCTGGTCTCAAATTTAGATTGGTCTTAGAATCCCTATAGTGTGGAAGCAGGCCACTCAGCTCATCAATTCCACACCAATGCTCAGAAAAGCATCCCACCAAGACCCACTCCGCTATGCCCATAACCCTGCATTTACCGTTGCTCATCCACCTTGCCTGTACACGATTGGGAATTGAGCATGGCCAAAGCACATCTTTGGTCTGCGGGAGGAAACAGGAGCACCCAGAGGAAACTCTTGCAAACACAGGGAGAATGTGCAAACTCCACACAGTCACCTAAAGCAGGAATCAAACCTGGATCCCTTGTGCTATGAAGCAGCAGCGTGAACCATTGAGTCACTGCACCTCCCCGATAGTATTATTTGCTGGGAGTGTAACAGTTTAAAGCATTAATATTAATATGTAAAATGAATAGTCTATGTAATCAGTGATATAGATCATGCATTGGGAGTAATGGATTAAATTTTGCCATGACATTTAAAGGAATGTAATCGATGATCCCTTTGCTGATCTACCCCATTTAGAGACATGCTCCTGCAAACAAGTACTTCACATAGCAAATAATCTTGTATTCCCCCGAATTAGATTTGCTGATTTAGTGCCAAGCACTTCCCTTACCCAGATTCTTGCCTGACTTCATGCCAATGCATCTACAGAGACTTAATTGGCAGAGCCTCAACTTATTTCACTCGGAACCTTTTGCACTTGCTAATGTCAGGAGACTCATTCCATCTGTCTGGTTTCACAACCTAGATACCAGAGGTAAAAGGGACAATGTTCCAAGTCTCCAAAACACCCACTCCCCACAATTGTTCATTCTTGGCATGTCAGCCAATTAGCCACCTTTGAGAGGTTTCAGAATTAGCATTTCTGTCATTAACTTAGCCTCTAAATATCACTAAAAATTCATGCTTTTGTAATTAAAAGCAGAACTTGCTGGCAACCAATTATATTCTGCAACAGATTTTAACTACTTATTCAATCTGTTCTCCTGGCAGTGAAAACCAATTAATTTGCATTCTCTCACACTCACACAAAAAAAACAGCAACAGCTCTAAGGTGAAATCTTTGCCGAGTTTCAACCACTCATTTCTCATGGAAATTCCCTTCGCACACTGCGAAGATGATGCACAAACGATCGTGTCCAAAATAATTGGATTTCTCACTTAAAATCACTTGGTGTTTTATTCACTAGGGCAATTTTCATTTCATCAAAAGACTTTTCATTCTCTTTAGTGAGATATCTGCTCTGTGGCTTCAGTCATCCTTTCTTTGAAAGGCTCATCAGAAATATAACCAAAATCCATTTGGTTCAGTGGTGTGCCATACTTCAATATTTTCTTGTCACTTAAAGTGCTGATTCTGATGAAAATCAACGGCCAGGGTGTTTTTTTGTTTTCATTGTGTCTACTTCAAGTGAGAATTCAACCTTCCATTTGACAACCACATCAAAACACACTTGGGTAAAGACTGACAAAACAATCTTGTCAAGTTTATAACAGGCTGGATTTTTTTGATGGGCGAAGTGCTGCGGAATGTCATTGGATTTGGGACAACTAACAGCCCCAGTGGCAGAGGTGGCATAAAAATAAGTGGGCAGGTAGGTGGTGAGGAGGACACACAGAGTCAGCTGAGGGAGTTGGATGGGCTAAGCGAGTGGAAGAAATCTTGGCACATGGAATATAATGTGGGAAAATGTGAAGCAATGCATCTTGACAGGAAGAATAGAGGAGTTGAACATGATTTAAATGAAGAATGCTGCAGAAAGGTATGGAACATAGGAACGGGAGAAGGCCCTTCAGTTCTTCTAGCCTGTGTCGCCAGTCAATAAGATCATGGTAAATCTGTAACGTCACTCCATGTATCTGTGTTTGGTCCAAATCCCTAAATATCTTTGTTTAACAAAAAATTATCTAACTCCGATTTACAATTAACAACTGGTCCAACATCCACTGCTGTTTTTGCAAGAGAATTCCAAGCATCTATCATCCTTTGTGTATAGAAGTGCTTCCTAAGATTTGACAGGCTTGATCTATTCTGAATCCATTCTTGTTCACCCCAATTAACTGAACATTTTCAAGGTTTTCAGTAACTCCGTCTTTGATTATAGGCTCCAACAATTTCCTCACTAGAATTGTTAGGCTAAGGTGTTTGTAATTCCCCAGTTTTCCTCATTTACCCTTCTTAAAAAGCAGAGTAATATAAATAATTTTCCAATCCATACAGATGACTCCTGGATCTAGGGTACACTGAAAGCTTATGATAGTTGGGGCATCTGCAATGTGCTCCCCTACTTCCTTTAATACTCATAATGGAAATGGTTGGGCTTCAGGGATTTGTTGCTCTTGAATTCCAATAATTTCCTCAATACTGATGTTTTACTTCCATCAATTTTACTCAGTCCCTGTTCCAAACCCACTATCATGTTCCCCGGGACTTCTGGTAAGCTGTCATCCTTTTCTAATGCAAATATGGAGGCAAAGTAACTGTTCAACATATCTGCCACTTGGATGGAGATGCGGCTTGGGGTGGGAGGAAGGGATGGGTACTCCTGCAGTGCCACAATGATGCCACCCGAAGGTTGTAGGAACAGCAAGTCATATTCCGCTTGGGAACCCTGCAGCCCAATGGTATCAATGTGGACTTCTCCAGCTTCAGAATCTCCCCTTCCTCCACCGTATTCCAAAACCAGCCCAGTTTGTCCCCTCCCCCCACTGCACCACACAACCAGCCCAGCTCTTCCCCTCCACCCACTGCATCCCAAAACCAGTCCAGCCTGTCTCTGCCTCCCTAACCTGTTCTTCCTCTCACCCATCCCTTCCTCCCACCCCAAGCCACACCTCCATCTCCTACCTACTAACCTCATCCCACCTCCTTGACCTGTCCGTCTTCCCTGGACTGACCTATCCCCTCCCTACCTCCCCACCTATACTCTCCTCTCCACTTATCTGCTTTTCTCTCCATCTTCGGTCTGCCTCCCCCTCTCTCCCTATTTATTCCAGAACCCTCACCCCATCCCCCTCTCTGATGAAGGGTCTAGGCCCGAAACGTCAGCTTTTGTGCTCCTGAGATACTGCTGGGCCTGCTGTGTTCATCCAGCCTCACATTGTATTATCTAGCATATAATATGATGAAGGGCAGTAGGAAACAAGATAATTAGGAAGCTCACAAAGACCAACATTGGGCAACAAGAATAAACAAGGAGGGAGAAGATTAAGTATGAGGGTAAGATAGCCAGTAATATAAAGGAGGACTATAAGAGTTTCTTTCAATATATGAAGGGCATAAGTGGACACTGGATCACTGGAAAATGAAGGTGGAGACTTAATAATAGGGAACAAGGAAATGGCTGAGAAACTGAATAATTACTTTGCATCAGTCTGCATGGTGGAAGACACGGGTAATAGCTCAAAAATTCAAGAGTGTAGGGGGCAGAGCTGAGTCTGGTGGCAACGATCAAGGAAAAGGTGCGAGAAAAAACTGAACATCCTGAAGGTGGATCAGTAACCAGGACCAGATGGACTGCACCCCAGATTTCTAAAGGAGATAGTGGAATCGTTAGTGGTGATCTTTCAGGAATTGCTCAAGACAGGGAGGTTACCATTTGCAAAATAGGACAAAGTCAGCATGGTTTCATCAAGGGAAAGTCATGCCTGAAAAATCTGCCAAAATTCTTTGAGGAAGTAATAAGTAGGTTAGACCAAGGAGAGCCAATAGATGTTATCTACCTGGACTTCAAGAGGTCTTTGATAATGTACCACACAGGAGACTGCTGAGGAAGATAAGGCCCCATGGTGATAGAGGCAAGGTGCTAGCATGGATAGAAGATTGGCTGTCTGGCAGAAAGCAGAGAGTAGGGATAAAGGGGTCTTTCTATTAATGGCAGCCAATGACAAGTGGTGTTCCGCAAGGGTCAGATTGGGACCACAGCTTTTCACTTTGTACATTAATGATCGAGATGAAGGGACTGTGGACATTCTGGCTAAGTTTGCAGATGATACAAAGATAGGTAGAGGGGCAGGTAGTATTGAGGAGGTGGCCAGGCTGCAGAAGGACTTAGACAGGTTAGGAGAGTGGACAAAGAAGTGACAGGTGGAATGCAATGTGGGAAAGTGTGAGGTCATGCATTTTGGTAAGAAGAATAGAGGCATAGATTATTTTCTAAATGGGGAGAAAATTCCAAAATCTTCAGTACACAAAGAGACTTCGAAGTTCTAGTCCAGGATTGTCTCAAGGTGAACTTACAGGTTGAGTGAATAGTTAGGAAGGCAAATGCGAATGTTGGCATTTATTTTGAGAGGGCTTGAATATAAGAGCAGGGATGTAATTCTGAGGCTTTGATCAGCCACATTTGGAGTATTGTGTGCAGTTTTGGGCACCATATCTCGGGAAGGCCCTGAAATGGGTTCAGAGGAGGCTCACAAGATTGATCCCAGGAATGGAAAGCTGAACATATGAGGAATGCTTGAGGACTCTGGGTCTATACTTGATAGAGTTTCGAAGGATGAGGGGGGGATCTAATTGGCACTTGCAGAATACTGAATGGCCTGGACACAGTGGATGTTGGAAAGATGATTCCACTGGTTGGAGTGACTGGAACCCAAGGGCACAGCCTTAGAGTAAAGGGAAGACCTTTTCGGTCGGAGATAAGGAGAAACATCTTCAGCCAGAGACTGGTAAATCTATGGAATTCACAGAAGGCTGTGGAGGCCAGGTCATTCAGTATACTTAAGACAGAGATGGATAGATTCTTGACTGTCAAGGGGATCAAGGGTTATGGGGAGAAAGTGGGAGAATGGGGTTGCAAAACTTATCAGCCATGATTGAATGGTGGAGCAGACCCGATGGGCTGAATGATCTAACTTCTGCTCCGACACCTTGTGGTCTTATGGAATAGTGTAAAAGGTTTTGAACACTTATCTAAGGAAGGATGAACTGGCTTTGTAGGCAGTGCAGAGAAAGTTCACTCAGCTGGTATCTGGTATGGAAGGGCTGTCTTATGGGGAGAGGTTGAGGCGGTTGGGCATGTACACATTGGAGGTTAGAAAAACGTGAGGTGACCTTTGTGCAATATACAAGATTCTAAGTGGGCTTGAGAGGGTAGATGTGGACTGTTGTTCCCCTTGTGAGACAGCCTACGACCAGACAGCATAACCTCAACATAAGCAGTCTTCCATTTAAGATGACAAGGCATTTCCTCCATCAGAGAACAGTAGATCAGTGAAATTCTTTACTGCACAGGCTGTCAAGGTGGGGTCATTAACTATGTTCAAGACTGCGACAGACAGACATTTATTCCTAAAAGGAATCTAGGGGTTGTGGGGAAAAGACAGAAAAGTGGAGTTGAGGATTATCATATCATCCATGGTCTCAGCAAATGGCAGAACAGAATTAATTGACTACATGGGCTTTCTCCTACCTACAGTTGATGTTCTTAATACTGAGCTGGTATAATCACTGGAATCAAACTGAGAAATGGAGGAGTTTGCTGTGTCACCAGAATATCTAGCAGGCTCTGAGGTGATTCTTTATCTATTCACCCAAGTGAAAGCCTCAGTTGGATTTTCTGAACAATGCTGGTACATTCTGAATAAACCTACAAATCAGAGCTATGTCTTTAAGTTGAACCACATGTGGTATTGTAGTCTTGTATTAAGAGATCATTGATTCGTGGATCAGGGTCCACATGGTCATAAACAAAATAAGCAAGTAAACACTGACTCATATAATATTTAAAATATAACGCATATTTGCATATCGTCTATTTCAGTCTAACTTTATGGCTCTCTGGCTTCTTAAAGCCACAAATTTAATTCTGAAATTCATTGATTCCCACCAAGCTGTATTTTGTTAGGATTGACATAAAATTCACAGCTCGCACTTCAAGACATAAACAGCTTATGTTTGAGAATATCAACTAAATGACAGTCAGCTGTTCTTTAATTAGCTACATGGAGTTGACCTTTGTTTTAAAAATGTCTTGTTCTCTATTAATGCCTCGTGAATCCTTGATTCTGAAATTGTAGATGTTGAAGGAACTGATTGATATTACTCAGCCTAAAACTATGCAGTTTAATGCCATCTATGTTCGAGGTAAAGGAATAGAATTTAAAAGAAAGAGATTCACAGAGTTCCTCATTGAAGTGGATTTAAGTTATTCAATGTACGAGTAAAATTTGGAATATTACAATAAAGGAAGTCAGCAGTGTAGATCACAAAGAGATAAAATAACATGTTATATTTAACGCAATGGCGGAAACAGACACAAATGTAGGTTAGTTCTTGATTTGGCTGTGTGGAGGAGGTTGGAGATGGAGATGGGTGAAGGGGGAGAGATTATAGGATGTTCCCTTTGCTAATCTGCATTGCTAAATTCAATGGACTTCTCAACCATTGGCAGGGGAAGGGCAGGAGAAGTCTATCTCACCTGCACTTGTTTGGTAGATACATTTCAGACCATGGGACTCCGAAGGATTGTAGCCTCTTGGTATCTTTATAATTAAACTTATTTTGATGGGGCAATGGGAAGGTTGGGTTGGGGAGTCATAGCTGACCCTGGAGCTTGAGATGATTCCTTAATAAATGATTTGATTAACAGTGCTGGAAAAGGTTGTGGAGTTGCTTACATGATGTCTTCAGGTAAACATCTCCAGGAGAAGCGGCTAAGAACAGAACATGGGCCCTTGGCAGTATCATTAGTGGTCAGTCCAAGGCCTTTGACACATTCAGCCACACTCCCAGTAGGGCTTTTTGAAAGGGAATGGAGAATTCATCACACTAATTCTAATTCACTTCTAATTTGACAGCATAATGGCAGCATGATTACAGACGGCCTGGGGGTTGGCTAGCTCAGGTGGGTAGAAGGCTGGATTGTCAATGTGGAGTGATATCAACAGCCTGGGCTCAATTTCTGCATCGGCTGAAGTGAACATGAAGATACATCCTTCTCAACCTTTCCCGTTGCCTGAGGTATAGAGACCCTCAGGTTAAACCATCACCAGTCATCTCTCACGATAATAATGAAAAAGGAACTATGATGATTTAACTTTGCAAATGGTCTGTATAATTTCTTGGCCTTCTTGCTCACTCTCAGTCACTAATAGGGCTGTGTGTTAACTCCAGCACCAGCTTTCTGTTTGCCATGTTCTCTGACGCATCCCACAATAGTGATCCAGGGATATAAATTAGATGTTGTATGATCATGAAGCTGCTCCATTGTATATTTGCATGCTCCGAGAAAGCACTATCTCAATGGTTTCAGTGCAAGAGCAGAACCTGTCAGCAGTGAAAAGTTATAAGCAATGATTTCAAGAAGTAGGAGCAGGTGTAGGCTGTTCAGCTCTTGAGCTCACATGCCACTGAGTATAACAATTCAGTTACAGCACACCATGGCTTACTCATTTAATAGAATCCATCTACCTCTGCTTTAAAAATAATCAAGGATTCTGCTTCGACTACCTTTTCAAAGGGAGTTCCGAAGACTATCTTCTCAGACCATAAGACCATAACATATAAGAGCAGAATTAGGCTATTTGGCCCATCAAGTCTGCTCCTGCCATTCATTCATGACTGATATGTTTCTCAAGCCCTTTCTCCTGCCTTCTCCTTTCTAATCAAGAACCCGTCTATCTCTGTTCTGAATACACTCAATGACTTGGCCTCCACTGCCTTCTGTGGCAATGCGTTCCATGGATTAACCACCCTCTGGCTGAAGAAATTCCTCCTCATCTTAGTTTTCATGCTGTATAACCTCATGACTCTATCTCAGTTCTAAAGAGTTGTCCCTTCGCTCTTGGGCTGTGCCCTTGGGAACCTGTCTCTCCTACTATTAGAAACATCTTTTCCATGTCTACTCTATCCAGGCCTTTCAGTATTCCCCCCTCATCCTTCTAAACTCCATTGAGTACAGAGACAAAATAAAGACTGCAGATGCTGGAATTCAAGACAGACAAACAGGAAGCTCATAGATCACAGCCAGCCAGGCAGCATCTGGAGGAAAAGAACAGTCAACTTCTTGGCTATCACCTTTCTTCAGGACTGGACGTGAGGGTAGGGGAAGCTGCAGATAAAGAGAGGTAGAGGAGAGGCAAAGGCAAAACGGTGGTGATAAGTGGACAATGGTGGTAAGTGCGACCTGGTTCGTCGATGGGAGGGATGAATCCAGTTGGTGGTTGAAAGGGAGGATCAGATGGTGGAATGGAAGGGAGGAGATATGGCTAGTATAACCTTCCCACCCATCTCCCGGCTCTCCTTGGAGCTGACAGAGTATAGGAATCCAAGGGAGCTTTAAGAAGATAGAGATGATTGGAAACTGGGTGAAAATAGGGAATTGCAGCATTTTGATAGAGTTGAATAGAGATGAAGCACATAGGAATATCGGGAACAACAGGGCATTTAGTGATAAGTGGATGGGAACAAAGTGTTGCATGTAATAACTGCTGAAAGTCAGCGCTTGCTGAGTTTAAAATTAATCCATTAATGAAACTAAAAGTTTCAAGTTTAATATATTGTGGATTTTAATCTTGAACTACGCAATTCTTAATACATGATCCCTTTGCATGTGAACTTGAAAACAACTTGAAATGGTCCAACATTGCTTCATCACCGATTAAATTATTGAAAAACAAGAATCTCACTCTTGATTAATTTAAAATTTATGCAATTGAATTTCTATATTCAAAAGCATAACTCAAATTAAAAATAAATCAGCCTTGTCCCATTAAAATGTGATACGAGACTGTCCTAGATGACAAGCTAAAAGTTGTAAAGGAATTTAGCTCTGTATAAATATCATTTAAAAAAAACCCAAAGGGAAGCTCAGTTGCTGGGAATCAGAAACAAAGCAGAAATTGCTGGAAAAGTTCTGCAGTTCTGTCAGCACCCATGGAAAGAAAGCTTAGTTAACATTTCAGGTTCAGTGACCCTTCTTCAGAAATGATTGCAGCTAGAAAAAGTTGCCAAAGATACAAAGCGGAGAGGAGATACTGATAGATAGAGGTGGCGCCCAGAGAGTGAGAAAAAAAGTTGGACAGACAAAGAATGGGTGAAGGCCAGGCTGGAAGAATTAATAGCTGATAATTAAGGTTGTAAATAACTGACAATGAGTTGCTTGTGGGAGAAACCCATGAAACCCTGGTGTTTGGAGGTTAGCGTAAAAAATGGGAGAAGATGCTCAGGCCTTAACATTATTGAACTCAGTGTTGAGTCCAAAGGCTGCATGGTTCCCCAGCGGAAAATGAGATACAGTTCTTCCAGCTTGTGCAGAGCTTCACCGGAGCATTGCAGCAAGCCTGAGACAGGGATATTGGTCAGGGACCATGGTGTGTTGAAAAGCAATAGGAAGATCGAAGTCATTTTTGCAAACAGAACATTGGTGTTCTGAAAATTGTTTCTCCCATCCAAGTATTTTCTCCCCAGCAGACCACATCTGAGAGCAGCGAATACAATCTGCTAGACTGAGAAATTTCAGGTAAATCACTGCTTTGCCTGGAAGATGTGTCTGGGGCCTTGTGTGGTGAGAAGGGAGAAAGTAAATGGGCAGGTGTTACACCATTTGCAGTGGCATGGAAAGGTGCCACAGTGACTGAGGTTCTATTTGGGTAACTGGGTTCCTTTTCTCTCTGCAGTAAAAAAAATGCCTGAAGCCTGAAGGAAGCCTGTATATTTTCAGTAAACAGTTGCTGATAGCTATGGCTTGTAACCAGTAGCTGAGGGTCTGTGCAATTTGTATGCCAGTTGATTTGTGAGGAACTGAAAACTACCTGGGGAAGACAAATTAAAGAGCAGCAAATGACCAACCACAAATCAGGGGTGGCATGGTGGCTCAGTGGTTAGCACTGCTGCCTCACAGTGCCAGGGACTCGGGTTCAATTCCAGCCTCAGGTGACTGTCTGTGTAGAGTTTGTCCATTCTCCCTGTGTCTGTGTGGGTTTCCTCCAGGTGCTCTGGTTTCCTCCCACAGTCCAAAGATGTACAGGATGGGTGAATTGACCATGCTAAATTGCCCATAGTATTCAGGGAGGTGTAGATTAGGAGGATGGCTCTGGGTCGGATGCTCTGAGGTTAGGTGTGGACTTGTTGAGCCAAAGAGCCTGTTTCCATGCTGTAGGGATTCTATGATAAAGCCCTGATCATTCTGTTAAAGTCCTGATCATTCTCTTAGAAGAAGAATATTATGAAATTGGAAGGGAATGCACAAAAGATTTACAAGGATGGTACTGGGACTGGAAGGTTTGAGTTATGAGAAGAAGCTGGATTGGCTGGGGCTTTTATTGGCATGGACTTCTACTCACTGGAGAGTAACAAGTTGAGGGGTAACCTTGCAGAAGTTTATAAAATCATGAAGGGCATAGATACGGTGAATAGCAAAGGTATTTTCCCCAGGGCGTGGGAGTTTAAAACTTGAGAGCATAATTTTGAGGTGAGAGGAAAAAGGTTTAAAAGGGATCCGAGGGGCATTTTTTTCACACAGAAGGTGGTTTGTATGTGGAATGAACTGCCAGAGGAAGTGGTAGATGCAGGCACAGTACAACATACAAAAGACACTTAGATGGGTGCATGAATAGGAAAGGTTTAGAGCACTGCGGTCAAATGCAGGCAAATGGAATGAGTTTAGTTTGGGAAACCTGGTTGGCATAGGCAAAGCCGACTGAAAGGTCTGTTTCCATGCTGTAGGAATTTATGACTCTGTCCTATCTTTAAACTACGTGTAAATTTTGGGAATAGTGTCCAATCTCCTTCCTCAGGACTTGGCAGATTTGAAAACTGACTTCCTGAAATAAGAGGAACTTCTGAGAAAGGGTCGCCTGACCCAAAATGTTAACTCTGATTTCTGACCACAGAGGTTGCCAGACATGCTGAGCTTTTTCAGCAATTTCTGTTTTTGGTCATGAAATTAGATATCTCCTCAATGTTCCTCTGGTTCAAGTTCCATTTTATTTTCAAGTATTTCAGTTTTTTGTTTATCTTTTGTCCTATTAATAAATCCTCATTTATTATTTTGGTGCATTGTAGGCATGAAATTGCTCTTCAGTTCCATTGCAAACCAGTCATCAGCAAATTGGTAAAGCGTTCTATGCTTTTCCCTCATAGCCAGTAGGAAAATAAATCAGTGACAATGTAAAACAGGATGCTTGCTCACTAGTGCGCAATAGAAAAAGACCAATTTTACAGCACTATAGGCAATAGGAGGAAGCTGCTTGGCTCCACCTCTTCCTTAGAGCTGTCCAATCAGAAGCAGCCAATTTTATCTCAAATAAAAGCAAAATACTGAGGATTTTGGAGTTCTGAAACAAACGCTGAAAGTACTGGAGAAACTCAGCAGTGTCCATGGGCATCTGCTGAGTTTCTCCTGCAATGTCATTTTTCATTCCATCCATTTTGATCCTTCAATTCTACTCAGCATCTTAAAGGAAATCCATTCATAGAATCTTGGAATTATCACAATGCAGTTGGAGGCCATTCAGTCCAATGTATTTATACCAGACTCTCTAAATCAGTAGCTCATCTAGTGCCATGCTCCTGCCTTGTCCCCTTAAACCACATACTTTGTTCATAGACAAATTACTGCTATTAGTTATGTATTTGAATCACCAGTCAGTATGGTTGACGATAATGACTTTGACTTGGTTTCTCCAAACGTCTTTGCTTTGCCTCATTAAACAACTTTCGCTTTTCAAGACATAGTAGGAACTGCTGATGCTGGAGCCTGAGATTCCCTTTTCAATTCTGAGAAGAATCCAAACCTAAAATCTTTTTTTCAGAATCCTGCTCTGATTATGTATTGCTAACTATATTATTACAATGAGTGCAGATCTTCAGTTAGGCTATATTGACAATGTGATTTTCTTTGGTACATCAATCACACTCTAGTTTATCTGACACCAGATACATCTCATGAATAAATTTTAAATTCCACAGAAAGAAGTAGCCTTCAGGCTCATAAAAAATGTAATTTTTAACATAGCATTAACTTCAAAAAAATACGGGCCAAGAAAGGAAAACCATCCAGAGCTGAAAAGGACCTTGCTGTTGACATAACATTGTGGTGGGGAGAAAGATGTACTTAGGTCCAGGTGAGGATTTATATTAGCGATTGGAACGTTGCAACTAATTCAAGATTGATGTCAACATTTTAATGTGAACAATCTTTACTCCAAAGCTGTTTAATTATTTTTGGAAGCTAATAGTCACCAAGTTAAATCTCGTAAACCAGATGAAACATTAAAAGGACACTCTGAAAGCTCCCCTAAACAAATGCAACATTCCCATTGGCTCTTGGGAACAGCTTGCTCAAAGAAGTATAAACTGGAGATGAAACATCTGTGAAGACATCAATCAATTAAGAAAGTCTAAGGAGCATGCCTGTTAACTGGCAAAAGGATAGTTTAGAGCAAGTGTCATCGGACTAGTAATCTTGAAATGTTAGCTAATATCCTGGAGACATGAGTTTGAATCCATTAATGGCAGATTAGTGAAAAATTAAATTTAATAAAATTTGGACTTGGACAGCATTCTAATGGCAACTATGCAGTCAATTATTTTGAGGTAAAAGGTGTTTCACTAATTATACATGTACACAGATCCTTGAAAGTTGCCACCCAGGTTGACAGGGCTGTTAAGAAGTGTTTTAGCTTTTATTAATAGAGGGATCGAGTTCCGGAAACAAGAGGTTATGGTGAAGCTGTACAAAACTCTGGTGCGGCCGCACTTGGAGTATTGCGTACAGTTCTGGTCACCACATTATAAGAAGGATGTGGAAGCTTTGGAAAGGGTGCAGAGGAGATTTACTAGGATGTTGCTAGTTCATCAATCTTTTTATCTCTCTGATTAATATCTTTCCTTTTATATTTGCAAGCATGCCTCTATGGTGAGGTAATCCCCTCCTACACCCCAACAAAGAGAAAATAAAACAAACTCCACTTCTGGTTGAACTTTGATGCACTCCTTATTAAGTCATAGAAACAAAGAAACATAAAATGTAGAAACAACAGTAGACCTTTTATGTCATTTCTGTCATTCAATATGATCATGGCTGATCCTCTATCTCAATGTAATATTCCCACTTTATCCCTTTGGCTCCTTTAAAGCCAAAGATGTTACATACCTCTACCTTCAGTGATTTGGCCCCCACGGCCTTCTGTGGCAGAGAGTTCCAAAGGTTCCTACCTTTTGAGTGAAGATCTTTTTCCTGATCTCAGTCCTAAGTGGCCTACCCTATATCCTAAGTCTGTGACCATTGGTTCTACATGGTTCAAGTAGGTAAAATATTAGTCCAGAATCCATAAACAGACAGAGTAGGAAATAACTTTACACTTATTTTGAAGAAGGGGAAGATTAATCATAGTGTGTTTATGCACAGGTAGTGAAAAAGAAATCAAAAGATTTGATTTAAAAAGTACAATCTGTTTATAACATTATTTTTGCCCATGCTTGGGAACTGTATTTTTATTCCAAGGAACAAGTGCTTTAACTTTTGACCTTTGTAATGAGTAATAGATATAAGAAATGTCACTTCATCTTGTAGTTTTTCTGGCAAAACTATTGTTTGGCAGATAGAGTGATCAAACAACCATGACCAATGGTTAATAGTGAACGAGCCATTGCTGTGTCTTTAGCCGACCTCTAACTAGCTTTGATTGATGGGCGACCAGGTCCTTTTTCGTGAGTCTGGTTAGACTTGCATAACTGTGCATTGTCAACATCACTTCAACATAGCCAAGTAAACTCAAATCTCCACTTAAGAGCAATTGCATTGGTAGATTTAGAAGGACCATAAAAAAGTTACCAGAGAATTGTACCTCTTCTTTGCAATCCAGACTTAACCTGAAATCAGAAGTCACACCATACTAGTTTATAGCCCAACAGGTTTATTTAAAGTCAGAAGCTTTTTGAGTGTTGCTCCTTTATCTGGTGAAGTGGAAGGATGAACACAGGCAGAGAATATATTGGTGGTGAGACAATGGCATGATAATTCCAAATAATTTAAGTGTCAACAGATAAGTGCAAATGTCTATTTACAGTAGTTGTACTTATCTATCAACACTCTTAATTACCCAGAATTATTTTGCCATTATCTCTTGGCCTATATATTCTGTACCTGTGCACCTCCTTCTACTTCACCTGATGAAGGAATAATACTCCAAAGGCTTGTGATTTCAAAAAACTATTGGACTATAACCTGGTGTTGTGTGATTTTTGACTTTGTCCAACCCAGTCCAACACTAGCACCTCCATATCTTAATCTGAATTGTTAGGTGCAAGTTTAACCAAACATATTACTTGTCTGAGCTTGTCATCTCATTTATATTACTGACTGGCATTCAACAATGGGCAAATTCAAGAAGGAATATAAACATAGAGTTGCTATTTTCCAATGGGTGGTTTAATTATGATTGCGCCAGTCAGTTTTAGAATCTGGTAGCTAGTTCATTTATTTGGCAGCATCTGTAATGAGTACTGAGACCATCATTCTCCATAGGAACAAAAACAAAGTTGCTGGAAAAGCTCAGCAGGTCTGGCAGCATCTGTGAAAGAGAAAACAGAGTTAATATTTCGGGTGTGGTGACCCTTCTTCAGAACACCTTCAAGGTGCTGCTAGACCAGCTGAGCTTTCCCAGCAACTTTGTTTTTGTTCCTGATTTACAGCATCCACAGTTCTTTTGGTTTTCATCATTCCCCCTAGTCCTGGCAAAGTTGGATAGTCATGTCATCATTATACAACTGCCATGGTTGCTTGTGGTTTCTGGGTAGCTTTCAGGCCACAAACTAGAGTGATGCCTTCAGTAGGGAATGTTGAATTATAAATCAGTGAATTCCTCTGCTGTCTCCAATTAATAACTTCTGGCAATTCCTGGATACAGATGTCATTACATGTAACCAGCAGGTTTAACAGACTTAGAACACAGAACTGTGCAGCACAGGAATGGGTCCTTCGGCCCATGGTATTGTGCCAAACATGACACCAAATGAAACTCATCCCTTCTGCCTGTCATTGGTCCATATCTCTCCATTCCTTGCATATACATGTGCTTATCCAAAAAAAAACTTCAATGTCCTTACTGTATCCTCCTCCACCACCAGCCCTGGCAGTGTGTTCCAGACTTCTACCTCTCTCTGCATATCATCTATCAAATCCCTAGAGTGTGGAAACAGGCCCTTCGGCCCAACAAGTCCATACTGACCCTCAGAGTATCCCACCCCGACTCATATAACCTACCTAATCTACACTATGGACAATTAAGCATGGCCAATCCACCTAGCCTGCACATCTTTAGTCTGTGGGAGGAAACCAGAGCACTCAGAGGAAACCCACACAGACATGGGGAGAAAGTACAAACGCCACACAGACATCTGTCCGAGGCTGAAATCGAACTCAGGTCCCTGGTGCTGTGAGGCAGCAGTGCTATCCACTATCAAAAGCTTACCCCTCATGTCTCCCTTGAACTTGCTCCCTCTAAGTTTAAATGCATGCCCCCTAGCGTTAGGCATTTCAACTCTGGTGAAAAGATTCTGACTGTCAATCCTGTCCATGCATCTCATAAATTTATAGAACTCTGTAGCCTTCTTTGGTCAAGTGGTAGCTTGTAATCACAATAGTCACAACAACAGACAAAAGCATAAGGCTGCATGGAACAGAGCTGGCAACTGTAGAAACTCAACATATTAATCATAGGCTTCAAAGCTGATGTAATGCAACTGAAAATATTACATGCCAGAATGGCTGGTTAGAATGAATGGCACAGTTGATAGGCTATGAATACAATGTATTGGCATCTCTGTTGCTACTTATTAGTAACCTAACGAACAGTGTATTTTATGTTCACAGACTGCATTTTAGAATGTGTATTTTAAAATAGAGGAAAATGGATGTCGGTCAGTTCTGTGAATTATTTTTATGAAAATGAGTCAGAAAGCTGTTTGAAACAGTAATCTTAGTGCATCAATTCAAAGTGAGTTTCGTCAGGTGCCTGCAAGAGTCTCGTACTGATGAGGACACCAATGTTGAAATTGCAGAGTGTATAAAAAACCAAAAACTAACTGGTTTAGTTTAAACTTCATAACTGAAGGGCTCAGTTCAGAAGAATCAGGAATTTAATTTAGAAGTGATAGAAGTGTCCTCTAGAAGCTTAGCAAGTTTGTCGATGAGACAAAAATTGGTAGTACAGTTGTCAGTAAAGAAGGTTATCTAAGATTATGAAGGGATCTTGAGCTATTGGGCTAATGGGCTGAGGAGTGGCAGTTGGAGTTTAATTTGGATAAATGTGAGGTATTGCATTTTGGTAAAGTGAGCAAAGCCAGCACTAATACAGATAATTGTGAGGCTCTGGGTAGTGCCCAACAAGTCCACACTGACTCTCTGAAGAGCATCCCACCCAGAATCACACCTCTACTCTATCCCTGTAACCCAAGAGTTCCCATGGCCAATCCACCTAACCCACACATCTTTAGACTGTGGGAGGAAACATACGCAGACACGGGGAGAATGTGCAAACTCCACATAGGCTGTTGCTGGAGGCTAAAATTGAACACAGGTCCCTGGCGCTGTGAGGCAACAGTGCAAAGCACTGAGCCACCGTGCCATCCCAGTGTACAGTTCTTGTCATCCTGTTATAGGGAAAATATTATTAGATTGGAAAGGGATCACAGGGCAACTTTTTCAGACAGTGATAACAAAGCGTGGAGCTGAATGAACACAGCAGGCCAAGCAGCATCTCAGGAGCACAAAAGCTGATGTTTCGGGCCTAGACCCTTCATCAGAGCTCTGAAGGGTCTAGGCCCGAAACGTCAGCTTTTGTGCTCCTGAGATGCTGCTTGGCCTGCTGTGTTCATCCAGCTCCACACTTTGTTATCTTGGATTCTCCAGCATCTGCAGTTCCCATTATCACTTTTTCAGACAGTGGATGGTTTGTATGTGGAATGAACTGCCAGAGGAAGTGGTAGATGCAGATATAGCTACAATATTTAAAAGACATTTGGACAGGTATATGAATGGGAAAGGTTTTGAGAGATATGGGCCATACACAGGCAAGTGGGAATACTTTACTTTAGGAAACTTGGTCAATGTGGACAAGTTGGACTGAAGGGTCTGTTTCCATGCTGTATGATTCTGTAAGGTGACTCAAGCCGAGAACATTTAGCCTAGAACTTTATTTTTTGAATCTTCCCAGCTGGGAAATTTGAATAGGCAACTTGATGTTAGAAATGAAAAGATTTCAGCTGTCAGTAGATTCAGAAAAGAAGCTTAAAATTGTGTATGCAGTCCTGTTGTGTCTAAATCACCTCCTTTTGTGCTGTTACCATTCTATAATTCCATAACACGTTCCTTTAATCTTGAAAACTGAATTAACATTTGTCCTGGCTATGTTCAATGACTGTATCGATGTCCACAGTTCCTCAGGATCGAGAATTCTAAAGACCTACAGCCTCTTCAATGAAAAGTTCACACTTCTCAATTTTGAACTTGATCCCATTATACTTGATGATTTATTGTTTGCAATCTTGAATAGAATCACCAACTGAGCATTGACTGTACAGTAGTTTGGGATGTGCTGAGATAATGAAAGGTGATATATAAATGTAAGTGTATTTGCCTTTCTCCGTCCTTAAAAATGTTCAAATAAAACAGCTGTATAGATCAAATAGAGATGTAGGAGATTAGCCTAAGGCTATAATTATGATTAGAATTGCATTATTATTTAGATGAATACAGATGCACGGACTAATGTTGAAGTTCTGGAGGTACATATATGAACATTACAAAGCAAAACACGCTTAAAAGTGAGTTAACTTATCATTTTTCTTTCCTATTATTGCTTTTCTGTATACAAGCAGCCCATTACTTTTCTTGATATATCTTCTTGGAATAGAAATCATCTCCATCAAAAACACTGCAAAGATTTCTTCAAACCTCAAATTATCAGGATATTTTGAATTACCATTGTTTGTACTCTCTGAGGTTGAGACGATTGCGTGGTGAATTAATCAAGGTGTTTAAAGTGATGAAGGGATTTGATAGGGTGTTCGGCAATTGCATAGATAGGAAAGCAAGATGTGAAGAGGTGATCAGAAGATTACGAAAATATAGAGGTAGGTTATGTGAGTAGGCGAAGATTTGGCAAATAGAGTACAATGGGGAAAGTGACAAATGGGCTATTTTAGCACTAAGGATAAAGAAGAAGCAGATTAAATAAATGTTAAGTGGTTGCAGCGTTCCAAGATGCAAAGAAAAATGTACATAACTACAATAGGTTATTATGCAGCTGTAACTTTAGGAAGGCTATTGGAGCATTAGCATTTATTGTCAGGAGATAGAATTAGGGCATAATACATAATATGGTTAGACCATATCTGGATTACTGTGCACAGTATAGTTTTACTTTTTTTGAGACAGCTGTAAACACGTGTGGAGGCAGTTCAGAAAAAAAAATTACCAGACGGATACCTGGAATGAGGGGGAATGTCCTGTGAGGAAGGATTGGACAGTATGGCTTTGCATCTTATGAAGTTGAGATGAGTAAAAACTACCTCAATTGAAATATACAAGATCCTCTGGACCCAGCTTAGGTGTGGAGAGGGTGTTTTCTGTTATGGTCAAATCTCAAACAGTAGTGTCACTGTTTAAAAATCCTGGATCCACCCATTTGAAGCAGAGAAACAAAGAAATGTTTTCTCTTGGAGGCTTATGAATTTTGGGATTTCTCTTACTAAAACTGTGATGGAAGCACAGATCTTGAATATTTTTAAGGCAGAGAGAGATAGTTTCTTGATAAATGGATGAATAGATAGATGGATAGAAAGAAGGGGTGAAAGAGGTGGGTGGGAATGAGGATTTAAAGTTATCATCAGATCCAAGGGGCCTTCATCAGCACATTCCAAATCCATGACCACTGCTATCTGGAAGGACACAGGCAGCAAATATATAGGAATGCCACCTCTTGTAAGTTCCTTCTAAGCCAGTCACCTTACTCACAGGGAAATATTTCATCGTTCCTTCAGTGTCACAGAATCAAATTCCTGGAATTCCCTACCTACCGGCACACGGGCTACAGCAGATCAAGAAGACAGCCCACCACCACCTTCACAAGGGGCAACGAGGGACAGGCAATAAATTCTGGCCCAGCCAACATGAACTGTTTGAATGGTGGAGCAAGCTCAAGTGGGCTGAATGGCCTGTTTCTGCACCTTGTTTGTGCCTTCATACAGATTCCACAAAAGAAAGATCATTTGGTCCATCGTGTCTGGGCAAGCTTTTTGAAAGAGTTATTCATTTTATTAAAAAATTTGGTCATTGGATGTGGGCATCACTGGCTGGGCCCATCCTTAATTATCTTTGAAGTTCCATTCCACTTGCTGTAGGCTCTGATCTTTTTTTCTCTTTCAAGTATAAGCCCAGCTTCCCTTTGAAAATAACCATTGAACCTTCCTACCGCATTCTCTCAGACCATGTATCTCAGATCTCCGTACCTTGCAACATAAAATATTCTCCTCAGAGTAATTTCTAATTTATCTTGGAGGTGGAACCCAGAGCAAGGCCTAAGCCACTTTGGAGTGAAATTAATAAGAAATTTTGCCTAAAAAGATAGTGGAATCTCAAACTCAGTTCTCACATTTTAAAGACTGAATTTAAGTATTCCTACCATGTGCTGTTAATTAAAAGCAGGATTTTAATACAGAAGAACCACAGTCCGCCTGCACAAAATAGAAGCTCAAGGAACTGAATGGTTGCACCTCAGGTTTGTGAACAGTTATAAGATATTTTCCACCACACCTGGATTTGTAGAATAGGCTCCCAATTTGAACACATTGGCTCATTCCAAAGCAACAGTCAGCTTAATGATAATGGGAACGGCAGATGCTGGAGAATGCAAGACAATAAAATGTGAGGCTGGATGAACACAGCCGGCCCAGCAGCATCTCAGGAGCACAAAATCTGATGCTTCGGGCCTATACCCTTCATCAGAGAGGGGGGTGGGGTGAGGGTTCTGGAATAAATAGGGAGAGAGGGGGAGGCGGACCGAAGATGGAGAGAAAAGAAGATAGGTGGAGAGGAGAGTATAGGTGGGGAGGTAGTGAGGGGATAGGTCAGTCCAGGGAAGACGGACAGGTCAAGGAGGTGGGATGAAGTTAGTATGTAGGAGATGGAGGTGAGGCTTGGGGTGGGAGGAAGCGATGGGTGAGAGGAAGAACAGGTTAGGGAGGCAGAGGCAGGTTGGACTGGTTTTGGGATGCAGTGAGTGGAGGGGAAGAGCTGGGCTGGTTGTGTGGTGCAGTGGGGGGAGGGAACAACTGGGCTGGTTTTGGGATGCGGTGGGGGAAGGGGAGATTTTGAAGCTGGTGAAGTCCACATTGATATCATTGGGCTGCAGGGTTACCAAGCAGAATATGAGTTGCTGTTCCTGCGACCTTTGGGTGGCATCATTTTGGCACTACAGGAGGCCCATGATGGACATGTCATCGAAAGAATGGGAGGGGGAGTGGAAATGGTTTGCAACTGGGAGGTGCAGTTGTTTATTGCGAACCGAGAGGAGGTGTTCGGCAAAGCGGTCCCCAAGCCTCCGCTAGGTTTCCCCGATGTAGAGAAAGCCACACCGGGTACAATGGATACAGTATACCACAATGGCAGATGTGCAGGTGAACCTCTGCTGAATATGGAAAGTCATCTTGGGGCCTGGGATAGGGGTCAGGGAGGAGGTGTGGGGGCGAGTGTGGCATTTCCTGCGGTTGCAGGGGAAGGTGCCGGGTGTGGTGGGGTTGGAGGGCAGTGTGGAGCAAACAAGGGAGTCAGGGAGAGAGTGGTCTCTCGGGAAAGCAGACAAGGGTGGGGATGGAAAAATGTCTTGGGTGGTGGGGTCGGATTGTAAATGGCGGAAGTGTTGGAGGATGATGCGTTGTATCCGGAGTTTGGTGGGGTGGTGTGTGAGAACGAGGGCGATCCTCTTTGGGCGGTTGTGGCGGGGGCGGGGTGTGAGGAATGAGTTGCGGGCAATGCGGGAGACGCGGTCAAGGGCCTTCTCGATCACTGTGGGGGGGAAGTTGCGGTCCTTGAAGAACTTGGACATCTGGGATGTGCGGGAGTGGAATGCCTCATCGTGGGAGCAGATGCGGCGGAGGCGGAGGAATTGGGAGGAATTGACTTTCCACATCAAGCAGAGGTTCACCTGCACATCTGCCAATGTGGTATACTGTATCCATTGTACACGGTGTGGCTTCCTCTACATCGGGGAAACCAAGCGGAGGCATGGGGACCGCTTTGCAGAACACCTCTGCTCGGTTCGCAATAAACAACTGCACCTCCCAGTCGCGAACCATTTCCACTCCCCCTCCCATTCTTTAGATGACATGTCCATCATGGGCCTCCTGCAGTGCCACATTGATGCCACCCGAAGGTTGCAGGAACAGCAACTCATATTCCGCCTGGGAACCCTGCAGCCCAATGGTATCAATGTGGACTTCACCAGCTTCAAAATCTCCCCTTCCCCCACCGCATCCCAAAACCAGCCCAGTTCGTCCCCTCCCCCCACTGCACCACACAACCAGCCCAGCTCTTCCCCTCCACCCATTGCATCCCAAAACCAGTCCAGCCTGTCTCTGCCTCCCTAACCTGTTCTTCCTCTCACCCATCCCTTCCTCCCACCCCAAGCTGCACCTCCATCTCCTAACCTCATCCCACCTCCTTGGCCTGTCCGTCTTCCCTGGACTGACCTATCCCCTCCCTACCTTCCCTCCTATACTCTCCTCTCCACCTATCTTCTTTTCTCTCCATCTTCGGTCCGCCTCCCCCCTCTCCCTATTTATTCCAGAACCCTCACTCCATCCCCCTCTCTGATGAAGGGTCGAGGCCCAAAACGTCAGCTTTTGTGCTCCTGAGATGCTGCTGGGCCTGCTGTGTTCATCCAGCCTCACATTTTATAGTCAGCTTAATGGATAAGTATGAGTAAGACAAAAGTTTCTAGGGACAAGGACAGATCAACACATCAGTTTGAATTGAAAGAAATAGACCTTGTTGGCAAACTGGTCTGCGGACACAATGTTGAAGATAATGGACTTGTCAGTTGAACAGATATCTTTGAGTTTTAATCACTTCAAGTACACATAGAGCTTTGTTCTTTTAAATTTTTCAGTGCATGATTGCCTCCCTTAACAGATTCAGAGGGCTCGTAAGGGTTTATTGCAGAATATGCTGTTTACAGCATAGAAATACAACAAGCTCAAAGAAGTGAGTTAGCCGCACTCATTGCTTACTGTGTCCAAAAAGACATGTTACTTCTTGCTCTTTGTAGACAGCAATCTGTTTATAACATCAATTCCCCCATAGGGCTACTCATCGGCTGTGTATTCTCTCAAAACCTTCCATAAGTCTCAAAAGCTCTATTTCAGTGCCCAACCTCCCTATATCATAAAATGTGAGGCTGGATGAAGGGTCTAGGCCCGAAACGTCAGCTTTTGTGCTCCTGAGATGCTGCTTGGCCTGCTGTGTTCGTCCAGCCTCACATTTTATGATCTTGGAATTCTCCAGCATCTGCAGTTCCCATTATCCCCAACCTCCCTATCCTCAACCTCCTCTGTCCCATTGAAGCCAATCCCATTTTAATTAAACCTTTCTACATAATTGCACCATCCCATCTAAGGAAAGCAGCCCTTTCAAGTGCACCATTGACCATATTTTCTGCATCAAGTGCCCAGCTGAATTTCCAGTTGACCAATATTGGATAATCAGTAGCACAACAATTCACAATGATAATTGACCTCACTCCAATCAATACAACTGAGATTAAATTCTCCACACCTTGACAAAGGTTAAGCATACCTGTTATGCTATCCATGACTGACAATCTAACAGCAGAGTCGGCTTGATCCTGGAGATGACTATTTTTATCCAATAAAAATATCCTTTTGCCTGCATTTGGTCCACATCCCTCCATACCTTCCCAATCCATGTACCTGTCCAAATGTTCTTAAATGACAAAATTGTACTCACTTCCACCACCACCATCTGGCAGCATGTTCCAGATACTCACCACCCTCTGTGTGAAAAGATTGCCTCTCTAGATCTCTTGTATCTCTCCCCTCTCATTTTAAATCTACGCCTTTTAGTTTCCCCTATGAAGGGGAAAAGCTATGCCCTTGAGAAGGTGGTGGTGAACTGCCTTCTTGAACCGTTGCAGTCCACCAATGTCCTGAGGGAGGGAATTCCAGGATATTGACCCGATAATAAAATAAAAGAAAAAAACTGTGGATGCTGGAAATCTGAAACAAGATAAAAGTAGAATCATAGTCCTCCTACAGTGTGGAAGGAGACCACTCGGCCCATAGAGTTTGCACCAACTCTTCAAAGACCATCCCAGCCAGAGCCACCCCCTACCCCATAACCCCATATTTGCCATGGCTAACCAACATAGCCTATACATCTCTGGACAATGTGGCCAATATACCATGGCCAATCTACGAACCGCACATCTTTGGATTGTTAGAAGAAACCGGAGCATCTGGAGGAATCCACCCAGACACAGGGAGAATGTGAAAACTCCATACAGACTGAGGCTGGAACCAAACCTGTGAGGCAACGGTGCTGATCACTGAGCCACCATGCTGCTGCGCCGCTGAAATTGCTGGGGAAACTCAGCAGTTCTGGAAACTCTCTGGAGTGAAGGCAGAGTTTACTGCTTTGAGGCCAGTGGCACTTCTTCGGAACTAATAGCTGCTAGGAAAAGGTGGTAGTTATGCTGAAGATGAGGCTTGGGAGGGGAAAGTGGTGAGCAGATGGACAGACATGGAGCCCAGAGAGAGAGAATAACAGTAATGAAGAGAAAGCAATGTATGGTCATGTGCCAAGGAGAACAAAAAACTGATAAAGGGGACCATAAGAATGTGAAAATGGATAGGTTGGGCTGAAAGCAGGTTGTGTCATGAAAGGGCCTGCAGTACAGGCATGGTTAAATGATATTGAAGATTCTAAATTAGTGAACTCCATCTTAAGGGACCCTGCAGCCTTCAGGACACCATACTGAGTTCCTCTCATGGTAAGTATGTTCAATATTAAAAATGAATCAATTTGGAATCTTAGTGTCTTGTTGGATTTTTAATCTTTCCAAAGTACACAAAATATTAACACAAACTTGGCCTCAGATCACAAAAGATACTAATTACATCAAGAAATTGCCACAGAAGTTATTTTTTTTAATTTGTTCACGGGATGTGGGTAACACAGCTCGGCTAACATTTATTTTGCATCATTAGTTGCTGGGAGAACAATTAAGAGGCAACCAAATGCTGTGATAACAAAGTGTGAAGCTGGATGAACACAGCAGGCCAAGCAGCATCTTAGGAGCACAAAAGCTGTCGTTTTGGGCTGAGACCCTTTATCAGAGACGGGGGAGGGGAGAGGGTTCTGAAATAAATAGGGAGAGAAGGGGAGGCAGATTGAAGATGGATATCGGAGAAGATCTGCTATGTTCATCCAGGTCCACGCTTTGTTATCTCGGGTTCTCCAGCATCTGCAGTTCCCATTACCTCTGATACAATTTTAGCCAGTTGCTGTGGGTCTGGAGTCACGTGTAGACCATTACGATAGATTTCCTTCCCTAAAGGACATTTGTGAACCGGATGGGATTTCAATGGCAATTAAAATTAGTTCAGTAAATATACTTAAAATTAGCTCAGCATCTTTTGCTATTCCAGATTTTTTGCTCAGATTTAATTTCACCATCTGTCATGGTGGGATTCGATTCCATGTCCCTGGAATATTAGCTCTAACATAAAAGAAAACTGTATTTATGCAGAGGATTTTTAAAAATTAATTCACAGGATGTGGACATCACTAGAAACCAGCAATTATTGCTCATCCCTAATTACTCAGAGGTCAAATAAGAGTAAACCACATTGTTGTGGGTCTGGAGTTACTTGTAGGCTGGACCAGGTAAGGATAGCAATTTCCTTCCCTCAGGGATATTAGTAAGCCAGATCAATTTTTTTCCCCAGACAAACAGCAATATCTCAGTTGCAGCGCTCTCACCTCTGAGACAAAAGACAGTGACTTGATCACTACTTGCAGACACTTCAGTTGAAACCCTCCTCATGCTCCAATTCATGGCTAAGGGCATGCTGCACTGTTGGAGGAGCCATCTTTCTGGTGAGCTGTTAAACCCAGCATCTTCTCAGGACTTAATTTTTTAAAAAATCTCGCAGCACTATCTGATGAAAAACAGATGCATTCTCTCAACCCACACTCTGACCCAGTGGCTATGCCTCAATCATCATGCAAACAGATAACTGGTTACTTAACTAAGTGGTAGCTGTAGGATTTTGCTTCAGGCATACTGGCTGTCCTTCATTGTAACTGTGGCTGCCTTTCAAGGAATGTGCTGACAGCACAAAAGGTGCTACATAAATGCATATCCTTCCCTGCTTGCTGCCTACAGCTTGCATTTTCCCTTCCTTTGCTGGAAACAGTATTATTCAATCATATAGCTGAAGGAGCACCTTCAGTCTATTGTCAGAATATCACTGCAATTTCATACATTTCTGGATTATAGTTCACTGGAGCACAGGAAATTTGAATCAGCTTTTAATGCTTATGCACTGCTGCTAACACTTGTCCTTCAGGAAGGCATTTGCATGCTTTAATTCTTCTTTTACTTCAAGGCTAGCAATCAAGTCTTCGTTGTTTAAAATGGTCCAGTGAGTGCTTTGTCTCTTTAAGGTGAAAACTAATTGAGCTTCTTTCCAGTGTCAGCAATTACTCGACAGCACTGAACCTCTGATTCTCCTTGACTGATTTTAAAGAGCCCAGCAGTTTATCACGAAGCAGGAACATTGGGAACTACCTTGAGTAGTCATGCGTTGAATTGCATTCGACCAGTCAGAGTGCTTGAAGCCTTCTTCTGCCAAGTTTTACAGCTTTAGTGTCCTTGATCATGTTTGGTTTTCAATAAAACACTCCATGATCACCAGAAATGTGTGTATAGCCGGAAGGACCACGTGCCATTCTGATCTGTGTACATATGGATTTGAGACACAAATGCCTGGGAATTGTTATTGCACAGGGAATGAACAGACTCAAGGTACATCTGATATTCGGTCCTGAACATCATTTGCATCTCAGCAGCAAGTTGTCCCTATGCAGTTCCCTGGTGAAGAGGTTTTTGGTTTAAGTTGCTTCATGTCTTTCAGTAGCTTCTCGCAAGGATCCCAGACGAGTAGCATGCCAGTTGTGTTGGAGTTGGCACGGCAGAAATCTTTAAGAGTGCAATGAAAGAGGAGGTGATGGCCGAGTGGTACTATCACTGGACTGTCAATCCAGAGACCCCAATAATGTTCTAGGGACCTGGGGACTTGGGTTCAAACCCTGCCATGGCAGATGGTTGGATTTGAATTCAATAAACGTCTGGAATTAAGAATCTAATGATGGCCATGAATCCATTGCCGATTGTTGGAAAAGCCCATCTGGTTCACTAATGCATTTTAGAGAAGGAATCTGCCATCCTCATCTGGTCTGGCCTACATGTGACTCCAGACCCACAGCAATGTTGTTGACTCTGAAATAATAAAATGTGAGGCTGGATGAACACAGCAGGCCCAGTAGCATCTCAGGAGCACAAAAGAAGGGTCTAGGCCCGAAACGTCAGCTTTTGTGCTCCTGAGATGCTGCTGGGCCTGCTGTGTTCATCCAGCCTCACATTTTATTATCTTGGATTCTCCAGCATCTGCAGTTCCCATTATCATTGTTGACTCTGAACTCTCCTCTGGGCGATTAGGGATGGACAATAAATGTTGCCCAACCAGCGATGCCCTTATCCCATAAGTGAATAAAGTAAGTGGAAGCAGCCCATCTGTAGCTATGAGCTTGACATTCAGGTCAGCAGGTCAGTGGGAAATTACCCTTTATTGTGGAGGTCACCAGCAATCACCTCAAGGAGAATGAGAATGGTTTAAACATGAAAGTGCTGTCAGAAGAACTTTTTGACTTGGTGTCCGCTCTACATGAAGCCAACTAGCAGCTGTGGATCATGTAAATGCACTTGGTGTATTACATCGTCATGTGGAAAGCCATTAATGTGACATTAGTGTGGCATTGGTAAGGTGAAGGAAATTGAACAGCAGCTACAATAACTTTGCATTTCCATACCTCTACCTCCAGGGCCAACATCAGCAATAGGTTCATGGTGCCACCTGAGATCTGGCCAAGTGTCACCAGAAGATGTAAGGTACTGCCGTTTTAACAGATGTAACTATCCACAATACAGATCACATAATGGTCACTCATTTGGCACTTGCAGGATGAAACTATAGCTATAGAAAACTCAACCAAAAAAAACCAAAAGAACTGCTGATGCTGGAAATCAGAAACAAAATCAGATATTGCTGGAGAAACTCCAATATCTGTGGAGACAGAAACATCATTAATGTTTTGGGTCCAATGGCCCTTCTTCAGAATTTTCAGCAGTAACATTGAAGATAGGAGAAGGAGGAGGCCATTTGGTCCTTCGCGCCTGATCCACCATTCTTCATGATCATGGCTGATCAGCCAAATCAATGCCCTAATCCTGCTTTCTCCACATAACCTTTGATCCCATTTGGCCCAAAAATATGCAAGTCCAAATCCAATGCTGTTCCATCCATTTGCATTACATGGAGAAGGGATGATAACAAATGCTAGAAATTGTCAGGTGTTACCAGTCAGTCCCTTGCATCTGAGAGCTCACCAGACAATGCTAACAGAAGCACCAGCCTGCAGTAGAGAAGCAAAGCCTGATTCTCAGCCCCATTCTGCAGGAATGACTCCTGTTATTAAAACAAAAAGCACTGTGCTCCTTCAATGTGTCCTGTCTCCCAACCATAAAGCACATGACAACCTCATAACGGCCCAAGCAGTTGTGCGCTGGAAAACATGGTACTTTGTTAACAAGTATTAGATCAAACTGTGCTAAGAAATATAAATGCTGGTGACAGTGGTCAGCTTTGACAGTATCAAAGTAACGCTTTACCACCCTCTGATGAAGGGTCTAGGCCCGAAAAGTCAGCTTTTGAGCTCCTGAGATGCTGCTGGGCCTGCTGTGTTCATCCAGCTCCACACTTTGTTATCTTGGATTCTCCAGCATCTGCAGTTCCCATTATCTCTTTAACAGCAGTTATTGGACAGGGTTTTCATTGTGTCACTGTCTGTGATCATAGAGTCATAGAGATGCACAGAACGGAAACAGTCTCTTCCATCCAACTCATCCATGTTGAACAGCTATCCGAAATTGATCCAGTCCCATTTGCCAGCATTTGGCTCATATCCCTCTGAACCCTTCCTATTCAAATACCTATCTAAATGCCTTTTAAATGTTGTTATTGGATGTAAATCCAAATGTCTAGAGATGCATAGGTTACGTGCATCAGCTGTGATAAATGTGCCGTATGGGGATAGGGTTGAGATGTGGGTCTGGGTGGGACATTGTCCAGAGAGTTGGTGGAGACCTGATGGGCCAAATGGCCTCTTTCCATATTGTAGGTATTCTATGATTGGAGGTGGTTTAGAAGAGATACATATTTTCAGCTCATTAGCCCTCTCTGTCAAATGCATTGACTTCGATACTCCTCACATTCCCACCTGACCCATTTATCTAAATCTTCACATCTCTACTTTAAGAGCCAGCCCCAAGACATATTGAGTAAAAATGCCAGATGCATCACCCCCTCACTGAAGTCAACGTGAGGTTAACATTAAATGAATTGCATTCCTACATAACCCATTTTCCCTTCATGGTCTATCAGCTCCCTCCACATTACATCCAGAATTATCTCCACTCACAACTGAAATCCCCTCTGCATCCCAGCCTGCTGTCTCCAATCTCTACAATTAGATTCCCCAGCTACACCCCCACTGTTCCCACAGAATTGGCTCCTGTTGACCTTAGTCAATGGATCCGCAGGCCTGACTGGACCAGCCCTTGAGTGACTTGGATGGATAGTTCCAATCGATGAGTAACTAGAGCCCTGAATGAGACTGTACAGCTTCACTACTGTGTTCCTATAATTCCATGGAATGGTTGTACAAGGTTCACAGGTTTGACTACGGCCTACTCTCCAGGCCGCAGAGGCATGGATCTACTTACGGTTACTGGAAAGATACTGGAGGCTGCCCTTGACTTATTGGTGACTGCCTTTTAAACACTATTGCAATGAGGGGCTCTGGAGCACTCTAAATTACAGCACAAAACAGTAAGACGATCAGTGATATACTATGATGTTGTGGTGCGGCAAGACGGATGTGGGGTGTGTCAGTCACTGACTATGGAGTTTGCCTTAAAATGTTGGTGCCAAGCATCCAAGAGAAGCAAGCAGAGAGCTGGAGTCACCATGGAAACACTCTGGCTTTCATGTTAGGAATTCTAGGCTTCTAGTTTCTATACAATAGGTGGAAAAATGGAAAACTGCATATTAATGAGGTCAAATTAAATAAAAATGAGGTGGTGCGATGATGTTGTCACTTTAAGATATTACTTTGTCTTGGTTTTTCTTAAAGAGAGGTTGTAAGACAGACATATGGAGCTGGGCACTGAAAACAACTTGAGTAGCCAGCTTGGGAGGCCTTAGATTGTTTTAACAGCCTGAACGGGTGTGGCCAGCTCTCACAGACCTAAATTTCTGGATTTTGTGCTTTATTTTCAGTAACATCAGAAGATATTGGGGCCTCAAAAGACTTAGAAGCCTTAGTGAATGTCTCCTGGCTGCTACACTCTCTAATTTTCTCTTGATGTTATTTTTTCTTCCTGGATTGGAGAACTGCATGTGCGAATCTATATCTGAATTTGCCTTTTTAATAAGGCTTGTGTTTATGGGATGTTACTATGTTTGAGCAGTTAATTAGTAATAGTTATTGTATCTATTATTCTGTTAAGATTTCCAACAGTTGAGCTGTTATAAATTCCTTTTTCTTTTGTTTGCATTTTAACCATTCTGTTTAAATAAATTGTGTTTTGCTTAACATTGAGTAGTTTGACTTGTCACTTCGTATCTGGGACACAGCACTTCACATTTACCTTTAAAATAAGAAAAGTTAACATCTAGGTTACTTTTTGAAAATATTTTGAGGGAGTCTGGTTTGGTCCATAACAAGTGGTACTGTATGTCGATATATGCAAATAGACATCTCGCTCCTCATTTGCAAGAATCTCATCTCACCATTCGACACCTGCTTGGAAAATGGGAATTTTTGCTCTTGGTATCTCTTCAACCCTGAGAACTGCAGTGGTATAAGAAAGCCTCCTCCTAACATCTTCTCAATGGCAATTAGGGATGGGCAATACGTCACTACCCAGCAACACCCACACCTTGTGAACAAATAGAAACAGAAACAAACCACATTGATTTTTCTTCAGTCATCAGTTAACATTTCAGATCATGAAATAAATCAGTTTGGTTGGTTTAAGATAAAAGTTAACACAGAAATAAATTTAACTAATTAATGTGGAGATTTTTTTAAATCACAGGGGAGAAATTTGTTATTTCACAAGAAGCACTTTTGGATCAGTAAATGCATTTAATTGTAATCATGGAATTAGTGCTTTGTTAAAAAGTCATTTATATCTTATTATACCAGGTGCCACTACTTTTTCAAGTGTTTTTTGTAATGAGAGGAACAGAAGTTCTCTTCAATTCATAGATTTTCCATTGTTTACAGTCTTGGGAACAGACAGAGCAGCTTCTGGAGACAAGCAGAGAATCGACGACAACAGTTTTCAAATTATTCTGTGCATATTCTGCTCTGAAACGTATTGTTAGCTTCAGTGATCACACATGCAGACAGTTCCACTAGCAAAACCCTGGTCATTTTTTCTCTTTCCAGATACTGATGGACTTGGTGTATCATTTCAGCACTTATGTTGTATCTCAGATTGGCAATGTTTTGTTTTGCACTTGGGCCAAATCAGTGTCTACGCTTTGCATGGATTTCTGCCCACTCCATTTCAGCTCACGCTTTCAACATATCCTTCTGTTCTTTCTTGTGTATTTGTTTACTTTTACTCTTTAAATGTATCTACGCTATTGGCCTCAACAATTTCATGCAGCACTCAGTCCCACAGTCTAAACATATCAATTGTCACCTCACTGCTGGATTTACTGCTTTCCTTTATTCAGGGGTAGGCTCTTTCTTTAAAAAAAGAGTCCCGTTCAGAGAAGCTAACGTAAATCTCAGAAGCAGGTGGGGCTTGAGCCTGAACCTCCTGAATCAGAGGCAAGGCCATTACCATTGTGATGTAAGAACCTCACAATACTTTCTAAATATTCCAAATCAAGGGGTATTTGAAACCAGACCACCTGGCTCAGAGGTAGGGACAATACATTAGTTGCTATCATCTTTCTTTCATTTTCATCACCTGTCAAAAACCTAGGGATGTTGTGAAGGTGCTGATAAAATTCTAGAATTCCCTTAAATGGAAACAGGTTCTATCTGGCAAGAATAACAAAATAAAGTATTTGTTACACTAGGAAAAGGCTAGGCAAAAGAGTTGTTCATGTGCAATGCAGATGACAACACAGCATGTCACAACACAGCAGTGAATAATCCAATATTTTGTTATGAGAGGAAGATGAGCAAATGTGTACATCATTTTCAGAACAATAAAATCATTAAATCATCGCGAAGAGAAAAGGATCTTTGAGCCCACCCTGCCTATGCCCACTCTTTGAAAACAACAGCCAATTAGTCTCACTTCCATACTCTTTCCGCCTAGGCCTGCACTTTTAAAAAAAAAGTTCAAGTATTTATCTGATTGCTCTGTGGAAGTTACTTTTCAATCACCTCCTTCACCCTTTCAAACAGTGCATGCAACATTAAGACAGAGTTAAAATCTCTCTCCTTATCTTCACTATCTACCAGCGCCTTCTCTGTGAAAGCAATGGCTTGGATTTCCCAATGGCCAGACAGCCACTTCTGCAGCGTAGGTGGAAGCTGGGCTTTATTTTCCTTGTAGCAGACTCCAAGGGAACTGCCTGGGAAATTGAAGATTCTGATCTTTGGTCCTTCCTCTACCTGGCGCTCTCTAAATTTAAATCCATCTAAATCGGAGGATCTATGGGTTCCACTTCTGTTAACAGTCACTCAAGAAAAAATAGACAATTCAAAATCTTGCGCAACCCTTGGGTACTGTTTAAATTGACCACCCAACTTACCACAAATACCAACCCGCACAAACTGCCCAGCGACCTCTACTGCCAGGCCTGGCACTTGAAATGCATTCTGCTACTCAGCACCATTCACCTTCAGGATTCCACATCTCCAATGTACCCAGTTTCCACGCTTTCTCCTGAGGCCCGACAATATCTCTCTCCCTTTTGCCAGACATGTCATCTCCTTTCTGGACCCAGTGTTCTGCCACCCTTGCACATCACAAAGCTGCCACTACTCACCTGAAACTTTTTCCACTTCCAGAGCTGACAACTTACCTGCCTGGCACTCTGCCACCCTACTCACCTGGCACCCTTCCCATCTGGCAGATTGATCTCACACTTGCCTTTTCTCAGGGGTTGCTATCTGTTCTGCTGAAAATTTACAGTCCTACAGCAAATACTGCTCTGAGAGGGATATGGCTTCCATTGACTGTCCTGCATGGTTGGATTTACATTGCCCTCTGTGTTTCTGAATGAGCCATGACTGGAATCTCCTACTGACAATGAACAGCTCTTTTTTAGGTGGAAAGTAAGAGAAAAGTGCCAATTTGAATATGATTTCTCCCCCTCAGAAAATCTGGCTCAACATCTCTTTACTTACTTTAATAAAAGCGTTCATGAATTTGAATGCCTTATCACCTAAATCTTCCTTCATCTTGGCTGAGGTCCGTATCTTCAAAACCTGCAACTTCTACCAATTAAATGCGTAAGTATTGTAGAAGAATGGGAACACTACCACCTACAAGCTCCCCTTCTAGTCACAATCATCCTGACTTGGAACTATATTGTTACATGACCACAGATCAGCTAACTACCACATGGTGCATTATGTATCGATGTTTGAGATGGGTGTGCGCTCTTGTGCAAGTCAGAGATCTCCCTCAGCTCTGAAGGAATACATTGGTAATGGTACTTGTATGGTCTTGATCCCAGGAGAATTAATCAAATTCTTTCTGGATTGTGTTCACCTCCTTCTGTGAAGAAAATCTAGGTAGAACCATATCAGAAGTAGGTTGGTATGCCCATCATGTCTGTGCCAATCCTTTGCAAGAATCATTCAACGATTTCCCATTCCCCTGGCTTTAATGGATAAAGAGTGGAGGTGGCCAACACCCATGGACCATGCCATGAGATGGTGGCTAATGGAACAGAACATGGAGACCTGAAGAAGCAACCTGTGGACTACCACTCTGACTTCCAAGTCATAAATTGTCTTCATCTAGTCTCTCACCAACACAGAGAAGAATGACAAACTACATAAACTTGGGGTGAGTCTAGTTAACAATGAGATACGAATGCGTGGAACTAAGACACTTGAGACTTAATAGAGAGGTTCCCACTGTGTGCCATATCCCACCATTTTCTGCTTTTCTCAACACTGGAAACAATCTGCCCTTGGAATTTAGTAAGTGGAAAGTGAATTTACTGTATTGAAGTGAAACAAGTGAGTGAAACAGAATCTGTATTGTTACGAAGTTGGGTAGAGTAATTGTGAAGTGGAAAGCAGGAAGCTAAAATGTGTGAGAGAGATAGTAGGAACTGCAGATGCTGGAGAATCTGAGATAACATGGTGTGAAGCTGGATGAACACAGCAGACCAAGCAGCATCAGAGGAGCAGGAAAGCTTAACATTTTGGGTCGGGACCCTTCTTCAGAAAGCTAAAATGTGTGGTTCGTTTAAATGATTTGTGCTTTGTCTGTGCTTCAAAATGTCCAAAAAAAAATGTCTGTGAGCAGCAGCTGAAGTTGCCAGTTCAGAGCGCATCAAAAAGTGAAACTAGTGTATCAGAAAAAAAGTCTTACATTTGGCAGACAAAACAGCACAGTCTTGTTTTGATATCGTGATAATGGGTTTGAATGTGGCCAATTAATTTAAAACCAAACTCAGCGATTCAAAGCCAAACAAATTTAAATCTGAAACCAATCATGTTATAAGAATTTGATTATGTCATTATGGGTATATAAGACAAGCGTATTTGGAAAATTGGGGACAGCCAACTGCCATTTGAAAGGGAGAGCCATTTGCCACCTGCCAGAGTTAACACCATTCTGCTCAGAGAATAGTAACAAAAACACCATTGTATTTTAGCTTGAAGTCCTCACTGAAAAAAAATTACAGAGATGAAACATCCCAGACAGCAGAATTAACAGAAGAAATGAGTTTATGAAGAGAGCAGAGATGACAGAAAATTCCAGAAGACAGGCTGTGTGAATGTGGAGAAATTAAGCTATAATTTATTGGCACTTATTAATTGGGTTTATATTAGTAGGAATTATATTTATTTAAAAAGCATTCCAGTAGGATTTACACTAGTTAGGGACTCGGTAGTAGTCTAAGAGGGAATTGTCAGTTTGTTAGTATTTTTGTTAATTTATTCATTTTTGGGTTAAGTAAGTAAATAAATTTTATTTTGTTACTTGTAAAGTTCAGATTGGGGATTTTCTTTCTTTTAACTATTCTTTTAATAAATTACGAGGGGAAAGGCCAATTTCTCTGGGAGTTTGGGAGGTAATTATTTGAAGGGAACTTCTAATCCCATCATAGCAGATTGAAGCTTATGGTTTGGTAATTATCAGAGGAGTTTGGCCATTCCCCATTGTAACAGTATATTTCCACAGGCCTAAAGACCTAGTTTTTCTCAATTTTTCTCCATAGTCTGGAATGAAATTCAACAGTAATCTTCAAAAAGGAATTCCAGGCTAAAGCAGGAGATTGGTGGATCACTGAATGTCTATTGCAAAGGTGTAGCACTGGCAGGATGGGCCAATTGGCCTCTTTCTGATTGTCACTAGATTATTAATCCAGAAACCCAGCTCGTGTTCTGTAGACCCAGGTTTGAATCTCACCACGGTAGATGATGGAATTTAAATTTGACAGAGAATCTGGAAGTAAAAGTCTAGTGATGTCCATGAAAACACTGTCAATTGTCAGGAAAAACTCATCTGGTTCACTAATATCCTGTAGGAGAGGTAATCTGTCATCCTTATCTTGCCCGGCTACACGTGTCTCCAGATTCACAGCAATGTTGTTGATTATTGTTAACTTAACTGCTACAGGAAGGATATAATTAAATTGGAAAGGGTGCAGAAAACATTTCCAAGGATGCTACTGGGACTGGAGGGTTTAAGTTATAACGAGGGGCTGAATAGGCTGGGGCTATTCTCCCTGGAGCATTAGAGGTTGAGGGGTGAAGTTATAGAAGTTTATAAAATCATGAGGGGCATAGATAAGGTAAATAGCAGAGGTCCTATCCCTAGGGTCATGGAGTTCAAAATCAGAGGGCACGGTTTTAAGATGAGAGGGGAAAAATTTAAAAGGGATCTGAAAAAGAACTGGTGAGGACAGAGGCTGGTTCATATGTGGAATGAACTGCCAGATGAAGTGGTCGTTAGAGGCACAGTTACAACATTTAAAAGACATTTGGACAAGTACATGAATAGGAAACCTTGAGAGTGATATGGGCCAAACAAAGGCAAGTGGGACTAGTTTAGTTTGAGAAATCTGAATGACGTGAATGAGTTTGACTGAAGGGTCTTTTTTCCATGCTGTACAACTCTATGCTCTCTGGACAACTAATAAGGGCGATAAATGTTGGCTTGGTAAGAGGCATCCCAAGTCCCATGTGTGAATGAAACAAAAATAAAAATTCGTCCTGGGTTTTCTTCAGAAGTGATATCCAGAGGTGTGCACAATCCCAGGAAGAATTTGACTGGTTTTGCGATCAAGGTCAGAAGTGTGTCCGCACCATTAATAATGCCGCTGGTTGAAAACTTGATTTTTGTCGGTACAGCAACAATTAAGAAGTCAAATATGTAGTTATGATGGATAAGAAGAGATATGTGGACTGTGTGAGAAAATGGTACTGAGGTAGAATTTCAGCTATGTTCTGTTAAATGGTAGAGCAGACTCAATGGACTGAATGGTCTATGCTTGCTCTTATTGCCTATGTTTCTATGTTCAAGGACATAGTTTCCTTCATTACAGGAGAAAGTGATTCTTGTTAGAAATATAAAGGGCTTTAATAAAACCAGGCCTGGAAAAGTCAGTACACCATTCATCAACTTAATTCAAAGGAAACTTATACTTGCCCTGGAAGTGGTGAAATAAAGGTTTACTTGATTAATTGAAAAGGTGAGAGGTTTACGATATGATGAGTAGAGATGGTGTACAGTTGTTGGAGTTTAGAAAAATGAGCAGCACCTTAATCAAAGCCGACAAGGTTTGAAAGTGGCTTACTGACAGGGGAGATGCTGAGGAGATGTTTATTCTGACTGGAAAAGGGAGAGCCGGTGGAGAGCAGTGGTGGGCAACATGAGGGGTTGAGCGTTGTCTCATGCTGAGGGTCAATCTGATCACTTAGAGGGTCTGTATCAGCTCTATTCCCCACTGCCAATCTCCTCCCATCTTCTCCATGCCCCTGCACATGATTTCTAACCAAATCTCCCTTGAATGCCTCTAAAACATTTTCAAGCAATGTGTTCCGTAACCTAACGAAAGCAGAAATTGCTGGAAAAGCTCAGCAGGTCTGTCAGCAACTGTGGAGAGAAACCAGAGTTAACATTTCAGGTTGATCGACTCTTCCTCAGGACAGTTGGAAAATATCAGTTTTTGTGCAGAAGATGTGCAGAGGATGGTGGTAAAAGAGTCAAGGATAGGTTGGATATAGACCAAAGAGAAGAGAACAAGACAAACACCTTTGTCTGTCCTACTGTTCTCTCTCTTTGGGCTCTAATCCACTTATCCGTTACTCCTTATCCCCTCTGCCCAGTCGTACCTTCTGCATAAACATCAACAATTTCCTTGCTACGATAACACAGTGTGAAGCTGGATGAACACAGCAGGCCAAGCAGCATCAGAGGATCCAGAAAGCTTGACGTTTCGGGTCGGGACCCTTCTTCAGAAATGGGGGAAGGGAAGGAGATTCTGAAATAACTAGGGAGACAGGGGAGGTGGATAGATGATGGATCAGGGAGAAGATAGGGTGAGAGGAGACAGAGAGGTCAAAGAGGCGGGGTTAGAGCCAGTGAAGGAGAATGTAGGTGGGGAGTTAGTGGAGGAAAGGTCGGTCCAGGGAGGACGGACAGGTCGGAGGGCGCGGGATGAGGTTAGGGTTAGGGTTAGGAGTGGGTGGGGCTTGAGGTGGGAGGAATGGTTAGGGAGCTGGGGACGAGCTGGGCTGGTTTTGGCATGGTGGTCGGGGGAGGGGAGATTTTGAAGCTTGTGAAGTCTAGATTGATACTCTTGGGCTGCAGTGTTCCCAAACGAAATGTGAGATGCTGTTCCTGCATCTTTCGGGTGGCATCATCGTGGCAATGCAGGAGGCCCAGGATAGACATGTCGTCCGAGGAGTGGGGGGGTGGAATTGAAATGGTTTGCAACTGGGAGGTGTAGTTGTTTGTTGCGAACAGAGTGTAAATGTTCCGCAAAGCAGTCCCTAAGCCTCCGCTTGGTTTCCCCGATGTAGAGGAGGCCACAACAGGAACAGCGGATACAGTATATAACATTGATGGGTGTTCAGGTGAACATCTGGTTGATGTGAAAAGTCTTTTTAGGGCCTGGGATGGGGGTGAGTGGGGAGGTACGGGGGCAGGAGTAGCACTTGCTTCGGTTGTAAGGAAAAGTGCCGGGGGTGGTAGGGCTGGAGGGGAGTGTGGAGCGGACAAGGGACTCACAGAGAGAGTGGTCCCTCTGGAAAGCACATAACAGTGGGGAGGGAAAACTATCTTTGGTGGTGGGGTTGGATTGTAGATGGCGGAAATGTCAGAGGATGTTGCATTGGATTTGGAGGTTTGTGGGGTGGTATGTGAGGATGAGGGGGATTCTGTTTTGGTTATTATTGCAGATAGAGGGTGTGAGGGATGAGTTGCGGGAAATGCAGGAGACACGGTCGATTGCATTTTTGATCACTGTGGATGGGAAGTTGTGGTTTTTGAAAAAAGAGGACATCTGGGATGTTTGGGAGTGGAATTGCTCATCTCGGGAGCAGATGCAGCGGAGGCGATGGAATTGGGAATAGGGGATGGCATTTTTGCAGGAAGGTGGGTAGGAGGAGGTGTATTCTAGGTAGCTGTGGGAGCCAGTGGGCTTAAAATGGATATCAGTTTCCAGGTGAATGCCAGAGATGGAGACAGAGAGATCCAGGAAGGAGAGAGGTGTCAGAGACGGTCCTGGTGAACTTAAGGTTGGGAAGGAAGGTGTGAAGTGGATGAACTGTTCCAGCTCCTCATGGGAACATGAGGCAGTGCTGAAACAGTCATCAATGTAACAGGTGAAGAGATGGGAGATAGGGCCAGTGTAGCTTTGGAAGAGGGATTGATTCATGTACTCTACAAAGAGGCAGGCATAGCTTCGGCCCATGCAGGTGACAATGGCCACCCCCTTTGTTTGTAGGAAGTGGGAGGAATTAAAGGAGAAATTGTTGAGGGTGAGGACGTGTTTGGATAAGCGGATGAGGGTGTCAGTGGAGGGGGACTGGTCGGGCCTGCGGGACAGGAAGAAGCGGAGGGCCTTTAGGCTATCTGCATGGGGAATGCAGGTGTGTGGGGACTGGACGTCCAGAGTGAAAATGAGGTGTTGGGGACCGGGGAATTGGAAGTTTTGGAGGAGTTGGAGGGTGTGGGTGATGCCACTGACGTAGGTAGGGAGTTCCTGGACCAAGGGGGAGAAAATGGAGCCCAGATAGGTGGAGATGAGTTCGGTGGGGCAGGAGCAGGCAGAGACGATAGGTCGACCAGGGCAGGCAGGTTTGTGGATTTTGGGAAGGAGATAGAAGTGGGCGGTGCGGGGTTGGGGAACGATGAGGTTAGAGGCTGTGGGTGGGATGTCCCATGAGGTGATGAGGTTGTGGATGGTTTGGGAGATAATGGTTTGGTGTAATGATCCAGGGGATGGTAGGAGGTGTCAGAGAATTGGTGCCTGGCCTCAGTAATGTAGGTAGTGCACCATACTACAACTGCACCTCCCTTGTCCACGGGTTTTACGGTGAGGTTGGGATTGGAGCGGAGGGAGCGGAATGCTGCACGTTCTGCGGCGGAGAGATTGGAGAGGGGTGGAGAGATTGAGGCAATCGATGTCTCGACAACAATTAGAGATGAAGAGGTCAAGGGAGGGTAGGAGGAAGTGGGGTGGTGTCATCAGTTCTGAGGAAGGGTCACTCACCCTGAAACATTAACTCTGGTTTCTCTCCACAGATGCTGACAGCAATTCTTCCAGCAATTTCTGTTTTTATTTCTGTTTGACAGTGTCCGCAACACTTCTCTCAATTTTTCCGTACCCTAACCACTTGCTGTGTGAAAAAGATTTTCTTCTATCACTGTTGACACGTTTCTATGTCACCTTAAAACTGCACCTTCTCATTCTTTTTTTTCTCTATTTTACAAGTGGGAACAGCTTCTCCTTACCAACCCTGTCAGCACGCTCAATTTTGAAATTTTCTACTCCAGAGGATTCCGGATGCTCAGAGTACACATATATTCAAGGTTGACATGGATCTTTGGACTCGGGGGAAAAAGGGGAAGTTGGAATTTGACAGAAAAGGAGAACTGAGGTCAAAAATCAAAAATCAGAGAAGGCTCAAGGAACAGCGTGCCTAATCCTGCTCTGCCATTTTACAGTGTTATTACAGCTGGAGTTGCATGCTCTATATGACAGCAGTTAAAGCTACACAGAGGCTCAAAGGATTCTGGGCGCTTAAAATTATTGCAGTACCTTTGAAATCTTTCAGAAGGATATGAAACTCCAAACGTCAGAGGTGCTGATGCTTCTGGATGTAATTAGTCAGTGGTAAAAGGCTCCCAAGAAGCCCATAAAATATAGAAGCAAAATTAGGCTATTCAGCCCATTGGGTCTGCTCCATTATTCGATCATGGCTGATATGTTTCACTACTCCATGCTCCTGCCTTCTCCCAAAAACCCTTGATCTTTTTACAAATCAAGAATCAATCTGCCTCTGTCTTAAATACCCTCAATAACTTGGCCTCCACAGCCTTCTGTAGCAATCAGAAAGAGCACACAATGCATTCAGTATTATGTAAGCGATCCACCATGAAGCTAAGATCAGCATTTGGTAAATGGTAGAATGGAAGACATTTCTCCCCAGTACATTGCCAATGGGAATGTCTTTATTGATCAAAGCCCACTTGCTAACCAATCAGTACCTTTCCCATATAAGATAACTAAGTGTGAAGCTGGATGAACACAGCAGGCCAAGCAGCATCTCAGGAGCACAAAAGCTGACATTTCGGGCCTAGACCCTTCATCAGAGAGGTCTGATGACGGGTCTAGGCCCGAAACGTCAGCTTTTGTGCTCCTGAGATGCTGCTGGGCCTGCTGTGTTCATCCAGCTTCACACTTTGTTATCTTGGATTCTCCAGCATCTGCAGTTCCTATTATCTCTGATACAAATACCTTTCCCATGTTCAGTAGAAAGTGTTTTCCTTTGAAACTTTGCATTCTTGCATTTGGCAAGATGGAAAGCTTCAATTGTTTGCCTCTTTTTACACTATTACTCAAATATTATACCTCCATTGAAGTATAACTTCGACATAAAAAATATTGTGACCAATTTAGAAAAAAGTAAACACCCGTAAACAGTAAAGATGAGCTCATCTGTTTTTCTTTACATTGGAGAAAGTGCAGACATGACTTACAAGATGGTTCCAGGAGTTAGAAACTCCTGTCCTGCTGTAGCAGAGATGTTGTTAAACTTGAAAGGGTACAGAAAAGGTTTACAGGGATGTTGCTGGGCTTGGAAGGTTTCAGCTAAACGGAGAGGTTGAACAGGCTGCGGTTATTTTCCCTGGAGCGTCAGAGGCTGAGGGGTGACCTTATAGAGGTTTGTAAATTCACCAGGGACGTGGATAGGGTGAATAGTCAACGTCTTTTTTCCCAGGTTAGGGGACTCAGAAACTGAAGGACATAAGTTTAAGGTGTGAGGGAAATATTTGAAAGGGAACTAAGCAGCAGCTTTTTCACACAGAAAGTGGTGCATGTATGGAGTGAGCCGCCAAAGGGATTGATGGAGACAGGTACAATTATAGCATTTGAAAGGCATCTAGGTGGGTACATGAATAGGATGGGTTTAGAGGGATATGGGACTAGATTAATTTAGATGATATGGTTGGCATGGACGAGTCGGAATTGAAAGGTCTGTTTCTCTGTTGTCCATGTCTGGGACGCTATGAATCTATGACGATAAACTGAAATTAATTTGGATGTTCTCCTTCGAGAGAAGAAAGCTGAGAGGAGGTTGGATAGATGTTTTTGAACTGGGTGGGGTCACAGTATGAGGATTCGGAGTGGGCCATTTAGAACAGAGGCTGGTGAAACTCATTACCACAGGAAGTAGTTGATGCCAAAACATTGAATGTTTTCAAGAAGCAACTAGATATAACTTTTGCTGTGAATGAGCTCAAAGGTTATGGGGAGAAAGCAGGATTAGGCTATTGAATTAGATGATCAACCATGATCGTGAAGAATGGCACAGCAGGCTTGAAGGGCCGAATGGCCTCCTCCTGATCCTATCTTCTCTGCTTCTATGTTTTCAACATCATGAGCAGGCTGAGTAGAGTAGATAGGGAGAAGCTATTCCAGCTCAAAAGAGAAAAAGAATGAGGGCATAGATTTAAAGTGTTGTGTAAACCAAACACGGGTGATGTAAGAGCAAAAATGTTTCCACACAGCAAGTAGTTAGGGTATGGATCGCAGTGCCTGGAAATATGGTGAAGCCAGGTTGAAATGAGGCATTCGAGATAGCAGTGGATGATTATTTGTGTTGAGTTTAATATGCAGGGATATGGAGAAAAAAACAGGAGATTGACACTAGGGTAGAGAACTAGCACAGGAAAGATGGGCCGCATGGTCTCTTGGTGTGTCACAGTAATTCTGAGAATCTAATTCTGAAGTGGCGCTAGAACTCAGAATTGGCCAACTCAGAGGTACAAATCTTACCACAGTTTGGCAGCTTTTTCAACTTTATTTTCCTGAGGTTACTTTTCCCTGCCTGGGTGGTACAGCCATCAGGATTCCTGGTCATGACTCCCCCCCGATGAGCTGTGCTGTCTTGAATCTGTGAGCTTGGAGGGTTATCAATCACTTGATGTCATTAACTGTTGACCCAATACAAACGTAAATTGAGGCAGAAATAAAACTTTTAAAAAATTAAAAATTGCCTTGCATACAGATAATTGTTCAGGGTACTAACCATCAGCCTGACAAATATCACTGACACAATTACTAAGAGTAGTTTTGCTCTGTGAAGCTTAAATGCAATTTCACCTAATCCCTCTCTCTCTAACAGTTTATTGAAATGTATTTATTCTCTTAAAGGTGCTTTAAAAATGCTAATTGTTGTCATTGTAATTGCTAGTTTAATGCTGCTAGCCCATTTACTCAGCTCTGATGAAAGGCTATTGATCTGAAATATTACCTCTATTTTATAAGTATTGCTGAAAACAGACATAGCTCGTGGCTGCTCTTCACTTTGTAATTGGGACGAATTTAAGAAAAGGTGACAGCAACGTTTATACTTTGAGATGACAGTGTTGAATGCTCGACAAGTGGACTCTGACTGATGAAGGCATTATCATGGAGAATGTACTGTTTAATGATGACCGACAGCTAACAGCCAAGCTTTAATTAACATTTAAATAAGGCTTATTGACTCTGATTGGACAAGGCACAGCCCTGAGAAATGAATGAGAGATCAGGTCTCACCTAGTTTGTTGGATCGAAAGAGTTGTAATGTATGTTTCTGACTGCAATGAAAGGACATGTGTGTTATCATAGAATCTTTTCAGTGTGGAAGCAGAACATTTGGCCCATCGAGTCCATACTGGCTCTCAGAAAAGCATCCCACCCAGACCCACTGCATCCATGTAATCCTGCATTTCTCATGACTAACCTACCTAACCTGCATATCCCAGGACACAATGACCAATTTAGCATGGCTAATCCACCTAACCTGCAATCTCTGGGCAGTGGTAGAAACCTGGAACACCTAGAGGAAACCCACGCAGACGTAGGGAGACTGTGCAAACTCCACACAGTCATCCCAAGGGTGGAATTGAAGCAGGGTCTCTAAACTGAGAGGCAGTAGCGCTAGCCACTGAGTCACCATGCCACCCAAATGTTAATATATGTAGTTTACTGACCCTCAAAAGTACATCGCAACGTAAGCCTGACTGGCAATCGAAAATTGAATGTCAACATTAATATTTGCTCACCCAGAATTATGTAGCAAATGCTGTCCAATTATGCGTTTATAGTTCGTACCTTGCCTGTTGGGAAAAGTCAGAGGGCCATGCTGTTGATACAGAGATAGTAGGAACTGCAGATCCTGGAGAATCTGAGATAACAAGGTGTAGAGCTGGATGAACACAGCAGGCCAAGCAGCATCAGAGAAGCAGGAAAGCTGATGTTTTGGGCCTAGAAGGTTTCAGCAGGTTTCTGAAGAAGGGTCTAGGCCCAAAACATCAGCCTTCCTGGTCTTCTGATGCTACTTGGCCTGCTGTGTTCATCCAGCTCCACACCTTGTTATGCTGTTTGATATAATGTGTTAGACTTTGGGAAGTACATACTTTGCATCATATGGTACTGAAAATTATATACCATATTACCCATTTGTGTAATAGGTAGCACATCCCTTAGCTTGATGACAGCTTCCCATTAATGGTAAACAGTTTACGTGTGGTTATTGTCTTCTAGCAATGTGAAACAGTGAGCTTCACCTTGTTGCTTCAACATCTGAGATACCTTATCTTTTCAAGGTAATCTGAAAAAAACTAGGCACTGATTACATCCAAAGGTCTTAGACCATTCATGTTGCTGCAGAAGATACAGTGAGTCATTACTTGATCAGGGTCACCAAAACCTCTCAGGGTGGCTTTAGACTCAAAATGTCAACTCTGTTTTTCTTTTCAAAGATGCTGTCAGAACTGCTGAGTTTCTTGAGCACTTCCTGTTTGCATTTCAGATTTAACATTCACAGTATGTTGTTTTCTGCTCAAGCTCAGTGTCAGCTAAATTATATCCTGGCAAATCGACCTGTCAAAAGTCACTGGAATGTACAAAACCTAACCACTGTATTTAACATATGTGTATGCATGTATGAGTCATTTAATGAAGGTTGTAAATGGGTTGGAAGAGTCAGGGGTCTCTATTTAAAAATAATTAGCCACCCATTTGAGATAGGAATGAGGATTTTCTTTTTCTGTCACCCAGAGGATCATGAGTCATAGAGTCATACAGCATGGGAAGAGGCCCTTCAGCGCAACTCCTGGCTGGCAGCAGAGCCAAGAACTCCTGAAGGCAGGGCGAGTGTGGGTTCAGCATGGGACCCAGCATTGGCAGGACAGGATTCCTGAATCTATGTAATTCCAAAGCGGAGTCATTTGGATTCGAAATATTAACCTTGTTTATTTCCCCATTAGTGCTGCCTGATCTCACTGAATTGTGGCTTTGAAAGATAATTTAGGGTCAATATTTAAAACCATTCTAAGTTCTGAAGAAGCATTCCCCCACTCAAAACACCAGCTCTGTTTTCTCTCTACAGATGCTACCAGGCCAGCAATCTCCGTTTTGTTTTAGAACTATTCATTTACTCAGCAGCTGGAATGGATTTGGCCAGTTGGGCCCAGTGGCGAAGAGATGGCACCTGAAGAGTAGCAACTCCTACATCGCTGGGTACAGTGCAGGCAGCGGTGAGATGGTGGAGGAGAGGTGGAGACGCTTGTGTCTTTGTTGAACTGGCGCAGGGCTCAGGATTCTCTTTCAGTCATATCATTTGTCATTTTTATAGGTATATAGTTTAAAATGACTTCAGATTGTGGCGAATGTTGAAGATCTTCACTGTGTTTAACCGCATAATTCACTGTAAAATGCAAGTGGGCAAAGGTCTGGCAGATGGAGTACAGTGTTGATAAGTGTACAACCTTCATTTTGGAAGGAACAACAGCAAAATGGACTATGTTTTAAATGGTAAAAAATGCAGTATGCTACTGTGCAGAGGGACTTGGGTGTCCTTGAGCATGAATCACTAAAAGTAGGATTGCAGGTGCAGCAGGTAATTAAAAAGGCAAATGGAATTTTGTCTACCATTGCTCGAGGGATGGAATTTAAAAACAGGGAGGCTATGCTGCAGCTGTATAGGGTCCTGGTGAGGCTACACCTGGAGTACTGTGTGCAGTTTTGGTCTCTTTACTTGAGAAGGGATATACTAGCACTGGAGGGGGTGTAGAGGAGATTCACTCGGTTGATTCCAGAGTTGAGAGGGTTGGATTATGAGAAGAGACTGAGTAGGCTGGGATTATACTCATTGGAATTCAGAAGAACGAGGGGCGATCTCACAGAAACATATAAGATTATGAAGGGAATAGATAAGGTGGAGGCAGGGAGGTTGTTTCCACTAGGAGGTGAAGCTAGGGCTAGGAAGCAAAATATAATGTCGCAAAGGACTGAGGTCAGGAGGAACTTCTCCACCCGAAGGGTTGTGATTCTGTAGAATTCCCTACACAGTGAAGTGGTTGAAGCTCCCTCACTGATTGTTTTTAAGGCAAGGCTGGATAAAGTTTTGAACAGTAAACGAATTAGGGGTTATGGTGTGTGGGTGGTAAGTGAAGCTGAGTCTCAAAAAGATCAGCCATGATCTTATTAAATGGAGGGGCAGGCTCGAAGGGCCAAATGGCCTACTCCTGCTCTTAAGTGCTTATAAATAAATGATTCATCATTTGAGCGATGTTCTGCCATGGCATCTGCTGGAGGATGAACAATGAGTCTACTGTAGCTGGAAGGGGTTTGATCCCTGCACTGTCAGTGCTATTCCAAACCACATGCCTCAATGTTTCCCCAAATGAGCTAGACCCCGTGCTCCACATGATTTAAATTGCTTTTTAAATCATGGCTGCATGGTGGCTCAGTGGTTAGCACTGCTGCCTCATAGCGCCAGGGGCCTTGGCTTGATTCCAGCCTTGGGTAACTGTCTGTATGAAGTTTGCACCTTCTCCCCACGTCTGTGTGGGTTTGGTGGATTGGCCATGCTATAGTGCCCAGGGATGCTTAGGTGACTTGGGGAGAGTAAGGGAATGGATCTGGGTGGGCTGCTCTTTGGAGATGCAGTGTGGGCTTGTTGGACTGAATGGCCTGTTTCAATGATGGGGGAAAGATTTTAATTTATGAGAACATATCACTGAATCTAATAAATATAAATTCACAATATGTATCCTTTGCTTATTCAATCTCTTCCATTCTGAAATCTTATACCTAATGTTTTCCCTTAAAAGAATCCAATTTTCAGTGGGTTCAGTTTGATGTTCTGAACTGCTTCTCATGCCATATCCACTCCAGCTGCTGAGTAAATGAATAGTTCTAAAACAAAACAGAGATTGCTGGTCTGGCAGCATTTGCAGAGAGAAAACAGAGCTAATGTTTTGAGTGGAGGAATGCTTCTTCGGAACTTAGAATGGTTCTAAATGTTACACAGAACATAGAACATAGAACATTACAGCACAGTACAGGCCCTTCAGCCCTCGATGTTGTGCTGACCCGTCTCAAGCCCATCTAACCTACACTATTCCATGTACGTCCATATGTTTATCCAATGACGACTTAAATGTACCTAAAGTTGGCGAATCTACTCCCGTTGCAGGCAAAGCGTTCCATTCCCTTACTACTCTCTGAGTAAAGAAACTACCTCTGACATCTGTCCTATATCTTTCACCCCTCAATTTAAAGCTATGCCCCCTCGTGCTCGCTGTCACCATCCTAGGAAAAAGGCTCTCCCTATCCACCCTATCTAACCCTCTGATTATTTTATATGTTTCAATTAAGTAACTGATGTTGGCCCGAAATTATCTTCCAAAACCACAATTCAGTGAGATCGGGCAGCATTAATGGGGAAAGAAACACAGTTAACGTTTCGAATCCAAATGACTCTGCTTTGGAATTACATAGATTCAGGAATCCTGTCTCTTTAGAATTCCATTGGGGAAGCAAAGAAAAGTATGGCTTTGCTTCGTGCTTTCTAAATCTTTGGGTGGCCACTTGTGAAAAAAGGTTAGTCTCGAGGCTGTTGAGTCCTTTGAGTTTCCCGAAAACTCTTCTCTCCCAGAGCAGTTTCCAGCTTGTGACTCTCCAGAGTATTGTTTTGGGGGCTGTTCATGACCTGTATATGCTGACGACAAGGACATCAGGCAGAATATCAGGTTAGGCCTCAAATGACTGTTTCGTGTCACTACATTCCATTAACTCTGTAACAGTAACCATCAACCTTTCATCAATTGTTGTACAAGCCTATATGTTATTATTGTCCTTTCAAAAGGAAACGTGCCATCCTTATCCAGTCTGGTCTACACGTGAATCAAGGCCCACAGCAATGGATCGCTTCTTGACTGCCTTAAGAACTAGTCCAGCAAGCCTCTCAGTTCAATTAGAGATTGGCAAAAAATGTTTCACGATAAATTTAATTACAGGAATTCCTGACGCGAATGTTAATCCTTATTCTCCTTTCCTTAAGCTCAATCTGGAGACCTGGATGTAGGAGCAGAAGTAGACAACGCAACACTCAGAGATTTCACCTGATCTGTTAACCCTCAACTCCTACCTTTCCTGCTTTCCCCTATAAACTTTGACTCCTCACTGCCGTTTAGTAGTTTTTTTGTGTTGAACCATTTAATTCGATTTTCATCACAGAGCTAGCATTCTTGGAAGTACATGAGTATCTCTGCAGTATGGAGATGCACCTCATGGAGCTTTGTAATAAATGATTAGGTAAATGTCTCCAGCACATTGAGAATAGGAAGAGGGAGGTACGGTTTCAGGATGAACATGTCAGGTCTCAAGCAGATGGAACAGCACAAAATTAGCATGTTATTGGCATTACATTTTATTACTCTGCTACTTTCATGATATCAATCAAAACATTGTTGATTCCTTAGATATGATAATATACCAGTGAGATTCCATCATTTAAACTACACCGAAAAAGGATGTACAGGACTGCGACTCAGGTATGAGTATATACAAATCTTTGTGGCCACGTAGGATATCCTGAAACTCCAAAGAGTCATTTCCCACAAACTGGCTGTGTCCTAGAGCATTTAACTGGCTGTTTTACTGTAGACAGAAATGTAAAGCAATCATTGTTACTCATTAACAATTGCTACTATCTTGTTGACTTAACACATTTAAAAATTATTTGACTCACAATTTTATTTGTGGTTGCAAATTACAGTAGAATATAGATGTTTGATCCATTTTGTGATCGAACCAGGAAGAAAAAGTGGCATAATAAACTCTGTAACTTTGTAGTTGACTAGAAAATGCCACAACAATTTCATTCATGAATTGTTACTAGCTTCACTGAAGAAAAATGAAATAATTGAAAGATCCCAATTGGTACCTGGCCTGCACGGAGTCTGAACACCTTTCTCTCTTGCATTCACTAATGTTCTTTAGGGAAGGAAACTGCTAACCTTACCCGGTCTGGCCTACCTGCTCTGTGTGGATTTGCATATTCTCCCTTTGCCTGCATGGTTTTCCATCGGATGCTCTGGTGTCCTCCCATAGGCCTAAGGTGTGCAAGTTGGGTGGATTGGCCATGCTAAATTGCCCAGTGTTCAGGGACGTCCAGGTTAGCTGTATTAGCCATGAGAAATGCAGGGTTACAGGGATAAGAGAAGGGAATGTGTCTGGATAGGATACTCTTCAGAGGGTTGTCATGGACTCTTTGGGTTGAATAGTCTGTTCCCATGCTGTAGGGATTCTACATGTGAGTCCAAACCTGCAGCAATGTGTTTAATTCTTAACCGGCCTCTTGGCAATTAGGGATAGGCAATAAATGCTAGCCTACCTCACGATGCTCTCATCCCATGAATGAATAAAAAGAAGTCCCAAATCACAAAAGTCATCCATACTTTTTTAGATTCCCCTCACTTTGCTTTAAGAAACCAATTACCCCTCCATGATCCCATTTTCTCTCATGCCCCTTTACCTCCTCATTTTGCCTTGCACCAACATCATGTCTGTCGTTCAATAACTCCCACCTCCCATATTATCACTGAATCTTTCTTCTTTCCTCACCTCAGTATCCTCCAGGCCTGTGGGCCCTCCCCATGCCCAAGTTCCTTGGTTTTTCCCTGACTCATAGCAGGTAGGAAATGGAGTTGGCTACTTAGCCAATTGAGTCTCTTCCACTATTTAATATGGTCGTAGCTAATCTGATTGTTCAAACTTACTTCCCAACTCTGATGACCTTTCGCCATTTTGCATATCTGATTTGATTTGATTGAAATTGATTTATTTTTGGCACATAACCTGAATATAGTGAAAACTTTTGTTTTGCATGCAGTGCAGGTTGACCATAACACACAAGGACATACAGATCTTACGGTGTTTAAACAGAGCGAAGCATACAAGGGTACGGCTGTACAGGAGATGCACAACAGTAAGGTTGACATTAGATTTTAAATTTGAGAGGTCCATTCAGCAATCTAATAACAGCGGGAAGGAAGCTGTTCTTGAAACTGTTGGTTTTTGTGTTTAAGCTTTTGTATCATCAGCCTGATGGAAGAAGTTGGAAGAGATTATAACTGGGATGGGGAGGGGTCTTTGATGATGTTGGCTGCCTTTCATCATCAAAATTCCAACTTCCTCTGCCTTAAAACCAAAACTGTTGTTTAAAAACCTGTTACATTTCTAATTTCATCCAGTACTGACATAAAGGTCATTGGCCTGAGCAATTACTCTCCTTTGCTTTCCAGAGACCACAGCCTGTGGATTGTGTTTGAGTATTATCTGTTTTCAGTGCACTTCTCCAACATCTGCAGCATTTTACTTTTGTGGATACTGAAGGAATAGCAGCAATCTTAATTAACAAAAAATTGCAAGGTGCTATCTTTCAGATGGTGCCTCATTGCCCTATGTTATGCGTGATTCTCTGCTGAATGTCCCACCAGCAGGTGGGAACGTGTTCCAGTGGATAGATGAGGGCAATTATCACTTATTCACTGCATCTGCTCAGTTCAAAAGTGAGACTGTTTTCCCAGTGTTAATTGTTTAAAATTCTGCAACATCTGAAAATTCACAGCACAGTTATGCAAATAATCCCTGATCCTATTAAAATAATTTCTGCTCATAATTATAAATGCAAAAGCATCACAATCAAAGTCAATTTGCAACAACCAATTCAAGCACATCTGGCTAGCAGCATTTCTGAAAGATTCATTCTCTAGCTGTGGGCGTGACTGGAACTGTGAGTATTTATTGCCCATTCCTAATCGCCTTGATCAGATGCTGGTAACTGTAATATTTCTTAGGGTGGTGAAACAGTAGCTACATTACAGAACAAGAGTCACATCAAATCATTTTTAAGAAGCGTGTGAAGGCATTAAGTGGGGATAGATATGAATTAGCAGGAACGTTCCAGGTAAAAGGGCTATAGTTACTGCGAAAGTGAAGAAAGTGTGGTTGATCTCCTTACAGCAGAGAAGGCAGTTCATCAGAGGTGTTTTAATTCACAAAGCTTTCAGACATATCTGTTAGAGAGGGCTGGCTAAAAAGTCCATAACCAGAGGTCAAAGTATTAAAGTGACTAGCAATAAAATCAGTGACAAACTTAGAAAAATTATGTTTGCATTTGGAATACGCTGCCTGAGAGGGCAGTGAAAACAGATTCATAGAATCCCCACAGTGTGGAAACAGGCATGTTGGCCCAACAAGTCCACATCAACCCTCAGAGCTTCTCACCCAAACCAATCCCCTGTAACTCACCTTCGATATACACCCCTGAACACTAGGACAAGTTAGCATGGCCAAACCACCTAGCCTGCACATCTTTGGATTGTGGGAGGAAACTGGAGAACCCGGAGGAAGCCCATGCAGACACGGGGAGAATGTGCAAATTCCACACAGACAGTTGCCCCAGGCTGGAATTGAACCCTGCTCCCAGGCACAGTGAGGCAGCAGTGTTAACCACTGAGCAACCGTGCTGCCCCTGTGGCTTGACAAAGGATATCAGCAAAATATTGACAAAATCCTTGAACTTTTACGATATGGATATTCCGGTTCTTTGTCAGAGCAATTTAGCTGTTTCCGCTGCTCAGATGTTTGACCTTAGTCCAACATTTATTTTTCTATTTCTTTCAGGAGTTACCTAATCCCCTTTTAGAATGACATGATTAGAACTACTTCCACCATCATTCCAGGCAGAGCAGTCCAGTTCAGAACTATTCACTGCATAAATAAGTTATTTCGCATTTTCAGATCATAAGATATAGGAAAACAAATATACAATTCAGCCCACCGGGTCTGCTCCACCATTTAATCATGTTTGACATGTTTCTCAATCCCATTCTCCTGCTTTCTCCCCATAACCCTTGATCCTCTTCCGAATCAAGAACCCTATCAATCTCTGTCTTCACTTGACTTAATGACTCCCAAGTCCCCTGCGTTTCAGATTTCAAAAGCCTTTCCATATTTGGAAAATAGCCTATGCCCCTAATCTTCCAACCATACAACATAGCCTCACACTATTCCACTTTGTATTCCATCTCCTACTTCTTTACCTACCCTCCTCGCCTGGCCAAGTCTTTCTGCAGCCTCCCTGCTTCCTCAACACTACCTGTCCCTTTATCCACTTTTGTGTCAGCAACTCAGCAACAATGCTCTCGGTTCCTTCGTCCAGACCATTAATGCAGTAATGTGAATAGCTGTGGTCTCAGCACTGGCTCCTGCAGAACTCTACTAGTCACTGGCTGCCACCTTGGGGATAAAAAAAACCCTTTCTCCCCATTCTCTGCCTCTGCCAGTCAGCTCATCCTCCATCTTTTGCAAATCAGTTTAAATCTGTGGTCTATGATTTTCACCCCTTCTGGCAACAGCAAGAATTTCTTCCTATTCACTTTTTCTGGACCCATCATGATTTAGACCATTTGCATTAGATTTCTTGAAGAAGAAACACATTTGTTTTTATCCTGGAGTAGAGATTTGGCAATGGTAGAAGAGAGTGTCACTTTGAATCATGGGTTGGAGCGACTTCTCTCATGCGACAATACAATTTTCAGCTCTATCGATGTGTTTGCATGACTAGCATGGCACAAAAAATTGGCTAATGGGGCTAGCAGGAGTACAACACCCCTGACATTACTTTACAGGTTTAAAGGGACTGGCATGATATCTAAAGGGAACCTTGACAGTCAAGAATTCTCTACAACCCTGGAACATTACTCAACTCACTGGCAACAAAATATTTTGGCCCTTTCTGTCCTTCCCTGATCAGACTGCCAAGCTTACCCGGACAGGTCTCGTCCTTCTCCAGCCTTGTCCACCCTTGTTGAGGCAGCGAGCAGCCTGCGTGCTTGGTATCATATCCACAAACATCCACTCCCTCCATCACCGACACTCAGTAGCAGCATTGTGTACTATCTACAAGCTGCACTGCAGAAATTAACCAAAGATCCTCAGACAGCACCTTCCAAACCCACAACCACTTCCCTCTAGAAGGACCAGAGCAGCGGACATATGGGAACACCATTACCTTCAAGTTCCACTACAAGCCACCCACCATCCTGACTTGGAAATGTATTGCCATTCCTTCACTGTCGCTGGGTCAAAACCCTGGAATTCACTTCCCAAAGGTACTGTGGGTCAATCCACAGCATGTGGTTCAAGAAGGCAGCTCACCACCACCTTCTCATGGGTCACAAGGGATGGGCAATAAATGCTGGCCAGCCAGCGACGCCCACATCCCATAGCATAGAACATTAGAAATAGAACATAGAACATTACAGCACAGTACAGGCCCTTTGGCCCTCGATGTTGTGCCGACCTGTCATACTGATATGAAGCCCATCTAACCTACACTATTCCATGTACGTCCATATGCTTATCCATATGCTTAGCGTATCTGAATTTTAAAAAAAGACAGGTTTGACACTTGGCCACCCTCCTTCACTTGTGCCCATTGTACTCCAAACTCCGGCCTCCCCTCCTCTGTCATTTTTCAAGACCCAAGAAGTTACTCCCACCTGTTGCCAATCATAGCATGGTATAGACAAACACTCCCTGAAGAGCACAAAGCTGTAGCTCCACACTCCAAAGTCCAGGAGGTACAGTACCTCACCTGCAGCATGCCTCCCATACGAAATCAGGAATTGGAACTCAATTTTGTTCACTTTCAGAGGAGTCATTTGGGAGGGGAACTGAATTCTGGTGAGTGAACCCTTTAATAAGTGTTCATGAGTTGCAAATGCACTCGAAAGGGCTTATCGCCTTGCTTTTAAAATTTCCTGAAGGTCATTTCAAACTTTTATCCTGCAGTTTGACTTTTGGCTTCTGACAAAGTCAGGATCCCTCAACATTTTCTGAAAAAGTGTCCTGACCTGAAACATCAGCTTTCCTGCTCCTCTGTTGCTGCCTGGCCTGCTGTGTTTCTCCAGCTCCATACTATGTTATCTCAGATCCCTCACCTGCCTTGTTCCTCACTTTTGGAAGAAACAGAAAATAGTGTCTAATTGCAGATATGTTGGGAAACAGAACTGCTGCTTGACTGAGGCAGTGCGGACTCAATAAATCACATTGCTTAATTTTAAACTGTTCTGGTCTATGATTCCAAAAGGCAAGATTAAACAAAGACAACAGATTTCCTATTTTAAACTGAATTGCTTTTGATTGCTCCATGCCTAATGTTGTGATGGCTCTTCTGTGATTCACCAGATGGGCACTGATGGTTGCGGTGAAATTGGCAATGACTTTGATTGCTGGTTTATGGAAACAAGCGAGAAGGGGCAACTTTGTCATAGTCAATTCACCAGCTCAAGTTAACCTTGATATTCCTTGCATGTCACGTGCTTATGGTAGTGAGGGGCCTTGCTTGTTGGCCTGAATCACAGAATCATACAGTACAGTAGAGGCCTTTGGTCTATCAGTCCTTTCCCACCATAAATATACTGCAACATATACTATTAAGCGCAGGCATTTGGGACTAATTTAGTTTCGGAAAGTTGATAAAAACAAATATGGAATTAAGAATGTACTGATGACCATGAAATCATTGCTGGAGAAAACCCATCCAATTCACTAATGCCCTTCAGGGAAGGAAATCTGCTGCGCTCACTAAATCTGGCTTATATGTGATTCCAGACCCACAGCAATGTAATTGACTCTTAACTGCCCTCTGAAATGGCCTAGAAAGCTACTTGTACCACTTGCTTCACAGTCTCAAAGATCACCTGGCATGGACCCAGATACCGGAAAAGACAATGACAGAAACAGCCCTATCGAATCTGCAAGGTTGTCCTTACTAACATCTGGGAGCTAGTGCCAAAATTGGGAGAGCTGTCTCCCAAATTAGTCAAGCAACAGCCTGATGTAGTCATACTCAGGGAATCATACCTTACAGACGATGTCCCAGATACCACCACTTCCATCTGTGGATATGCCCTGTCCCACCGGCAGGGTGTAGCTGGCAGAGGTGGCAGCACAGTGATACACGTTCAAGAGATTGTTGCCCTGGGAATCCTCAACATTGACTCCAGACCCCATGAAGTCTCATGTCCTTTGGGTTGAACTCAGGCAAGGAAAGCTCCTTCTGATTACAACTTACTGTCCTCCCTCAGCTGATGAATCAGCACATCTCAATGTTTAACAACACTTAGAGGAAGCACTGAGGATAACAAGGGCACAAAATGTACTCTGGGTGGGGGATTTCAATGTCCACCATGAAGAGTGGCTCGGCAGCAGGACTACTGATCGAGCTGGTTGGGTGCTGAAGGACATAGCTGCTAGACTGGGTCCGCAGCAGATGGTGAAGGAACCAACAAGAGGGAAAAATATACTTGACCTCATCCTTACTAATCTGCCAGCTGCAGTTGCATCTGTCCATGACAGTATCGGTAAGAGTGACCATTGTACAGTCCTTGTGGAGACAATATCCCACCTTCACACTGAGAATAACCTTCATCATGTTGTGTGGCACTATCACCGTGCTAAATGGGACAGCTTTTGAGCAGATGTAACAACGAAAGACTGGGCATCCATGAGGTGCTGTGAGTCATCATCAGCAACAGAATTGTACTCCAATACAATCTGCAGCCTCATGGCTCGGCATATCCCCCACTCAACCATTACCATCAAGCCAGGGGATCAACCCTGGTTTAATGGAGAGTGTACAAGGGCATTCCAGGAGCAGCACCAGGCATACCTGAAGATGGGATATCAACTTGGTGAAGCCACCAAAAAGGACGACTTGCATGCCAAACGCATAAGCAGCAAATGCTAGACCAAGGTAAATGATCTCACAACCACATGATTAGATCTAAGCTCTGCAATGCTGCCACATCCAGCTGTGAATGATGGTGGACAATTAAGCAACTCAATGGAGGAGGAGTCTCCACAAACATCCCCATCCTCAATGACGGAAGAGCCCAGCACATCAGTACAAAAGACAAGGCTGAAGCATTCGCAGCAATCTTCAGCTATAAGTGCTGAGTGGATGATCCACCTTGGCCTCCAAGATTCTCCAGCATTACAGATACCAGTCTTCAGCCAATCTAATTCACTCTATGTGTTATCAAGAAACAGCTGGAGACATCAGATATTGCGAAGGCTACGAATCTTGACAACATTTTGGCAATAGTACTGAAGACTTGTGTTCCAGAACTTGCCACTACCCCTAGCCAAGCTGTTCCAGTACAATTACAACACTGGTTTCTACCCAACAATATGGAAAGTTGCCCAAGTATGTCTTGTACACAAAAAGTAGGACAACTCCAACCTGGTCAATTACCGCCCGATCAGTTTCTTCTTGATCATCAGTAAAATGATGGAATGTGTCATCAACAGCTCTATTAAGTAGCACCTACTCAGCAATAACTCATTCAGTGACATCCAGTTTGGGTTCCACCAGGGCCATTCAGCTCCTGACCTCATTACAGCCTTGGTTCAAACATAGGCAAAAGAGCTGAATTCCAGAGGTGAGGTGAGAGTGACGACCCTTGATATCAAGACTACTTTCGACCGAGTGTGGCATCCAGTTGAGCCCTGGACCAACTGGAATCAATGGGTAGCAGGGGGCAAATGCTACATTGGTTGGAGTCATACCTGACACACAGGAAGATGGTCATGGTTGTGGGAGGTCAATCACCTCAGCTCCAGGGCATCTCTGCAGGAGTTCCTCAGGGTAGTGTCCTAGGCCCAACCCAACTTCAACTGCTTCATCAATGACCTTCCCTCCATCATAATGTCAGAAGTGGGGACATTCACCGATGATCGCACAATGTTCAGCACCATTCGTGACTCCTCAGATACTGAAGCAGTCCATGTTCAAATGTAATAAGATCTGGAAAATATCCAGGCTTGGGCTGACAAGTGGCAAGTGATATTTGTGCCACACAAATGCAATGCTCTGACCATCACCAATAAGAAATAATCAAACCACCACCCTTTGACATTCAGCATTGTTTCCTTCACTGAATACTTCACTATCAACATCCTGGGGGTTATCATTGGCCTGAAATTCAACTGGACTCACCACATTAACACAGCGACTATAAGGGCAGGTTAGGAGCTAGGAATACTGGGGCGAGTAACTCACCTCCTGACTCCTCAAAGCCTGTCTGCCATCTCCAAGGCAAAAGTCAGGACTGTGATGGAATACTCCCCACTTGCCTGGAGGAGTACAGCCCCAGCAACACTCAAGAAGCTTGACACCATCCAGGACAAAGCATTCAACTTGATTGGCACCACATCCACAAGCATCCATTCCCTCCACCACCGATGCTCAGGAGCAGCAGTGTGTACTATCTACAAGATGTAATGCAGAAATTCACCAAAGATCCTCTGTTTGCAACTTCCAAACCCACAGTCACTTCCATCCAGAAGAATAAGGGCAGCAGGCATATGCAGAACACCACCAACTCCAAGTTCCCCTCCAAGCCACGCACTATCCTGACTTCGAAATATATCGCCATTCCTTCACTGTTGCCGGGTCAACATTTTGGAATTCCCTCTCTAATAGCACTGTGGGTCAACTCACAGCAGGTGGTCTGCAGTGATTCAAGAAGGCAGCCCACTATCACCTTCTCAAGGGAAACTAGGGATGGGCAAGAAGTGCTGGCCCACCAGCAACATCCACACCCCACAAATGAATAAATAGAGCGAGTGGTAGTAGAAGGAAAATATTCTGCCTGGAAGTCAGTGGTGAGTGGTGTTCCACAGGGCTCTGTTCTTGGGCCTCTACTGTTTGTAATTTTTATTAATGACTTGGATGAGGGGATTGAAGGATGTGTCAGCAAGTTTGCAGACGACATGAAGGTTGGAGGTGTCATTGACAGTATAGAGGGCTGTTGTAGGCTGCAGCTAGACATTGACAGGATGCAGAGATGGGCTGAGAGGTGGCAGATGGAGTTCAACCTGGATAAATGCGAGGTGATGCATTTTGGAAGGTCGAATTTGAAAGCTGAGTACAGGATTAAGGATAGGATTCTTGGCAGTGTGGAGGAACAGAGGGATCTTGGTGTGCAGATACATAGATCCCTTAAAATGGCCACACAAGTGGACAGGGTTGTTAAGAAAGCATATGGTGTTTTGGCTTTCATTAGCAGGGGGATTGAGTTTAAGAGTTGTGAGATCTTGTTGCAGCTCTATAAAACTTTGGTTAGACCGCACTTGGAATACTGCGTCCAGTTCTGGTCGCCCTATTATAGGAAAGATGTGGATGCTTTGGAGAGGGTTCAGAGGAGGTTTACCAGGATGCTGCCTGGACTGGAGGGCTTATCTTATGAAGAGTGGTTGACTGAGCTCGGACTTTTCTCATTGGAGAAAAGGAGGAGGAGAGGGGACCTAATTGAGGTATACAAGATAATGAGAGGCATAGATAAAGTTGATAGCCAGAGACTATTTCCCAGGGCAGAAATGGCTAACACGAGGGGTCATAGTTTTAAGCTGATTGGAGAAAAGTATAGAGGGGATGTCAGAGGCGGGTTCTTTACACAGAGAGTTGTGAGAGCATGGAATGCGTTGCCAGCAGCAGTTGTGAAAGCAAGATCATTGGGGACATTTAAGAGACTGCTGGACATGCATATGGTCACAGAAATTTGAGGTTGCATACATGAGGATCAATGGTCGGCGCAACATCATGGGCTGAAGGGCCTGTTCTGTGCTGTACTTCTATGTTCTATGTTCTAAAGATAACACGGCCAGTCTTTTTCTCATATGCGAATTTACTTGTCATCCTTTACACATTATTATCTGCATCATTTATGATGCAGATAATAAGCAACAAGGGACCCAGACTGATTGCTGTGCTAGGCCACTGCATACTGGGCTCCAATTACACAAACAGCCATCTACCACTGCCCTCTGTCTCCTATGATTGAGCCAATTTTGGATCCATCACGTCGAGTTCACCTGAAACTGCTGAGCTTTTAACTTCTTCATCAGTTTATCAGATCCCCATGTGGGATCTTGACAAAAGTTTTATTGAAATCCATACAAAGTACATAAACTACCCTAAACGCATCTAAACTCCTGGCCACTTCCTCAAATGATTCGACGAGAATTGCTCGGCATGGCCTCCTCTGATAAAGCCATGCTGACTATCTCAGATCAAAGTTTACCTCTCTGAATAGAAATTAATTTTCTTCTTCACTGTTTTCTTCAATAGTCTCCCTTCCTTTGATGATGAACTCAATATTCATTATTTCTTGTTTCAATCTCTACCACCTTTCTTGTAAAGTGGAATAACATTTATCATACGAAACAAGTGGACCAACAGGCCCCCGAGATTCATGCTCAGATTGTTATCTTGGTTCTTATCTTTTCCCACTTATTGTTTTCCCTTTGTATATACTTATGGAATATCTTGGCATTCTCACTAAATTTTGCTCACTAACATTTTCTCATGCGCCCATTAGCTTTCCTAATTGCTTTCCTAAGCTTCTCCGTGTATTTCCCACATTCCTCTCAGACCTCTCTCCCACTGCAACTCTCTTGTAATCTCTTCAGCCTTGAAACTGCTGGACCATGTCCTGAAGCAAACCAGGTACCACAGTCACATCACCTTCCTCAGCACCTGCCTACGGAACCGGATCATCCCCATTGGACTACAGTCTACATTCAAGCCTTCCCAATTTGGCCCCAACCGTGACCAGCTCTACACCCAGAAAATTCAGACCCTTCAGAAGCATTTCTCCCTGCGAGTCTTGAAACAGACACTGGCAGCCATGCGCCGGCATCTCCAGGGACTGCAATCCAACCTGCCCCAGCTCAGAGCCTCCATCTCCCAGACCTGCAAAGGACCTCTCCTGTTTTTTATCTTCCGCAGGATCCACAGACTGAACACACAGTTCTACTCAGCTTTACTGGACACCAAAAATCGTAAGTACAACAAACTCACTGGCTCCTGCCACCCACAAGAGGATTCCTGCACCTCCCAAATCCCCAGCCTGTCCCTGCCCCTCCACCACCATGCACCCACCGCCATTGACCATGAGGACACGGCCGGAGACCCCACCGATGACGTCACATCCGCCACTGCCGGGCACACCACTTCCAGGACCACGACCGCTGCTGCAGTTACCGCCTCCACTTCCAGTTACAACACCACACACACCACCCTCACCGCTGCTGCTGCCGCCCTCCCCACTCCTCCCACCACCGACGGAACCCCGCCCACAGCCGACACCGACAGAACACCGCCCACGGCCGACGCCGATGGAACCCCGCCCACAACCTCCACAGCCAGCAACCCCAGAGGAGAGAGCCACACTGAGCCCTGCCGAATCTTCACCATCCCCCCAGACCTCCCACTGACTGAGACGAACGGTCAGTCCCAAGCAAGGGGCTTACCTTTGTCCCCCTACAACCACACATCAATGAATACCAGTCACGTTTGGACATAGAACAGTTTTTCCGCCGCCTTCGCCTCCACGCTTACTTCTTCAACCGGGAACCCAACCCTCCCTCCACTGACCCCTTCACCTGCTTCCAACACAAGTCCTCCTCCTGGACACCACCCCCTGGCCTACTACCCTCCCTCAACCTCTTCATCTCCAACTGCCGTCGAGACATTAACCGCCTCAACCTCTCCACCCCCTCACCCACTCCAACCTCTCCCCCGCAGAACGGGCAGCCCTCCGCTCCTTCCGCTCCAACCCCAACCTCACCATCAAACCCACAGACAAGGGTGGCACAGTGGTAGTATGGCGCACTGACCTCTACATCGCCGAGGCCAAACGCCAACTCTCCGACACCACCTCCTGCCGCCCTCTTGATCATGACCCCACCCCCGAGCACCAAACCTTAAGCTCCAACACCATTCATGACCTCATCACCTCAGGGGACCTCCCACCCACAGCCGCCAACCTTATTATTCCCCAACCCCACATGGCCCGTTTCTATCTCCTTCCCAAAATCCACAAACCTGCCTGCCCTGGTCAACCCATTATCTCAGCCTGTTCCTGTCCCACCGAACTCATCCCCACCTATCTCCACTTTGGTCCAGGAACTCCCTACCTACGTCCGTGACACCACCCATGCCCACCACCTCCTTCAGAACTTCCAATTCCCTGGCCCCCAACACCTCATTTTCACCATGGACGTCCAGTCCTTATACACCTGTATTCCGCATGTAGATGGCCTCAAGGTAGGTCCTCCACTTCTTCCTTTCCCGCAGGCCCGACCAGTCCCCCTCCACTGACACCCTCATCTGCCTAGCTGAACTCGTCCTCACCCTCAAGAACTTCTCTTTCGAATCCACCCACTTCCTACAGACAAAGCGGGTGGCCATGGGCACCCGCATGAGCCCCAGCTATGCCTGCCTCTTTGTAGGTTACGTGGAACAGTCCCTCTTCCGCACCTACACAGGCCCCAAACCCCACCTCTTCCTCTGTTACATTGATGACTGTATCGGCGCTGCCTCTTGCTCCCCAGAGGAACTCGAACAGTTCATCCACTTCACCAACGCCTTCCACCCCAACCTTCAGTTCACCTGGGCCATCTCCAGCACATCCCTCACATTCCTGGACCTCTCAGTCTCCATCTCAGGCAACCAGCTTGTAACTGATGTCCATTTCAAGCCCACCGACTCCCACAGCTACCTAGAATACATCTCTTCCCACCCACCCTCCTGCAAAAATTCCATCCCCTATTCCCAATTCCTCCGCCTCCACCGCATCTGCTCCCACGATGAGGCATTCCACTCCCGCACATCCCAGATGTCCAAGTTCTTCAAGGACCGCAACTTTCCCCCCACAGTGGTCAAGAACGCCCTTGACCGCTTCTCCTGCATTTCCCGCAACACATCCCACACACCCCGCCCCTGCCACAACCGCCCTAAGAGGATCCCCCTCGTTCTCACACACCACCCCACCAACCTCCGGATACAACGCATCATCCTCCGACACTTCCGCCATCTACAATCCGACCCCACCATCCAAGACATTTTTCCATCCCCACTCTTGTCTGCTTTCCGGAGAGACCACTCTCTCCGTGACTCCCTTGTTCGCTCCACACTGCCCTCCAACCCCACCACACCCGGCACCTTCCCCTACAACCGCAGGAAATGCTACACTTGCCCTCACCCCTATCCCAGGCCCCAAGATGACTTTCCATATTAAGCAGAGGTTCACCTGCACATCTGCCAGTGTGGTATACTGTATCCATTGTACCCGATGTGGCTTCCTCTACATTGGGGAAACCAAGCGGAAGCTTGGGGACCGCTTTGCAGAACACCTCCGCTCGGTTCGCAATAAACAACTGCACCTACCAGTCGCAAACCATTTCCACTCCCCCTCCCATTCTTTAGATGACATGTCCATCATGGGCCTCCTGCAGTGCCACAATGATGCCACCCGAAGGTGGCAGGAACAGCAATTCATATTCCGCTTGGGAACCCTGCAGCCCAATGGAATCAATGTGGACTTCACCAGCTTCAAAATCTCCCCTTCCCCCACCGCATCCCAAAACCTGCCCAGTTCGTCCCCTCCCCCCACTGGACCACACAACCAGCCCAGCTCTTCCCCTCCACCCACTGCATCCCAAAACCAGCCCAGCCTGTCTCTGCTTCCCTAACCTGTTCTTCCTCTCACCCATCCCTTCCTCCCACCCCAAACCGCACCTCCATCTCCTACCTACTAACCTCATCCCGCCTCCTTGACCTATCCATCTTCCCTGGACTGACCTATCCCCTCCCTACCTCCCCACCTATACTCTCCTCTCTACCTATCTTCTTTTCTCTCCATCTTCGGTCCGCCTCCCCCTCTCTCCCTATTTATTCCAGTTCCCTCTCCCCATCCCCCTCTCTGATGAAGGGTCTAGGCCCGAAACGACAGCTTTTGTGCTCCTGAGATGCTGCTTGGCCTGCTGTGTTCATCCAGCTTCACACTTTTTTACCTTCATTCCTTTGCTCCCTTTGCATCTGTTATAAGTCTCTCTTTTGCTTTTTATCTAGTCCTGAACATGCCTAGACATCCAGAATTCTCTGGTCTTGTTGCTCCCACGTGTCACCATGTTTGGCTGGTACTCCCCCCAGCATACTTTTGAATGCCCCCCACTGTCCTGCTGTAGATTTACCCATAGGTAGCTGTTCCCAGTCTAATTTGGTCAGATCCCGCTTTACTTTGATAATATCTGCCTTAGACCAAAACAAAACACATTCTTGCAGACTGTTTTACTCTTTTTCCATAACAAATTAAAACACACGGTGTTGGAGTCGTTATCAGTAAAATGCTCCCTCACTGTCACCTCAAATACCTGTGATATTTCCCAGCATTGTACCATCCTTTTTTTAGCACTCTCTCTTGAATACGTTTCGAGAATTCTGCCCTCCACCTGGAAGCCTTCTACCCTATGACTATCCCAATTTAAAATTGGGGTTGTTTGCATCCCAATGTAATTCTTCTATTGGTATTTTTACACTTCTTACTGAATTGACTACATATCTGCTCCTCCATTGTCCGTTTCAGGTCCTATAATACATTTTGAACAGTGTGACTACCCCCTTTTTTAATCTTAAGTTCTACTCCTTTACCCTCATTTGATGATCTTTCCAAGATATCATCCCTCCTCACTGCAACAAATAACTTCCTAGCTAATAATGCAACACCACCTTCCACTTCTGTACCCTTCACTTTCCTGCCTGACTATCCTGCAACCTGGAATGTTAAGTTACCAGTCTTATCCCTCACCAAACCATGTCTCTGTGACGGCAGCAACATCGCAGTTCTAAATGTCAATCCACTCCCTCAACTCATCTATCTTATCTCTTTTGCGTCCGGCATTAAAATAGAGGTCATCTGGCCTCACCTTACTCTCTTGAGACACCACTCTGCCTTGGTTCCTTTTCTAAGTTATGCTGCATTTCCATTGAACTAACACACGTTGACCCATGATATTTATATTACAAAACTGGAACATTTGCTATTGTAGTAGTCTTCACCGAGATCAATAATTACAATTCAATTGCTGCAAATATTGCTCTGCTTGGTACAACTAAGCCGGAAAGGAAAACCACTTCCCCCCTTTCCCACTACTTTCCCAGCTTCAGCAGAGAGGAATAGACATGACCCTGTTGAAAATTCAATTATCAGCTGGCTTCAGATAATTCATTCCCAGCAAAGCACTTTTTTGAGAGACATAATCACAAGCAATATAAAATCAGGTTGATATTTCAGTTGCTATTTATTATTCAGCAGATCATTTGGTAGAAATATACCTTTTAAAAGCCTACGTGTTCAAAAATTCAAAGATAGCTGCATTCACCATAAAAGTTCTTTTTTAAATGTGCCATGTCTCAAGATTCTTACTGTAATGTGGTTATCAGGAATGAAATGTCCAAGCAATTCACTAGAAAAATATTGCCAGTGTCTTTGGGATGTTCTAGTGATCATACAAAAGCAGCGGCCTTGCAACTTTTCATTCAGCTATAAACCCTTCTTCATGAAAACTGTGGTGTTGCCAATCAGCCCATTCAGTTTGCTCCGTCACTCATTGAGATCATGGCTGATCTAACCATCTCCAACGCCACTTTCCTGCCTTTTCCTTATAACCATTGATTCACTTATTGATTAAAAATCTGTCTACTTCAGCTTTGAATCTATTTTATAACCCAACCTCAACAGTCCTTTGTGATAAAGAATTCCATTGGTTCACAACTGTCTGAGAGAGGAAATTCTCTTCATCGCTGTCTTAAGTGTGTGACCCTTTATTCTGTGATTATGCCCTCTGATCCTAGATTCTCCCACAGGGGGCAACAAACTTCCTGCATCTACCCTGTTAAGTACCATAAGAATCTTCTTTGTACAATGTCACCTCTCATTTTTCTATGTTTCAACCAGTACAGACCCAATCTTCTCTACCTCTCCTTTTAAGACAGTCCTGCCACACCTGGTATGAGCCAAGGAAACCTTCTCTGGACTGACTCGAATATCAGTCCATCCTTAGCTGTCAACCTGCTCATGGAAGCAGCCAGATAGCTGCACTCGTGCTTGCACTTTCTGTGCTATGTGAGCCTTCCTGTGCATTTCAATGACATCCCTGATTGATTACTCTACAGGATCCTCTCTTGCCCAGGGTTGAGCAGATATCAGGCCTCTGACCGTCCACCACGCGCCAGCAGCCTGGGGCGTTTCTTCCTTGACCAGCTGCACAGCTGTCACAATGAGAAGAAGGGTCTAGGCCTGAAACGTCAGCTTTCCTGCTCCTGTGATGCTGCTTGGCCTGCTGTGTTCATCCAGCTCTACACCTTGTTATCTCAGATTCTCTGGCATTAGCAGTTCCTGCTTGTGTTCCCACACTGTTTAAGGTTAATGTTTCCACAGATGCATGATTGGAGGAGGCAATGGCCTAGTAGTATTACTGCTGGACTGTTAATTCAGAGACGAGGTAATTTTCTCGGGTTCAAATCCTGTTATGGCTGATGGTGTAATTCGAGTTCAATAAAAAATGTGGGATTAAGAGTCTAATGATGACCGTGCTAATTCAATTCAATTCATTATTAGGTGGGGAAAACCCATCCGGTTCACTAATGTCCTTCAGGGAAGGAAACTGCTATCCTTGCCTTGTCTGGCTTACGTGTGACTCCAGGCTGACAGTAATGTGGTACTGCCCTCTGGGCAAACACTGGCCTGGCCAGTGATGCCCTCATCTTATGAATGAATTAAAAAAATATAATAATCTGAGCCGGGGGGTGTGGAATGCAGAAAGTAGGCTTGTTAATTGTACCTCTGTGGCTTTGCTCCTCTGATACTCATGGGCCAAGATGGTGGCTTCTGGCAGTCAGCCATTTCTCAAGGGAAGCGATGGACACTCTGCTGATCCTCCACGACAAGAGAGAGAGAAGTTATCAGACCCAGTGGTTAGAAATTTTGGGCAGTGAATGTGACTGACAGGGGGATTACTGTAAGAGTTGCAATGCAATTTACTCAGTTGTTGGGACTTCGATATCTTGGTGTCCCCTATAGGAGAATTCCTCCTGTGAGAGGTAAAGTTGTCTCCCCATTGGGACTAAATAGTCTAACATCGGACAACCCACCACACATCCAGGTCCTTCCTAACCAGTTGTGGACTGCTTTCTCCTGGAGTGGGAGAAAGGGAGGAATTGAGTGAGATCAAAGTGGCTCACAGGGCTGTTAGTGCTGGCATAAAAGGTGGGTTTAGAAAAGTAGTGAGGTGTCAGAGCAGATGGTTCAGAGGGCATGCTGGTGAAAATCAAAGGGCTGAGAGCTGCTGAAAGAAAACGTTGCAGCGATTATGGGGGAGGCGGAGCGTGAGCATTGGTGGGAGGTGGGTGCAAAAGCAGAGATGGACGGAGATTGATACAGCAGGCAGAAGAGCCTGGCACTTACCCTGGTGGACCAGAGAATGTCACTGATCAATTTTACAGCATTGCTAGCCATTCTTCAGCACTGTTGAGATAGCTCTGAACCAGGTGACAAACTTAGACCAGGCTGCCAGCGATCACTGATAGTCCTGGGGGAATGAGGAAGACCCTCCTTTCTGCATCCATCTGGACTTCTAGGTGTCACAGAGTCATGATGCCATCTTCCTCTTCTGCAACACCCCCTGCATCTTTCCATAAATGAGCAGGGCAGACAGTGCTGGCCTGAATGCACAGGTAGCTCATCATTATGGCACTGGTACCAGTGATGTCGGTCTTTCAATATATATCCAGTCAGTGACAAGTTTCTTTGGAATGGCTTTTGGCAAAATGCCAAATGGGACGTGAAGGGCACACGGGTGGGCAGTTAATGAGGCAAGTTAGACAAGGTAAGGTGAGAAACATCTCGACGGGATTGACAGTGAGAATCTCTCCAAACAAAGAACCAGCCTACATTTTCCCAACAAAGCGTCATCCAAAAAATCTCTTTAAAAAATCTCCAATAAAACTCCTTCAGGGAATTTGGGGGTAACTCACAAGGCCTCTCACAAGGGAGAGAGGGGGAGGCCATTCTCCCTATTTATTCCAGAACCCTCTCCCCATCCCCCTCTCTGATGAAGGGTCTAGGCCCGAAACGTCAGCTTTTGTGCTCCTGAGATGCTGCTGGGCCTGCTGTGTTCATCCAGCCTCACACTTTATTACACTGATGTGGGTTCTGAATTTGAAATCGGCCAGACCAGATAATGATGGCACAGTTCCTTCTTTAAAGGACATTAGCACATCCAATAAATGTTTTAAACAAAAATAAATGATAGCATCGTGGCCACAATCACTGAGGTTAGCTTTCAATTGATCGACTGAAATCAGATTCCACACTTTCCTCAGTGGGATTTGAATCATAGAACCATACAGCACAGAAATAAACCCTTCGGTCCAACTAGTCCATGCTGACCATTATTTCTCACTAAACTAGACCATCATGCCTGCACTTGGCCTATATCCCTCCAACCTTTCCTATTCATGCAGTTATCTAAATATCTTTTAGATGTTGAAGCTACACCTGCATCCACTGGAAGTTCATTCTAGACACAAACCATGCTCTGTGGAAAAAGGTTGCCCCCCCCCATGTCCTTTTTAAATCTTTCTCCTTTCACCTTAAAAATATGTCCTCTATTCCTGAAATCTCTCACCATAGCAAAAAGACACCTGCCAACATTATCAATTTTACAAACTTTTGTAAAGTCACTAATCAACCTCCTATGCTCCAGTGGAAAAATGTCTCAGCCTATCCAACTTCTCTCTCTCTAACTGAAATCCTCCATACTCACCAACATCCTGGTAAATCTTTTCTGAACCCTTAGTAATATCCTTCCTATAACAGGGCGACTAGAACTGGACATAATACTCCAAAAGAGGCCTCACCAATGTCCTGCACAAACTTAGCATGACTTCCCAATTCCTGTTCTCAAAGGTACGAGCAATGAAGGCAAGCATGTTCGATGTTAGATGCTAAACAACAGAACTGTGAATGCTAGAAATCAGAAACAAAAACAAAAAAAATGCTAGAAAACCTCAACTGGTCTGGCAACATCTGTGTAGAGAAAGCAGAGTTCTTCTGAGGAAGGGTGTCTGGATCTGCAACGTTAACACTGATTTCTCTTCACAGATGCTGCCAGACCAGCTGTGTTTTTCCAGCAATTTTTGTTTCTGTCACAGAGGTTTAGCCTGCGTTATCAGTCCAGCAATATTATCATGAACTTCAACTGCTTTTAGGGAACCGGATTAAAAAAGTAACATGCCGTTCAAAAAAAAATGCTAGCTCAGAAAAGCTGTTTACAAATGTCATCGCCAGGTTTCTGTTAAACAACTGACTTCCCAAATTAATATTTTCACGACAAGGTGCCTATTGAGTGAATATCCAGCGGCTTGCTGATTGGAAATGTTTGCTCACACACAAGAGATTACACACTTAGGTCATAAACATGTTAGCGAACTTTCTGTTTTCATAAGGGATGAATTGAAACAAGTTAAATGCATTTACTGTGTTAACATGGTGTGAAGCTGGATGAACACAGCAGGCCAAGCGGCACCAGGGGAGCAGGAAAGTTTGACATTTCAGCTCGAGACCCTTCTTCCCGGAAACGTCAAACTTTCCTGCTCCCCTGATGCTGCTTGGCCTGCTGTGTTCATCCAGCTTCACAACGTGTTATCTCAGGTTCTCCAGCATCGGCAGTTCCTACTATCTCTGTAACGTATTTACTGTGTCTTTTTCCTATCACGGTGTTTATTCTATTTCAAAAAGCAATATGACATTCTCTCACATGCTTCCTGAGGCTTCCCCTTGGTGATTACCAATGGAGAGGGAACAAAAAACAGTAATGGGTCCGGGATTGGGGTTGCTCACTGGATTGGCAGCCATTTTCAGAGAGTCTTCTCCCAGAGGCTCTTTCAAAGTACTTCACTGGCTGTGAATTGCTTTGTTGCTGTGGAGTGCCCTTAATATGCTGTGTAAATTTAAGTTTTCTTTCTAATCTTTCAGGTCAAGCTCATCCCTCGGTTTGTGAGGTTGGGGGGAGTGGGTTTCGGTTGCAGGGGAAGGGCGACAGAATTTCGAGACATATATTCTTGATGATTTTTCTTCCATTGATACCGTCTACTGCTGAGCCACAACGCTCTGCAGCTTATATCCAGACTGAAAATTTGTCAGTCAGGGGTCTTCTACACAGAATGGAGGGCCATGGGAAGAAAGGCAAGTCAAACAGAATCAAATTAAATGCACTGATTTATGAATATTGCATGGTTAATAAGCGTGGTTCACTCATTGTCTGTTTGCTGAAGACCTGCAATGCTATCTGCGAGTACAATTTAACAAGTGTCTGAAATAAAAGCTTGGTGTGCTGACTAATTTGGAGATATAATTCGCCTCATTGTATAATTAATTCATTTCAAATACTTCTTTTTGACACTTTGATTATTTCTCTCCCCACAGACGTGGTCTGCCTTGTTAAGCATTCTCAGCATTTTATATGATTTTAATTTGTGTGTCATTCTAGTTGCTTTACATTGAACTCACTATTGATACCACTATGTTAACCTTCAAGTTGAAAGCTGCACAGAACTTTAAAACTAAATTATTTACCAAGTATAACTCAAACGCATGGGGTACAACTTCTATCGGTACACAATCCAAGCGAAGAAATCCTTCCCTCCAACCCGGAATTTCCCTGAAAGAGGATAACACACCCTTCATCACAACAACGTGCTATTTTATAAGTGGCTTTTTGCTTTCACTATTTTGTTCTCAGTCGATTCACTGCAGATAAACAACTCTTACGTTACAGAATTCTGTAAAGGTTCTTCACTTGAGCCACCATCTCGTACATTCTATAGCCTGTAAGCTTGAGGGTATCCGAACCTCTGCTGGCCATGCCTCAGCTGTCACAAAATCCTATTCAACTACCAACCCTCTGGTCATTAACGTAATTTGGCTCTAGGGCAATCAGTGCCAAGATTTTAAAGTACTTGTCATTGCATTCAAATCCCCCTTTGGCCCTATCCTTTGATATCCCTGAAACCTTCACCAGGCACCATAAGCCTCTGAAATACCACTTTGCTCTAATTCTAGTTTCTTAGAATCTTAGCGCCCCTTTTGGGGGGAAGCAAGACGTTTGACCCATCAAGTCCATAGCAATCGTCCAAACAGCATCCTACCCATACTCTTCTCATCCCTGTATCCCTACATTTCTCATGGCTAATCCACCTCACCTGCATATCCTTGGACACGATAGGCAATTGAGCATGGCCAGTTACCCTAAACTGCACATCTTTGGACTGTGGGAGAAAACTCACATCGGCACAGGGAGATTCTGCAAACTCCACACAGACAATCACCTAAGGGTGGAATCAAACCCAGGACCCTGGCGCTGTGCCTCCTCAAAATAGAAATTGATGTTAAACTCTCAAAAGGGTGGCTGTGTCTTCAGTTGCTTTGGTCCTAACATCTGGAATTCCCTACCTGTGCCTCTCTGCCCCTACTTCACTTTTGCTTTTTAGGACATTCCTTAAAACCTGCTTCTTGCCCAAGATTTTGGTCATCTCATTTAATATGTGCAATTATGTTGCTCAATGTCAGATTTTGTTTTCTGATCCTCCTATGAAAAGCCTAATAATGTTATGTCACATTAGAAGGTATAGAGTCATAGAGACATACAATGTGGAAGCAGACCCTTCGCTCCAACTTGTCTATGCCAACCAGATGTCCGAAATAAATTTAGTCCCACTTGCCGGCATTTAGCACATATCCCTCTAAACCATTCCGATGCCTTTTAAATGTTATAATTGTACCAGCATCCACCACTTCATTTGGCAGCTCATTCCATACACGTGCCACCCTCGACATGAAAAAGTTGTCCCTTAGGTCCCTTTTAAATCCTTCCCCTCTCATCCCAAACCAATGCTCTCTCATTTTGGACTCCCCTACCCTAGGAAAAAGACCTTGTCTATTCACCTGATCCATGCCCCTCATGATTTTATAAACCTCTGCAAGGTCATTTCTCAGCCTCTGACACTCCAGGGAAAACAGCCCCAGCTTATTCAGCATCTCCCTATGGCTCAAACCCTCCGACCCTGGCAACATCCTTGCAGGACAGTAAAATGTGAGGCTGGATGAACACAGCAGGCCAAGCAGCATCTCAGGAGCACAAAAGCTGACGTTTCGGGCCTAGACCCTTCATCAGAGAGGGGGATGGGGAGAGGGAACTGGAATAAATAGGGAGAGAGGGGGAGGCGGACCGAAGATGGAGAGTAAAGAAGATAGGTGGAGAGAGCGAGCAGTTTCAAGGCCGAAGAGATTACAAGAGAGTTGCAATGGGAGAGAGATTCCCTGAGGTTGGTCCGGAGGGAGGAGGGTAACTTCTTCAGGTTAGGCATGCTTGGCCTGCTGTGTTCATCCAGCCTCACATTTTACTGTCTTGGAATTCTCCAGCATCTGCAGTTCCCATTATCTCTGATACTATTTTAACCTCACTGCGAAGCCTCTTCCAGGGATGCCTAACCTGAAGAAGTTACCCTCCTCCCTCCGGACCAACCTCAGGGAATCGCTCTCCCATTGCAACTCTCTTGTAATCTCTTCGGCCTTGAAACTGCTCGCTCTCTTCACCTATCTTCTTTACTCTCCATCTTCGGTCCGCCTCCCCCTTTCTCCCTATTTATTCCAGTTCCCTCTCCCCATCCCCCTCTCTGATGAAGGGTCTAGGCCCGAAACGTCAGCTTTTGTGCTCCTGAGATGCTGCTTGGCCTGCTGTGTTCATCCAGCCTCACATTTTACTGTCTTGGAATTCTCCAGCATCTGCAGTTCCCATTATCTCTGATACTATTTCAACATCCTTGCAGGAATTTCTTGAACCCTTTCAAGCTTCACAACATCCTTCCTAAAGCAGGGAGACCAGAATTGCACACAGTATTCCAGTAGTTTGTGAAAGTGCGACTTGTTCTGAAACATTTTCGCTCCACAGTCCCGCTGAGTGTTTCCAGAAACTTCTGTTTTTGTTTCTGATTTCCTGCAGCAGCAGTTCTTTTGGTTCTGTTTCAACTTGTTGTTCATCCAGTTCTACTGTCATGGTTTAACAGGAAGAAATCTGTAGTTCCACTCGCCCCGCCACCCATCAAAACCCAAAAATATAAGAGCAAACTAAATGTCAAGATCCAAATTTAAATGCTTTGTGTCAAAACAACTTAAAAATAAACATTTAAAAAGATGCATTAATAAATGAATAGTTTAGAGTACTCAACTTTACTGTGTAAACATAACTGATGGCGCTAAAGTACTTTAAGCTACATTAATTTTAATAGGTAACATGCTCACTTTTGCTCTCCCCATCCCCCTCTCTGATGAAAGGTCAAGGCCCGAAACGTCAGCTTTTTCCATCCCCACCCTTGTCTGCCTTCCGGAGAGACTACTCTCTCCGCAACTCCCATGTCTGCACCACACTCCCCTCCAACCCCACCACACCCGGCACCTTCCCCTGCAACCGCAGGAAAATGCTACACTTGCCCCCACACCTCCTCCCTCACCCCCATCCCGTCCCCAAGATGACTTTCCATATTAAGCAGAGGTTCAACTGCACATCTGCCAATGTGGTATACTGTATCCATTGTAACTGGTGTGGCTTCCTCTACATTGGGGAAACCAAGCGGAGGCTTGGAGACCACTTTGCAGAACACCTCCGCTCGGTTCGCAATAAACAACTGCACCTTCCAGTCGAGAACCATTTTAACTCCCCCTCCCATTCCTCAGACGACATGTCTTTTCATGGGCCTCCTGCAGTGCCACAATGATGCCACCCGAAGGTTACAGGAACAGCAACTCATATTCCGCTTGGGAACCCTGCAGCCCAATGGTATCAATGTGGACTTCACAAGCTTCAAAATCTCCCCCTCCCCCACTGCATCCCAAAACCAGCCCAGCTCGTCCCCGCCTGCCTAACCTGTTCTTCCTCTCACCTATCCGCTCCTCCCACCTCAAGCCACACCACCACCTACCAACTTCATCCCACCTCCTTGACCTGTCCGTCCTCCCAGACTGACCTATCCCCTCCCCACCTATCTTCTCCTCTATTCATCTTCTGTCCACCTCCCCCTCTCTCCCTATTTATTTCAGTTCCCTCTCCCCATCCCCCTCTCTGATGAAGGGTCCAGGCCCGAAATGTCAGCTTTTGTGCTCCTGAGATGCTGTTTGGCCTGTTGCGTTCATCCAGCTTCACACTTTGTTATCTATGTTACTGTGGTGAGTCCAGTTCAGTTTCTGGCCAATGATAACCCTCAGGATGTTGAATGCTAAGGACTGGCGCTTAGATTGTTTCTTATGGGAGATGGCCAATGCCTAGCATTTGGGTAGTATGAACAGTACTTGCTACTTATCAACTCAAGCTTGGATATTGTCCAGATCATATTGCATTTGAACATGGACTGCTTCGGTATGTGAAATGTCACAAGTGGTACTGAACATTGTACAATCATTGGCAAACATCCCCACTTCTGACCTTATGAGTGAGGAAAAGTTACTGATGAAACAGCTGAAGATGGTTGGACCTAGGACACTACCCTGAGGAACTCCTGCAGAGATGTCCTGGAGCTGAGATGACTGACCTTCGATAACCACAATTATCTTCCTATGTGCTAGGTATGACTCCAACCAGTGACAGTTTGCCCCTGATACCCATTGATTCCAGTTTTGCTAGGGTTACTTGATGTCACACTCAATTGAATGCAGCCTTGATGTCAAGAGTTGTCACTCTCACCTCACCTCTGGAATTCAGCACCATGGCTGGAAATGAGGTCAGGAGCTGAGTGGCCCTGGCGGAACCCAAACTGGGCATCATTGAGCAGATTAATACTGAGTAGGTGCTGCTTGATAGCACTGTTGAAAACACCTTTCATTACTTTACCTATGATCAAGAATAAACTAATGGGGCAGTAATTGGCCAGGTTGGATTTTGTCTAGCTTTTTATGCTCAGGACATACCTGGGCAATTCTCCATGCTGTTGTAACTGCTTTGGAAGAGCTTGGTTTGGGGAGTGCAAGTTTTGGAGCACAAGTCTTCAGTACTATTGCCATAATTTTGTCAGCACACACAGCTTTTGCAGTATGCAATGCCTCCAACCATTTCTTGAAATCACGTGGAGTGAACCGAATTAACATATTTTATTTTCTAATCAATTTTTTTTATTCATTCATGGGATGAGGGCATTGATGCCTAGGCCAGCATTTATTGCTCATCCCTAATTGCCCAGAGGCCTCTTATGAGTCAACCACATTGCTGTTCTGAGACACCTCTGGAGCAGATGGTTGAACTGTACTGCTGTACCACACAAGCTCCTTTAACAGTTAAGTCACTATTGGGCCTTTTGCTACTGTAGAGACAACAGGATAACCATGCATCCTGTCTCTTTCTCTTCAAGCAATTTATTTGGCTCGTCTTCTCTGCAGGATAGGAAAGAAGAGACTGCAGGCTTGGTCATCATCCAACAGCCAGGTAGACCATGAAATCCAAGCTCAATAGAATGCAAAGCAGCAGGTCTACTGAGTTGACAAGCAAAGGAATAAGAGATCACAAATAGCCTCCCCTTTGTTTTCATTAAAATTAGTGTGGCATTACTTAGCACAAAACTATGTGGGCTCACATATTTCAGAAGTAATCATTATATTGATTCAAACTGGCATTTAGAGATGATTGCTGTATATAGTTACTAATGAGTAGTTTGAAAACAGAAAGATTGGCTCAAATAATATTTCTGCACCAGAGCTGGTTTCATCCCACATACATTGCACAACATTGCAAATATATTATTGTAAAAGTATGTAATTAAGTCAACACAAATGGAGTGTACACTGACCATGCCAATTCAAACCAGTCTGACTTCATAGCATTACCCAGCATTGGTAGATAATAGACAATAGACAATAGGTGCGGGAGTAGGCCATTCGGCCCTTCGAGCCAGCACCACCATTCATTATGATCATGGCTGATCATCCACAATCAGTATCCTGTTCCTGCCTTATCCCCATAACCTTTGATTCCACTAACTTTAAGAGCTCTATCCATCTCTTTCTTGAAAATATCCAGAGACTTTGCCTCCACAGCCTTCTGGGGCAGAGCATTCCATACATCCACCACTCTCTGGGTGAAGAAGTTTTTCCTCAACTCTGTTCTAAATGGCCTACCCCTTATTTTTAAACTGCGTCCTCTGGCTCTGGACTCACCCATCAGCGGAAACATGCTTCCTGCCTCCACAGTATCCAATCCCTTAATAATCTTATACGTCTCAATCAGATCCTCTCTCATCCTTCTAAACTCAGTCGCTCCAATCTTTCAACATATGATAGCCCCGCCATTCCGGGAATTGGCCTCGTGAACCTACGCTGTACTCCCTCAATAGCAAGAATGTCCTTCCGCAAATTTGGAGACCAAAACTGCACACAATACTCCAGGTGCGGTCTCGCCAGGGCCCTGTACAGCTGCAGAAGGACCTCTTTGCTCCTTTACTCAATTCCTCTTGTGATGAAGGCCAGCATGCCATTAGCATTCTTCACTGCTTGCTGTACCTGCATGCTTGCTTTCATTGACTGATGTGCAAGAACATAGATCTCGTTGAACTTCCCCTTTACCTAACTTGACTCTATTTAGATAGTAATCTGCCTTCCTGTTCTTGCCACCAAAGTGGATAACCTCACATTTATCCACATTAAACTGCATCTGCCATGCATCTGCCCACTCACCTAGCCTGTCCAAGTCTCCCTGTATTCTCATAACATCCTCCTCACATTTCACATTGCCACCCACCTTTGCGTTATAATTTATGGTTCCTGAAAGATCTAACCAACATGACTTCATCCACTCCTTTTTCCCTATGGATCTGCAAAGCTTTCCTGTTCAAGTATTTCCACAATATTTTCTAAATGATATCTTATTTTTAATCTGTGTTTTCTAATCTTGCTATTTCCTCGATCAAAACTCTTGAGTAATTTTAAACATCTTTGTTAAACTGTCCCCAAACATTCGCTGTCATAATTCCGTTGACTCTGCATTTCCAAAGCATCCTCCTCCCTTATGTGATTGTGGAACAAATGAACTAGATTTTGGGCCACACTCAGCAACACCATTTTTCATTCCACTCAAAATCTCAGGCACAATGCGGAAACAAATTGAACCAGGCCACTTAAAGCAGAGTGTTTTCACTCAGTTAGCTAAATGCTGACATTGACAATGAAACTGGCCTGATTCATTCTGTCAACACTTAGCTGGGGCATTGAAACAAGTGAGAAGGACTTCTCACAGCTGAATTCAGTTTTTTTAGCCCAGCCGTTCACATCAGATTTTACTTCCGAGAGTTAAAGGTAACAAACCTGAAGTGGGAAACTGCATCCCCTCCTCACAGTGAAAAGTAAATAGAACATAGAACAGTACAGCACAGAACAGGCCCTTCAGCCCACAATGTTGAAACTGGAGTTTCATTGGCCACCGTGGAAGGGTCCATGAAAATCCCCTTTGCGACCTTCCTGTTATCATGCCCACCTGCCCCTCGTCTCAAATCATTGACTATTAGATTTACACAGCATGGAAATAGACACTTTGGGCCAACTTGCTCGTGGGGACCAGATATCCTAAATTAATCTAGTCCCATTTGTCAATATTTGGCCCATGTCACTCTAAACCCCTACTCTTATGTACCCATCCAGATGCTTTTCAAATGGTGTAAATGCACCCACCTCCAGCACTTTCTTTGGCAGCTCATTGTGTACACGCACCACCATCTGGATGAAGAAGTTGCCTTCTTTTTAAATCTTTCCCCTCTCACCTTAAACCTGTCCCCTCGAGCTAAGGATTCCCCTACCCTGGAAAATAGGCCTTTGCTGTGAATTTGAATGGAGTACTTGTGAGAGGCAGGAAGATAAATTTGGTGTTTGTAAAATGCTAAGGGAGAAAGCATTGCGTGGTCTCTTTAAAAGATGGTATGCCTTTTCTTTGCTGAGAGATTTAAATGGATGTCTGTGAGCAGCAGCTTTTAAGTTTTCAAGTACACAGAGAGCACCTGAACATAGAATATCGAACATAGAACATAGAATAGTACAGCACAGTACAGGCCTTTCAGCCCACGATGCTGTCCCAATCTATTATCCAACTAAGATCAAGCTACCCTGCATACTCTACATTTTACTATCCTCCATGTGCCTAGCCAAGAGTCGCTTAAAAGTCTCTAAAGTATCTGACTCCACAACGACTGCTGGCAGCACATTCCACACACTCACCACTGTCTGTGTGAAGAACCTACCTCTGACATCTCCCCTATAACTTCTTCCAATCTCTATAAAATCACGCCCCCTCGTAGTAGTCATATCCGCCCTGGGGAAAAGTCTTTGGATATCCACTCTATTTATGCCTTTCATCATCATCTTGTAAATCAAAATTAAAACATTTGCATCAGTTAGCAGGTCAAGCAGCAGTTTTTGTTAAGACAACAAGTTCTTGAATTTAGCCAATCAATTTGAACCAGGCACTTAAATACCAAAAACCAATTAAATTTAAATCTGATGGTTTTGACAACATAGGACCAATCCTATTGTAAGAAATCAGTATATCATCAAGGGTATAAAATGGGCAGTTGGGCAAAGACAAGAGAACTAACTGCCATATACCAAAGTTAACAGCTCTCAGCTCTCAAGAGAGAATCATTGGATCTCACAGACTCCTCTAAGTCTTAGAGAAAGCACCATTTTAAGAACTAGGATACCCATGAAACATCAAGTGAATATTACGACAGAAAAATTGACATAGAAGTCATAGAACATTTTGGAAGACATGTAACCTGGCTCTAATTTTGAGAGTCGTAACTTGACTTTTAAATTTTATTTTATATGAGTGTGCCTTGTATTCATTGGAACAGCATACTGTTAGAATCTTGTTTTATTCGGGAATAGTTAGTAGTAAGAATGAATTTATTCACTTTGTTAATAGTTTAGTTAATTTGTTCAATGCTAGAGTTAGATAGGTAAATTGTCACTTATTGACTGTAAAGTGAACATCAGGGATTTAATTTATTTAAACACTGGAAGTCACTGAAAAGCAGGTAACACCACTTCTCACATTCCTTTCACAGATTATAGGGAAAGGTGCTCCTCTCTGAATGTATCAGCTTTTAGTTCTCAGAAGGGTGTCAATTTCTGCTTTATGAGACCTTCTCCATTTACACTATCCATTCCCTTCATGATTTTATAAACCTCTATAAGGTCATTCTTCATCCTCTGGCACTCCAGGGTATAGTCCCAGTTGATTCAGCCTCTGTTTATTGCTCAAACCTATAGAATGTGAATGTGGGAAATTAACAATGGAAGATAAGAAGCTGACAAATGAACGGAGCATGCAATTTGCATCTGTCTTCATTTTCGAGAATACAGGTAACATTCCAGGAATAGTTGCAAGTCAGAAAATGAAAGGGAGGGAATTTCAGGAAAATTGTAATCACCAGAGAATGGTCCAGAAGTATGGTACTGACAAATAACAACCCTGGCAACTGTCTGCAACTTTAAAGCGATCAGATAAGGCCTAGGATAGCCTCCCCTGTTAATGGCCACTTACAAGTTGCTGCAATTCGGAAGCAGATGCAAGATGTCTAGGAACAGGTAGTACAATGACAGGTTTCTCTTTTTGGGTCTTGAGTAGAAGTAGGGGAAGGAAGGGGGAGTGCCGCTATGATTGACCCATTTCCAAATCTGAATGCGCTTCTCTGAGAACCCTTCCCCGACTATGCCAGTATTCCCTGTACGCCTGGACTTCAAAGCAAAACACCCACATCTCTCTGCCACACACCTCCAAAGCCCTGGGGTGCCTCTATTCTTCTCCCACCCCTCACCTATCCCCCCACTATCATTGCAAAATGTGGCACTCCGTCCCGTATGTCCTGCGCTTATACTGGCTGGGCTGCTTGTAGCTTCTGATGGTAAGACCAAAGATCAGGGTGGCTGGCAGCTCTGTGAGGGGAGACTGTGACCTGAATGTAGAACAGAAAGGCAACCTATCAAGGCTACCTATCTCCAGCGGATTGTTGGGAAGGGGATCCCAACATTAGTCCACAGAACAACAGGGATTAGATTCAATGGACTATTCGTGAAAGCAGCTTCAAGTGGCTTAGATGAAAAGTCTTGCAGTAAGATAACATCCTTGGAACAAGCCAAAATGTCTTACAACCAATTACAAGTCCAAGAGAAAGCTATCTGGAAACATAAAAACCAAAAAGACCAAAAGAAACAGGAACAGGACTAGGCTCTATGCCTCCACAGGAAGAGGATAAAGCCATATGGACACTCAAGCTTGCTCTGCCATTCAATAGGATCGTGGCTGATCTGGTGACATCCCTCGGGCCCACTTTTCTGTCCTTTCCCCACAACCTTTGATTCCCCAACTGAGCAAAGGTCAATCAATCTCAGCCTTAAATATACACAAAGATAGTGTTTCTGTAAGGGTAAGGATTTCTATAGATATTTTAAGTCAAAAGTTAACTAAGTGAGTGTTGTTCCTCCAGAACATGATTGTGGGGAATTAAAAAAGGGAGAAACTGACAGATGAATTGAGCATGTAATTTGCATCTGTGTTCATTTTAGAGATTTCAGGTGACATCCCAGAAGAAGCTGTAAACCAGAAAATGGAGGGGAGGGAGAATTTCAGGAAAATTATAATCCTCAGGGATATCGCATTTAAGTTAACTGTCAGAGCTGTGGGATGATAAATGGCAGGTATGGCTAGTAACAGATTTAGAACAAACAAAGATCAAAGAAAATTACAGTACAGAAACAAACCTGTTAGCCCTCCAAGCCTGCACTGACATGCTGCCCATCACAATTAAACTGCCTACCCTTCTGAGGACTGTATCCATCTATTCCCATCCTATTCATCTACTTGCCAAGACGCCCTTTAAAAGTCACTATAGCATCTGCTTCCACTACTCCCCCCAGCAGTGAATTCCAAGGCACACACCACCCTCTGTGTAAAAACTTGCCTCATACATCACCCTTAAACCTTGCTCCTCGCACCTCAAGCCCATGCCTCCTCGTAACTGACTCTTCCACCCTGGGAAAAAGCTTCTGACTGTCCTTCATAATCTTGCAGACCTCTATCAGGTTGCCCTTCAACCTCCATTGTTCCAGTGAGAACAAACCAAGTTTTTCTAACCTCTCCATTTGCTCATGCCCTCCATATCAGGCAACATCCTGGTAAATCATTTCTGTCCCCTCTCCAAAACCACCACATCCTCCTGGTAGTGTGGGGACCAGAAGTGAACACAATATGCGGCCTAACTAAGGTTCTAAAAGCTTTAAGTGCATGTGGCCACATCTTCAACAATAACTTCTAACCCTATGAAAGATGTTAAGCTATTGGACTGTATCCTCTTGAGGCCTAACTAAGGTTCTATAAAGCTGCAACATTCCCTGCCAATTTTTAAACTCATTGCCCCGGCCAATGAAGGCAAGCATGGCGTATGCCTTGTTGATTACCTTCTCCGCCTGTATTGCCACTTTCAGTGACCTGTGTACCTGTACACCCTGATCCCTCTGCCAATCAGTACTCTGAAGGGATCTGCCATTTACAGTATATTTTCCATCTGGATTAGGCTTTCTGAAATGCATTACCTCACATTTTTTCCAGATTAAACTCCACCAGCCATCTCACTGTTCAAGTCACCAACCAATATATATCCTGCCTTATCCTTTGATGGTCCTCATCGCTATCCGCAATTCCACCAACCTTTATGTCATCAGCAAACTTACTAATCAGACCAGTTATATTCTGCTCCAAATCATTTATAGATATAATGAACAGCAAAGGTCCTAACACTGATTCTTGAGGAACTCCACTAGTCACAGCCCTCCATTGAGAAACACACCCTTCCACTGCTACCCTCTGTCTTCTTTGACAGAGCCAGTTTTTTTATCCATCTTGCAGGCTCACCTCTGACCCCGTGAGACTTTTGCATTGGTTGATGCAATGGTTTTAATTTTCCAAACTTACTTAGATTCAGAGAAGATTCCATTGATTCGAAAATGACAAGTGTAACTACTTTGTTCAAAATAAAGGGAGGAAGCAAATAGCAAGAGGCTAGAGTCCAATAGCGTAACATCTTTCATAGAGTTAGAAATTAGTGATAAAGATGTGGCCACATGAACTTAAAGCAATTCAAAGTAATCAAGCAGAATCTACATACTTTTGTGAAAGGGAAAGCAAGTTCAACAAATTAACTGGGGTACTTTGAATAAGTAACATGTGCCATTGATAAAGGGGAAGTGGTGGGTATATTGTATTTAAATTTCCAGAAAATATTTGATAAGGAGGCTCATTAAATATCATCTTGGATAATAACAGCCCATGATGTACAGGGATAACCTACTGGCATGAACAGAAGGCTAACGGGCTAGCAGGAAATGGAGGAGGCACAAATGGATCATTTTCTGATTGGCAAGATGTAATGAGTCGATCAGTGCTGGTGCATTAACTTTTAACAATTTGTATAAATAAGTTAGATGAAGGGACCAAAGGTATGTTTGGTAAGTTTGCTAATGACACAAAGGTAATAGGAAAGTATGTTTCGATGAGGACTTGAGAAGGATACAAAGTGACATAGATAGTTTTATCTGTAGGAAAACATCTGAGAAATGAAGTGCTATATGAAATTATCCATTACCGTGCATACTACTGGTTTCCTTATTTAAGGAAGCACATATATATGTTGCAAACAGTTCAGAGAAGATTTATTTGGCTAACACCTTGAGTGGGTGGATTACACAAGAAAACAGGAGCTGAAGTAGGCCATTAGCAACATAGGAACAGCAGTAGGCACTCAGCCCCTCAAGCCTACTCCGCCTTTCAACAAGATCATGGCTGATCTGTGGCCTAACTCCACATGTCGGCCTTGGGCCCATATCCTTTGAAACCCTTGCTGAATAAAAAATTGTTGGTCTCATGTTTGAATTGAACAATTCAATTAGCATCAACTACCATTTGAGGAAGAGAGTTCCGAACCTCCACTACTTTATGTATGTAGAAGTAATTTCTAATATCTCTCCTGAGTGGCCTGATTCTAATTCTCAGACTTTGCCCCTGGAAAAGTAGAAATAGTTTACCTTTATCTACTGTGTCTTTCCCCATTAATATCCTGAAGACATTGATTGGATCACCCCTTCACTTTCTAAATACAAAAGAACAAAGATCTAATTATTCTAATCTCTTCTCATACTTAACCCCTGAAATCCAGGTATCATTCTTGTAAGCTTGTGTTGAACTCCCTGTGGGGCCAAAACACCATTCCTTCGGTGGGGTGCCCAGGTCTGCTCACAGTGCTTCAAATTGGATCTAAGTAGGGTTTTTTTATAATGGAATCATATCAAGATATGAAGGCAGGCATTCCATTAGCCTTCTTGACTATTTTCTGTGTCTATTCATGGCATTTTAATGAGCTATGTGCCTGAAGCCCCTTATCCCATACTGTTTGATGTTACGAATAACTCAAAATCTTAGTCTTGAATGTGCTTCATGACTGAGCTTCCACAGACCTCCAGAATCGAGAAGTCCATAAACTCACTTCTGAGAGAAGAACTCCTCCTTATCTCAGTCCAAATGGCTTGCCCATTATTCTGCATGGTATCCCCCAGTTCTTGACCCCACATACAGGGGAAGCACCCTCTATGCAAATACTATGTCTATTCATTTAAGTATTCTGTATATTTCTATGAGATTGCCTTTCATTTTTCCAAACACTAAAGAGCACAGACCTAGACTCCTATATTTCTCCTCATGGGAGAGTCCCACCTTCCCAGGAATCTGTCTGGTGAACTTCCGTCAGTGGAAAGTAGCCAAGGGACCAGAATGCTGCCCAGTATTGTAGGTGTGGTCTAACCAGTGTTCTATACTTCAGTACTCAAGGAATGTTAAACCAAAGTGCATGCTTGGAAAGGACCCTCTGGCAGCAAGCAAGAAAGACAAAATGCTTCAGACTAACAGATATGCCTCAACTGACACGATCAAAAAAAAACATACACGACCATTTATCTCATTGCTATTTGAGAATCTTTGCAGTGTTCATTTTGGCAGCCATCTTTTCCCACAATAATGGATACAAGTGAAACTACTTACTTAGTTTGAGCAGTGTCAATTTTCTCACTGGCTGGGGTCACCAGGAAGATCCCATCTTTTCCATCTCGTCCCTCACGGGAGGCATGGTGACCCTTAGGTTAAATCATCACCAGTCCTCTCATTCTTGCGAGACTAAGCGACTTTACAGTACATGCAGCTATGGAAGATGTAGGTTAAATGTCAGCATTTCCTTTCTTAACCTTTCTCTTCAGTGGATGGAAGTGTTAGACGCCACACCAGGTCCCCTCAAAATATTTTGAGAAGTTAGGCTAGATGTTAACTTTCCTTATTTTTAAGGCAAATGTAAAGCACGATGTTCCAGAGGCAATGAGACTGGTCAAACTACTGAACGTTAAGCAAAAGCACAACTTATTTCAACAACATAGTTAAAATACAAACAAAAGAAATAAGAACTTAGAATAAGTTTATTAGAAAACTTAACCAACTAATAGGTACAGCAACAGTTACTAATCAATTGTTCCGATATATAGTAACATCCCATAAATACCCGCTTGGGAAATAAAAAACGAAAATTCAGAGAAATAGATTTGTCTGGCAGGTAACCCAGCAGCAGAGAGAAGCCCCAGCTTCTAGCTGTAACCTAGAAAGAAAAAAAAGATAGCTTCGACTTCTTTAAGCACACAACGTAACCACTTAAAAGGTAAACGTAAAAATTTTTTAAAAACTAGAATTTCGGACAGCCAGACATACCGAGTCAGGCTGTTTCTATTGATCCAAGTTTTTAAAAATAAAAGCAAAGGCCTCATGAGCTGTTTACTTTCTTACAGATAGTTCATTACCTATCATTTAATCACTCTTAATATAAAAAAGCAAAATGACCTCTTAAAGCATCATTACAGAAGAATGAATGGTTTCCTGTTGAAGGCGCGTTCACATTGAAAGTTAAAGACCAATTTCTTTGCAATCTCAGTAAGATGTCAGCTGGGAAGTGGGAAAGTGCACAGCACATTTATGGGATGACAAGGTGTAGATTTGGATGAACACAACAGGCCAAGCAGCATCAGAGCATCAGGAAAGCTGCAACTGCAAATGCTGCTTGGCCTGCTGTGTTCATCCAGGTCTGCACCTTGTTACGTCAGATTCTCCAGCATCTGCAGTTCCTGCTATATCAGCACATTTACGGCCCTGATCCTGTTGACTTAGTGCAATGAAAGGCACCAGTGACTACACTTACCAGGTGTATTCAGGAGACGTGAGTTCTTGCAGTGGTAGGCAATCTCCTGCTCGCAGTGCTCAGCACGGTCTATCATAGTTCGCAGCTGTTCCATATTGGCGCTATAGTTGAACAATGTGACGTAAGGCTGGTCGTAATTGGGAGAACCATGTAATTTGGTTTCCTTCATGTTGTTGTGTTGAATTATAGTCCAGGTTCTATCTTCTATCAGAGTAATGAGTACACAATGTCAATGGAAAATAACTGTTCATTGTACAGCCTTGAACAGAAGTGTTAAATAGAAAAATCAATTGTTGTTTTACCTTTGCTTCAACCTGTCGTCATTATGATTAGACAACCCCATTTGAGCTGCTACACAGTGAATTCAAACTGGAATTTACTTAATTGGCAATCATTCAGCTTATAAACAAGAATAACACATTTTGTCTCATTGTCCCTTGAAATTCTACGCAGTTTGCCAGCACTTAATATAAATTAATTTCCCACCTTAAGAAACATTAAATTCAATTCATGCTGTATTACATATCATATTCAGCATTTAAAAAAAAACCTTGGGTTGTATGGACTTGATGGCATTTATGCTCCACTCATGTCTCCTCCAAATTTACATTGTCTCATCCCATTAAGGTGCTTTTTCTTTATTTGTTCCCTCCAGTCATATTAATCTAACTTCTCCTTACTTGCCTGAATGACTGTTTATAACACAAAGTTCCACATTTACAACAACACTGAGAAAATGCCAAAACTCCTCCCAAATTCCTCATTGGCTTTGCTGGTGAAAATCGTATGCTTATAGTCCCCAGTGTCGCATTCCTCTACAAAAATGGAAACACATCCTTTGTCTACCTCATCAAATTCTTTTCACATTTTAAAGATCTTTGTCCAGGGCACTCTTTAGCCTTCAATTGACACAAGAAAGTGCCTCAGCATTTTCTGGTAGTTTAACCTCTCATTACTAAAAACTTGTATCCTACACTAACCAAGCCCCTAGCTAAGTTGATCCAATACAGTTGTAATACTGGCATTTTTCTGATAATCTGGAAAATTGCTCACGTACGTCTTGTGCACAAAATGCAGGACAACTCAACATGGCCAATTGCCACCCTGGTAAAGTGGTGGCAGGTTCCATCAACAATGCTGTAAAGAAGACATATTTACCCTGCCCATAACAACTGAGGTTGGGGTCTACCAGGCTGCACTCAGCCTTTGACCTTATAATTATTTTAGTCCAGACATGAACAAAAGGACTGAACTCCAAATTGCATTGTCTCCCATCCAGAAAGACAAGGGCAGCTCATGCATGGCCCACCAACACCCACAAGTTCTCCTTCAAGTCAACACCATCCTGATTTGAAAACATCTTATAGGACCATAGGATTACAGGAACACAAGCAGGCCACTCAACCTTTCCTCTATTCATTGGAATCATGGCTAATCTGTGGTCTAATTCCACATACCTGAGTTTTGCCCATATGCCTTATTATCTTTGCTTAACAAAAAATTATCTTTCTCAGATTTAAAATTAACAAATGATCTAACATCAACTACCATTGTGGAAGAGAGTTCCAAACCTCTATCACCCTTTCAGTGTAGAAGTGCTTCCTAACATCCCTCCTGAACAGTCTGGCGCTAATTTTCAGACTATGTCCCTTGTTCCAGAATATCCTGAGTGGAAATATCTTATCCACCCTTGTTTTTTCCTGTTATTATATCAAAGACTTTCATCAGATCTCGCCATAATCATCTAAATTCCCGAGAAAACAGGCCAATTATGTATAATCTCTCCCTGCGATCCATGAAAAGCTCAAGTATCATTTTTTAAACCAATGTTTATCTTTGTAAATCATAATTTCACTGTCACTGTTATATCAAAGAATTCTTGAGACATTCAAACTATTACCGCTGACACCATATTCTAGTTTAATTATCAGTAGTAGAGGACAGGCGTCTGACGAGATTAAGTGTAAGTTTGCTTGTCTTAGATAATGAGATTTTTATTGCATGATAGCAGTAAGTACAGTGTACATTAATTGCAAGGCATAGTTGTGAAGTTTCACTCTGAGCTGTGCAGAATGCTCTTCTCCTTTGGTACGTGTCCCTTTGGGGGAGGCAATGGCCTAGTGGTATTATCACTAGAGACCCAGACAATGTCCTAGCAATCCAGGTTCAAATCCCGCCATGGAAGATGGTAGAATTTGAATTCAGTAAAATATCTGGAATTAAAAATCTAATGAAGACCATGAACCCATCATCGATTGTTGGAAAAAAACCATCTGGTTGACTAATGTTCTTTAGGGAAGGAAATGGCCATCCTTACCTGGTCTGGCCTACATATGAGTCCAGACACACAGCAATGTGGTTGACTCTTAACTGCCCTCTGCGCTATTAGGGGTGGGCAATAAATGCTGCCTGGCCATCCTGTTAATGAGTAAAGGAATAACAAAATGTGCAGAACTGAACTGTATTCACCCAAAGGTGATGGGACAGCATCAGTTTGAGTGAAGCTCAATGTGATGTGAGCATTAACTCCTCCAGAATCATTACTTTATATAAACAGTTGCTGAAACACAATTCTTGACTCCCTTCCCAACATGAAAGTGGGTGTTCTGACACTACAAGAACTGGAGTAGTACAAGAAGGCAGCTCCCCACCATCTTCTCCAAGGCAGTTAAGGATAGACAATAAACGCTGGCCAAGCCAGGAATGCCCACGTCCTGTGAATACCTTTTTAAAAAAAATCTCTAGACCCTCTCTATCCTTTTTGGTAATATGGAGACCAGAACTGAGAAAATAAGTATGATTTAATCAAGATTTGTAACAAAGTTTGTCGTGATTTTTCTTTCACAAGACGCAGACATTGCCAGCAATTTATTGCCCATCCTTTACTGGCCTTGAATTACGTTGTTTCTTTATCAATTCCTGAAGGCAGTGAAAAGTTGACCATATTTCTCTTGCTTGGGAGTCACATGTAGACCAGATGAGATTAGGATGAGAGATTTGCTTTCTGAAAAAGATATTTGTAGACTGGATGAGTGTTTTTTTTCCCCAATAGTCTATGATAGTTATCATGGATACAATGACTCAGATTGACTTTTATATTTCAAATTTATTGATCTAATCTGAAGTTCATCTTTTTGGGATTTGAATCCAGGTCTCCAGAATTTTAGCCTGAGGCTCTAGATTACTTGGTCGCCTTATGTTGCCACTACATCCTTATTTACTCTGCTGTTGCTGTTGTTAGGCAGTGCTTGGTTAGCTCCCCTGGCGAGGTGGCCAGCTTGCAATGCAGAGTCATGCCTTTAGTGTGCCTTCCATTCCTACACCATGCGAGGTTACCATGAACAGCTTCACAATCTTGCCCACCATTTGAACTGAGGTGACCTTCAAATTATACCATTAGCTGAGGTCTCTTTTGAATGAAAGAGCAGCCCAATGGTCCTGGTGGATTATCACAAAAAAGAACAATGACAGAACTCAATATGATTGAAAGTAGCTCTATATTACAAATTAATGAATTGATTTTAAATTTCACCAACCGCCATGTTGGGATTTGAACCCATGCCCCCAGAGCATTAGCCTGGTCTGATGGATTACCAGTCCAGTGACATCATCACCAGCTCTCCACAGCACGATCTGTCTTGGAACTGTATTAGTGCTCCTCCTGGTGCACTCAATGTTCCCATTTCACAAATGAACGATATCTCATTGAATTGCAGGGTTGAATTCCATCAGCTATGTCACGACCCAAAGCCTGGGTTGAAAATCACGTTTTAAGCCCACAACTGCTGGCAGTGTAACTCGCTTGTCAATTTTACCACAGGCAGCTACTTAAATGGCAGCGTGCATTGCCATTCACACTATGGCCCTGATCATGGCCCCTGAGACCGTACCCTCACTAAGAGGCAAAATGCTAATGGCATTTCTAGTCCTGAAATTTAGCTTTCCATATCCTTGGCCCAATAAGTTAGCAATGGGGGAGCTGATCCATTCTGGTTTCCTGCGATTTATCATCCACCATTCAACTTCCATCTCCCGTCACACCTCCTCGTGAAGATGGTAACAGGAGCCTGAACCAGGAGAAGTCACACCGCAATGAGCAAGAGCAGAAGTAAGATCTTATTTCTTCTCCTTAAGGCAAAGGGTCGAGGCCAATTGGGAAGACAACAGCTTGAAGTCTATTCACTGACTTTAAACACAGCTTTATGCAAAAACTGAAACAAATGATGAAACCATCCACTCTGTCTAAATGATCTTGTTACAGCATCAGTTCAAAGACAATAAAGCAGGAGGCCAGTACAGAGTTCACAAAGGATATTCAGGAAACCGAACTTTCCCAATAAAAATCACAAGGAAAATAAATTAGTGCAGGCTAATTGCATAACCCAGCAATATGACTGAATTATCACTCAGAGTATAACAAATGTGGGCAAGTCAAGAATAAATCAATACCTAATTTGGCAAGAATCGTATCTTGTTAACAATTGCTTCAGTTACTGCCTCTTCCTCTATTTGAATGACACATTTCCCAATCGTTTTGTCACTAATGTGCTGCATGAATTCATGCTATAATTGTGTTTACTGTCATTCCTGCTTTGTTGGCAAGATGTAAATGAACATGCTTAGAAACTTAAAAAGGACAGTCTCACCTGTCATATTGCAATAGACGAGCAAAGGTCTTTGTGGACCACTGCCATCTGGATCAATGGAAAAGAAGCCGGATGTATTCCCTGTGTGTTTGTACGTCTCACAGGACTGTTTATACCTGGCTATATGTACATACAAAAAGCACAGTGTCAGCATGTATACTAGCACATATCCACAATCATAATGCCAACAACCAGTATGAGTAAAACAGGACGTGAAAAATATGACAATGAGAATACTTATGGCAATAGCAGTGGAAAATGCATTTGCTTAAATAAATGGTGAAGGGATGGGCAACAAAATCACTTGGGAATAAAGTCATAAAATCTTGAAACCACAGCAAATAAAAAGAACCGCAATTTGTGAGTTTCTGTATTCCTGCTTACTCAGGTAATTCAGGAGTCATCAAACTTTTTCAGTACATTTTTTTAGCAGCAGGGCATGTTTCATGTCATTTGGTTTATTGACGTGAGTATAAATATGTTGTGGGGGAGGGGAGATGGAGAAGTTGAAATTCATTTAAGTATTCATATGGCAGGCTTTAATAAATAATGGAAAGCCAATCAACAGTTTGCAAGGAATCTAAATCTTTCTTTTCATTGAATGTATTCTTGGTGAGATGTACCAATGCTAATGGTGCACTTGTGTAGGACTGCTCTTCTCAAGAGTCTGCTGCAGAATCTGTACTTTATCCAATAGCAAAGGCAAAGGATTCATGACTCATGAAGTCAAAGACTAGAAGGCATAGGTATAACTTGAGAGGGGATAGATTTAACAGGGACTTAAGGGACAACATTTTTACACAGAGGGTGGTGCGTGCATGGAACGAGCTGCCAGAGAAGATGGTGGAGGCTGGTACAATTACAGCATTTAGAAGGCATCTGGATGAGTACATGAATAGGGAGGTTTGGGAGGGATATGGGCCAATTGCTGGCAAATGGGACTAGGTTAATTTAGAATATCTGGTTGTCATGGATGATTTGGACCGAAGGGTTTGTTTTTGCACTATACATTTCTATGATTCTATAGCTCCAAGTAAGCTTGCCAAAATCATCTGACTTAAGCTAACTGCAAATTTCTCCCCCTTTCATTCACAACCTTGTCACACCTGCTTGGACCTTTACTGAAACACAGATTTGGCATGGAAGAGGCCTGACTCCAGAATTATTATTTTCCCTAAGTCCATTGATGACCTAAATCAGTTTAAATTGTGAACAGCCAATACTCCCTAAATGAAAATTTAGTTGGGAATTTTAAGTCAGCAGAGGGAGATGCAACGTGCCATGATGTCAGCAAACAGCAAGTCCTGAAAATGTTAGATTGGTCAGGCAGCGCTCATGAGAAAGGAGGCATAATGATATTTCAGACATCACTCCTCATTAGAGCCATGGTTCTGATTGGTGTCATGTCCAAATTAAAGACATGAATCAGTTACAATGCTGATACGTATCACGTGATATGTGTTTCTCTGTTTGTCCTGGTGAAGTTGCTGAATCATTCTGGCGCTGCCCAGCAGTCCTGGAACTGAAAAGGTTGGCATTCAATATCAATGGCACATCCTTCCATGAGGTTCATTGACAATTAAATGTAAATGTTTCTTTTGTATAGATACATCCAGGATGTCAGAATCAGAAGAAGAGGAAGAGTCTTGTTCCTTGAGGGTGATTGGCTTGCTGAGCTGGTTTGTTGTTCCGCACACATTTCGTTACCGTGCTTGGTAACATTCTCAGTGCAGCCTCTGCAGAAGCTGCACTGATGATGTTACCCAGCACAGTAACGAAACGTCTGCGGAGCAACAAACCAGCTCGGTGAGCCAACCAACCTCAACACCCACAACCCTAGCTACAGATCTACTCTAAAACCTTAGAGTCTTGTTCCTTGGCTTGATGCACTGTCATCATATCTGCTTAATATCATAATCCTTCTCTCTAACTGAGGGGTAAAAACTCACATCAGGGGAAACAGAAATGGAGAAGATGAAGACCAGAAGAAATGTGAGCAGGCGCCAACCACTTTGCTCTTGGAGCTTTCCTCAGTCGTCAACCAATTAGATCATGACTGATTTGACTGTAGCCTAATCTTCACTGTGCTTGCTTTCTGTTCCCTACAACTTTTCACCCATTCGTCAATCAAAAAAACAGTCATTGAGCCACTGCTCTCTCGGGTAAAGAGTCCCAAACTCTCTGAGAGAGGAAATTCCTGTTCTGTCCCTCCACTTCTGTGTTCCCCAATAAGGGACAACATTCTCTCAATATCCACCTTGTCAATTTCCCTTCAAATCTTAGAGGCTTCAGGGAAATCACATCACTTTTTGAAACTCCACTGAATGTAGGCCCAAAATGCTCAACCTTTCCTCATAAGACAAACCATTTGTCTTAGGAATAAGTCTATGGAATCCTCTTTGAATGACCTCGTATGCAAAGTATGTCCCCTTACAATAAAGTGACTAAGTTGCATACACGAATCTATACTTTTAAAACACATGTGGCGACTATGTATAGACAGGGGAAAAGGAGGGATGAGAGGCAGGGAAATGTATTATAACAGCTAAATCTGAGATTATCCAATATCATTCTCAGACAGTGACTCGGTGTGTAACTTCAGCCTCAGGTCACCAATGTAAAAGTCAGTTCTCTCAGAGGCTCATAAGATGTGGAACTCCTCTTCCCCAGTGGACGTTGGGTCATTAAATTGGATAGATTGCTGATTGACAAAGGAGTCAAAGAATATTGGGAGTAAGCAGGACTGCTGAGCTGAGGTCTTAATCAGATCTTATCAAATGGTAGAACAGGGCTGTGGGGCAGAAAAGTTCACTCCTGCTCCTAACTTGTGTGATTGCATGTATGTAATTTACTGAAACACAGCTTTCTGCTCTGCACTCCTCAACTCTCAGTCAGTACAACCTGTCCTACTCTCAGCAGTGACAAAGACAACATAACACAGTTCAATGTTACTCACAGTTATGGCATGTAGCTCCTGTATAGCCAGTCCCTGTGCAGTGACAGTAGAAGGTACTCCAGGACTGAGAGCATTCTCCACCGTGCTCACAGTAATTTGGCAAACACCTATTTCACAGGGAAAGACATTCTGATATAAATTGCTTCTTTCACTTGGTGACTTAATCTGAGCTCTCAGAGGGTGGCTTTGCAAAATCAGCTGCTTATAATTCATCTTAGATGGGCAGTAACTTGCTCGACTCTAAGAATGGCATATAAGTCAGTTGCAAGTTGCAACATGCATATTACTCAACCTAGTAAGCACAGTTAAAAGTGAACTACAAACTAGCCCTGGCATCAATAATGGTCATGCTCTTGTCTCAGAGTTAGAATATTGTATAGCTTCAGGTTGATATTTCACTGCACCTTCGTGTCATTTATTGATGAGGTTAGGGGCTAGTGTGAGTCAGGTTGGAGAATAATCCTTACCCACATAACGTCATTTTAATTAAACAAAAGTGGGTTCCCAGGCAGTTCAAAGGGGAGTGCCAATTTCTTCCCAGCATGAACGAGCCTGGTATTTTTAGTGGTATGCAAATGCAACTATTTTATACCATTTTTCGCTCAATAGCTGCCCCAAAGTACGTGATAATTTAGAGGAAGGAACTGCTCGGATCTTAACATAATCAACTTTCAAGTTCATTCACATTGCCATTAAAGTATTCATCTTAGTCTAAACATTTGGGAATCAGGAAAAGTCTTTTTGCTTCCTTGCCTTTTCCAAATAAGTTTCAAACTTTATTTGCATTAAGCAATCTTCATCTCTACGTTATAGGGAAAGAGCAGTGGAAATGAAGCTAATTGGGTAGCTCTTTGGAAGAGCTAGCACAAATATAACCGGTAAAACATCTTCATGTGTCACATGATTTTATGACCACATGCATCCGTGTTCTCTCCAGGTTGGAGCTGACAGACTACATTTGGATTTGTGAAGAAACACAATTAGATCTTAAAGCAGAAAAAAAAACATTATTTTCAATAAATTCAATAAAAACAGGGAAAACATTCCTCATATCTTTGATATACGGTAGGGAAAGTGACAACAGGGTCCTTGAGGGACTTGAATGCTCATATATTAAGTTTGCATTCAAATTTTAAAATCATCAAACTTTAACATATTTAGAAGAAATGAAGGTTATTACCTGTCCATGATGCCACACAGGTCTATTTGTAAATCGCTGAAGTTGCCTTGCAAGCCTTGTTGCACCTGAATGAGGTTGGCTAGCTGGTTGTCGATTGACAAAAGTCGCATACAACCTTGAAAGGCACCAACTGTGTTTGCACATCCAGCATCAATGTCACTTCCAGGGCAGCCTGTGAAGTACAACAGGTACAGGGGGTGCTTAGAACATTAACGCTGATCAGGGCATTCACTGAATATTAATTGAATCCAAAGTACATTAAGAGCAAGAGAGCAACTAGAGAGAGAGAGCAGAGCCCCTGAAAAATCAAAGAGGTTGTCTTTGTGTTGAACTTCAAGAGTTGGGAGAGATATTAAGTGAATATTTTGCATCAGTCTTCACTGTGGAGAAAGAAATGAAGGCTAAAGAACACAGGGAAATAAATATTGAAGTTTTGAAAACAGTTCACATTACAGAAGAGGAAGTGGTGGAGGTCTTAGAAAAACATAAATGTGGACAACTTGCCTGGACCTGATCAAATGTATCCCAAGATGTTGTGGGAAATTAGGGAAGAAATCACAAGACCGGTTGCAGAAATATTTGTATCATCCGTGACTATGGGTGCGATGCCAGGAGAGTGGCTATTGTTGTGCCTTTGTGTAAGAAGGGATGGAAGGAGAAGCCTGGACACGAGAGACCTGTGAGTTTGACTTCAGCAGTAGGTATATTGTTGGACGTGATTCTGAAAGATAGGAGTTATATGCATTTGGAGAGGTGAGAAATAACTAGGGATAGTCAGCATGGTTTTGTATGAAGAAAATCAAGTCTCACAAACTTGATTGAGTTTTTTAATAATGCAACCATGAAGGTTGATGAGAACAGGTTAGTAGATGTTGTTTACTTGGACTTTAGTAAAGCCTTTGACAGGGTTCCACATGGTAGATAAATTAGTAAAGTTAGATCACATGAGAATTGGATATAAAATTTGGCTTAATGACAGGAGACAGAAAGTGGTGGTGAAGGGTTGTTTTATGGACTGGAGGCCTATTACCAATAGTGTACCACAGGGATTGGTGCTGGGTCCACTTTTGTTTGTCATTATATAAATGATTTGGTTGAGAACATAGGAAGCATGTAAAATTTGTAGATGAGACCAAAATCAGTGGTATAGTGAATACTAAAGAATGTTACCTAAGATTAGAAAGAGCTGTTCATCAATTGAGTCAATGAGCTGAGGAGTTTAATTTGGATAAATGCAAAGCATTGCATTTTGGAAAAGCAAACAAATGTAGTACTTATTCTAGAGTGAGCAAAAATCCCTGTCATTTAGAACACCAGACCAAAACCACTGGATTTTTAACAGAACTTTTAAAACAAAAAGAAAGGCAGCTGGGCTATGCTCCAGAATACACAATCATGGGGATAGCTGTCAAGAACCATAATTCATTCAGAAACCCTATTCATGTCTTAGGCCAAAAGGAACAATGAACCAGACCTAAGGCAACAGCTTCAGACATCTTGGAGAGATGACATTTTGGGTCAGGGCCCTTCTTCTTAAGTGCGCCCCAACTCAAAACATTAGCTTTCCTGCTCCTCTGATGCTGCCTGGCCGCTGTGTTCCTTCAGGTCCACACTGTGTTAACTTCAGACATAGAACATAGAACATTTAACAGTACAATCTGTACCATCTTTGACTCTTCAGAGGTACCAAGGCATTCAACTTCAATTAATGTTCATTTGCAGAAATATTGGACATTCGACTTAATCAAAACAAATTTACACCTACTCTAAACTCTCAGGAAGCCAATTCAGCACAAAGGGAACAACAGAAACACAATGGATAAGGCATTTTTGTGAGATGATAGTGTAGCAACAGTCTGTATAACTGCTAACATAGTGTCGAGCTGGATGAACACAGCAGGCCAGACAGCATCAGAGGAGCAGGAAAGTTGATGTTTTGGGTCAGGACCAAAATGTCAGCTTTCCTGCTCCTCTGATGCTTCCTGGCCTGCTGTGTTCATCCAGCTTGACACTGTGTTATCTCTGATTCCAGCATCAGCAGTTATTACTATCTCTGTAAACTGCTAGCCCTGAACTGGTAGAGAGAGAGAGGGACAGACAGACAGACAGACAGAGAGAGCCATCCTTGCAGCTACCAAGACAAGAGGGATTCCTGACAGCTACTCTCCCTGATAACTATCTGCACAGCTACCTCACTGAAACCGACCGACACAGGGCTGCTCTGCACCGGGGAAACCAACAGCAACCGATCAAGGCCAGCAGGTCTGACAACTCTCGACCCCGAAAATCACCAACATGACTGACAAGGCCTCAGACACATCCCCCTGCGGTGAAAACCGGCTCATAAGCCATCACAAAGTAAGAAAGTCTAAGGTTCTCAAACCAGACCGAACACTGTCTAAAGTCCTCAGTGAAGAACCAGCTACAGCAAGTTCTTTTGGAACAGCCGGCTTTATTTCAAAATTGTGTTTATCCCCAGTGGTGACCTTATTTCCTCAAGACCCAAAAGTATCCAGCCTAGCTAGCAAGGACGGGAAGGTTGGTTGGTGGCAGTGCAGGGCAGCCCAAGGTTAGGAAGTCTGATTAAAATGCCTGCGTTTGAAAAGACTGTTTAGTTTCTAATAGTAATTAGCCTGTGTCAATTCCACTGTTTTTAATTTGCCTTTTTAACTCGTGTATTTTTATTCACCTTTGATTTATTTCCCTGTTTATTACTTCTGTCTTTTCTTTTCATGTGATATACTCACCTTAGCATTTAATAAACACAGATTCTTTGCCCTAAAACACCTGCCTATTGCCTTTTTTATTTCACATTCTGAAATTAAATCCAATGTCAGAACCAGGGATCTCGGGATGATTCGAGCCACCTAAAAGCCAGCAGATTACTGATCGCAAACCAGATTCCCTACATCATAGAATTAAAGGTAGGGCCTTTGGTAGTGTTGCAGAACAGAGAGAACCAGGGCTTCAGTTACATCATTCTTTGAAGATTGTATCACATGTAGACGGGATAGTTAGGAAGGTGTTCAGCGCACTTGGGTGTATCTGATTGATCTGGCACATAAGGCTAAAGATAATCCCAGGAGGTTCTATAACTATATTAAGAATAAGCGAGCGGCTAGGGAGAGAACAGTTCCCTTAAAGATCAGCATGGCCATCTACGTATGGAGCCCACGGGAAATGGAGGAGATTTTTAATGAATATTTCTCCTCAGTGTTTACTGAAGATAGAATCATAGATGCTAAGAAAATAAGGGAAACAAGTGGGAATGCTTTGGACCGCATACAAGGATGTTGCCAGGACTGGTGGGCCTGCCGATTGGGAGAGGACGGCCAGGATCGGACTTTATTCCTCGCCTTATTGAGCATATAAAATCATGAAGGGCATAAATAGGATGAATGCATATACTCTTTTTTCCAGGGACAGGGAATTGAAAACTAGAGGGCATAGGCTGAAGGTGAGAAGGGATAGATTTAAGAAAGACCTGAGGGGCAACTTCTTCACACAGAGAGATGTGCGTATACGGAATGGGATGCCAGAGAAAGTGGTTGAGGTAGATACAAGAGCAACGTTTTAAAAATATTTAGATAGGTGCATGGATGGGGAAGGGTTTAGAGGGATATGGTCCCAATTGGAACTGGCTGAGTGGGCACCATGGTCAGCATGGACCAGTTTGGACTGAAGGGCCTTTTTCCACATTGTATTACTTTGTAACTCTATGACTCTATATCCCTGAAGATTGTTACAACCTATGGGCAGGCCAACTACTCAGTTTAAAAGGTCAGTTCTGCAAGTGAATTGGTCCCACCTCCAAAATAGTAGCTGCTCCCTGAATACATCCGTATTTGTATGGTTGAGTGAGCGGTTGAGGCAGTTTCGCCGTCCAACGTGACACTGACGCGATTCCGTCTGGCTCTCAAATGGATGATGTGCCACTGTCCATCATTCAGATTGCTCCCTGTGAGAGGAAAATGCAGGAGCCCATGAGTTTTATTAAAGGAACACCACTTGGTTTATGAACCTAGATTGGCTGCTTCAGAGCTATTTATAAATTACAAAGATTTAAGAAGATCGATTAAGTACTAGGAGAGAATTAATTTTCTTTTACATGCAGTGGCTTGTTATGATCTGAAATACACTGCTTGAAAGGCTGGTAAAAGTAAGACTTAACGGTAACTTTCCAAATGGAATTGGAGAAATGTTTGGAAAGGAAACAGGCTGCAGGATGATTGTGAAAAATGTCTGGGTGTGGGAAAGCGGGGAGATGGTGAGTGGAGTTGGGACTAACTTTTAAAGAAAGCGTGTAGCAATGATGGATTAACTGAGCTCTTGAGGTGCTGTCCAGCAATTTATTTCTTTGATAAAATCAAGAACTGTGGATGCTGGAAATCTGAAACATAAACAGTAAGACAATAGATCTGGCAGCATCTACATTTGAAGAAGGGCCACTGGATCCAGAATGTTGCAGGTCCTGTGACCCTTCCTCTGAGCTGATGGTAGCTAGGAGAATGTAAGTTTATAAGCAGAAGATAGGGTGGGGGCAGGGGGTAAGGAGTAAATGATAGTTGGGGATAGAACCCAAAGAGAGAGAAGAACAGTTGGACAAACTGCCTGGGAAGGTTAGGGTTAATGGAGACTGTTAGTGGCTAACAATAGAAAGTGTGTAATGGCAGCTTATGTGATGTTTTCAGAAATACTGAAAACCTGTCCTTTAGACATCAATGCTATTTCATCTTAAAACTAAATTGGCAGCTGCAAGTATAGCTACTGATAGCTTGAAGAGGCAGTGGTGTAGTGTTTATGTCACTAGACTCTGAGCCTAGAATCTCAGGTTAATATTCTGAGGTCGGGGCGATCAAATCCCATCATTGATAATATAAATCGGGGGAGGAGAAATAAGTCACATGGCAACCACATAATCACTGCAAATTTTGTAAGATGCTGCTTGGACTACAATGGGAATCACTGTGGTTGCCTCTCAATTCTCCCTTCCTGCAATTATAGAGGTTAACAAACTGTGGCCTAGCCAGTGACTCTAATACCACATGAATGAATAAAAAAGGACTGTCCCATGAAAATCTGAAATAAACCCAGAGAATGCTGAGGAAGCTCATCAGCGTCTGTCAAAAGAGAAACTGTGTTAACGTCACAACAGAATTGATATAGCCAGATCTGCTACACTTCTCCAACGCCTTTTTGTGAATAAAAAAAACAGCATTCTCTATGCTTCTCTTGCACTTTGGAGGGAACAGTCTCTCTACTGCTAGCACAGATGATTCTTCCAGTGTCTCCAATTGTGAGCACACATTGTATCTGATTCAATTTGATTTGATTTGATTTATTAGTGTCACATGTATCTAAGTACAGTAAAAAGCTTTGTTTTGCATGCAGTGCTGGCTGGTCAATAACATACAGAGACATATACATCATAAGGTGATTGAACAGAACAAAACATACAAATTTACAACTGCATAGAAGGTGTGCAAAAAGCAAGATCAACACTACAGGTCCATTTGAGATTTGACAGGTCCATTCAGTTGTTTAACAACAGCAGGGAAGAAGTTGTTCTTGAACCTGTTGGTAAATGTGTTAAAGCTTTTGGCATCTTCTGCCTGACAAAGAGGTTGGAAGAGATTAGAACTGGGGTTGGAGGGGTCTTTGATAATGTTGGCTGCCTTTCCGCAACAACGAGAAATTTAGATGGAGTCGATGGATGGAAGGTTGGATTGTGAGATGGTCTGAACTGTGTTCACAACTCTCTGTAGTCCCTTACCGCCCTGGGCAGAGCAGTTGCCATACCAAGCCGTGAGGCACCCAGACAGAATGATTTCTATTGTGCATCTGTAAAAGTTGGTGAGGATCATTATGGACGTGTCAAATTTCCTTAGCTCCTGATGAAGTGGTGTGGTTGTGCCTTCTTGATCATCGCATTAATGTGGGTGTTCCAGGACAGATTGTTGGTTGATAGCTGATTCACAGGAACAATGTTTGGGGATTTTTTATAATCATTAACAATGAAACGTCTGTGGAGTTCAGACCAAGTCTCCTTCATTTCTCCATTTTATACAAATTTAAAACCAATCTCCAAGACAGTCATATAAAAATTCACATTGGCTAACAATACTTAAAGTATCTGTTTTGATATGAACTGAACTATACATATCAGTGTATGGATCCACAAATACACACAACTTGCATTTGTGAAGAGTCCGAAATACAATAAATCATCTGAAAGCGCTTTGCAGGAGTGATATCAAACAGGGTTTGATACATTGTTGTAGAAAGAAATTTCAGGACAAGTGACCAAAAGGTTGGCCAAAATACAAGGGGTCTTCAATTGAAAAACTTCTGATGTATGAATGCTTATACTTACAAACAATCCCATACAAAAGTGTAATTTTAAAGATCCAACATATGCACTTCCTGTGCTTGCAAACAACTATTTTATTTGTCCTGCATTGTGTGTTGATTTAAGTACAAATCAACTCATGATGAGACTCAAGAATGGAAGCCATTCACAACCCGGGGACTTCCTGTAGTGGGTTTCAAAGAGTGTTTTAAGAGTAGGGACAGTCGTAGACCGGTTTAGTGTTGTGTGCCAAAAGCAGCTGAAGATGCTTAGCAACAGGATAGAGCCATTGGGTTTCTTAAACCTTAACTGTCATTCAACACAATTGTGGTCTCAACTCCACACTTGTCTGCCTGTCATTAGGCTACTCATTTTGATTTAGTTTGCTTCATTACTGTCATGTGTACTGAGGCACAGTGAAGAGTGTTGTTTTACATGCTATACAGGCAGATTGTACTTTATAATTGCTTCAGGGTAACAGAACAGCGGGCAGGATGCAACGTTACAACTGTTGGGGTGGTGGTACGGTGGCTCAGTGGTTCGCACTACTGCCTCACAGCACCAGGGACCTGGGTTCAATTCCACCCTCAGGTGGCTGCCTGTGTGGAATTTGCATGTTCTCCTCGTGTCTGTGTGGGGTTGCTCCGGTTTCCTCCCACAGCCCAAAGATGGGCAGGTTAAGTGGATTGGCCATGTTAAATTGCCCCAAGTGTGGTCGGATGGGAAATGGAGGGATAGGATCGGGGGTGGATCTGGGTGGGAGGCTTGGTATGGACTCAAAGGGCCAATGGCCTATTTCCACACCAGAGGGAATTCTATACAAAGAGAGATAATAAAATCACTGTAATCCCCAGAGTATGAAAACAGGCCATTCAGCCCAACACTGACCTCCAAAGAGCATCCTACCCATCCCCCGACCCTATCACTGTAACCTTGCATTTCCTGTGGCTAATGAACCTAACCTACACATCCCTGGACACTATGGGCAACTTAGCATAGCCAATTCATGCACTTTGGACTGTGGGAGGAAACCAGAGCACCCGGAGGAAACCCACGCAGACACGGGAGAATGTGCAAACTCCACACAGACAGTTACCCGACGTTGGAATCAAAGCCAGTTCCCTGGTGCTGTGCGGCAGCAGTGCGAACCACTGAGCTGCAACTGTGCCACATTAACATTAAAGAGTATCTGTGAAGGGAAAAACAGAGTTAATGTTTCAGGTCCAGTGACCCTTCCTCAAAACATTAAAGAGGTCTGTTCAAAAGTCAGATGACAGCAGGGAAAAAATGGTCCTTGAATCTGTTTGCACATGTATGAAAACTTTTATATCTTCTTCCCGATAGAAGAGCATAGAAAAGTGTGTAGCTGGGGTGTTAGGGGGTCTTTGGTTATGTTGGTTGCTCTCCTGAGGCAGGAGGAAGGATTGAAGGTGTCAATGGATTGGAGGTTGGTTTGCATGAACAATTAAAATAAAGAATCTAAGCAAGGTCAAAAACAGGCCAGCAAAGAAACATATCAGGTCTCTACAGCTGGAGGAAATTTACCAGGATGTTAGAGATAATGGGAACTGCCAATGCTGGAGAATCCAAGATAACAAAGTGTGGAGCTGGATGAACACAGCAGGCCAAGCAGCATCTCTGGAGCACAAAAGCTGATGATTCGGGCCTAGACCCTTCATCAGAGAGGTGGATGGGGAGAGGGAACTGGAATAAATAGGGAGAGAGGGGGAGCCTCCATTTCCCACCTACTAACCTCATCCCGCCTCCTTGACCTGTCCATCTTCCCTGGACTGACATATCCCCTCCCCACCTCCCCACCTATACTCTACTCTCCACCTATACTCTCCTCTCTCCATCTTTGGTCCGCTCCCCCCTTCTCTTCCTATTTTTTCCAGAACCCTCTCCCCATCCCCCTCTCTGATGAAGGGTCTAGGCCCGAAACGTCAGCTTTTGTGCTCCTGAGATGCTGCTGGGCCTGCTGTGTTCATCCAGCTTCACACTTTGTTATCTTTACCAGGATGTTGCCTGGTTTGGAAGATATTAGCAATGAAGAGAGATTGGACAAACTTTGTTAGTTTTTGAGGTTTTGGAGTAGATTTGTAGCTTAGGTTGTGGATCTTGTGGTTGGCATTGGCTTGCCGAGCTGGTTTGTTGTTTTGCAGACGTATTGTTACCGTACTGGGTTACATCATCAGTGCAGCCTCCAATGAAGCGTCGGGATGTTTTCCCGCCTGTTGTTTTGTTTATTTTTACTCAGTCATCCCAGGAAGAGGGGTGACCTGATGGAAGTTTACAAGGCTGTGAGAGGCATGGATAGAATGAATAGTCAGAGTCTTTTTCTAGGGGACATAAGTTTGAGGTAAAAGGTGGTAAATTTAAAGGTAATGTGAGAGGCAAGGTTTTTACACAGAGTGACTGGAATGCGCTGCCAGAGGAGCTGGGTGAAGCAAATATGACAGGAACTTTTAGAAGGTGCCTTGGCAAATATACGAATAGGCAGGATATAGAGGGATATGGACTGTGTAGAGGCCAAAGATTTTTAATTTAGAAAGGTATCATGTGTCAGCATAGGCTTGGTGGGCCAAAGGGCTATACTATTCTTTAGATCTTTGATTACAAAGATAGATTAGAATGAGGCCAGGGATAGATGTGAAGGTAAGGATGAGAATTTTAAAATTGAGATAGGACTGAATCAGGAACCCATATACATCAGTGAATGCAGTTGATGATGGGTAAGATTATTGTGAGTTTGGTTACAGGTAGTAGAGCTTTGGATTCAAGTTAACGGAGGTTCAAAAATAGAAGGCTGGCCAACAGTTCCCTGGAACAATCTATTCTGGTGGTAACAAAAGCAAGAATTAGGGATTCAGTAGTAGCTATGTTATAGAGATGGAAGTAGGTGTCTTTGTGATAGCAGATATGTGGTCAGGCACTAATCTTGTGGTCAAATGTGACACTAAGGATACAAATAGTCTGACTGAGCCTCAGAGATGCCTATGAACTTGCAGACATCCAGATTAGGGATAGGGGAGAGCCATTTGTTCCCTGGAACTTGCTCTGCCATTCAATAAAATCGCAGCTGATCTCCTTTTCCTGCCTAACTACCTCCAATAACCTTTGACTCAGTCAAGGATCTTTCTACTCCTGCCTTAAAAATAAAGAATGAATACTCCTTCACCAAAGACTCAACATCGTCTGAGAAAAAACATTTATCCTCATCTCCACCTTACATGGACAACTCTTTATTTTTAAACGGTATCCTAGAATTCCATTTGCTCCCGCGAGGGGGCACATCATTTCAGCATCCAACTTGTCAGATCGCCCTCAGTCTGATAGATTCCAAGAACATCACTTAATGTTTCTCTAATTTTCAGTTTGCACAGCTCCAGCTCGTCCAATGTTTCCTTCTAAGAAAACTGCTCATCACAGGTATTTGTCAAGTGAACCCTGTCCAAGTTATCTCAGGCTATTCATCGTTTTCTTAGGTAAATGAGCTAAAGTCCCCATAGCCCCAGAGGGCAGCTCTCTCATGAAAGAGAGATGACGAGTGGGATTTAACCTGAGGTTCATTACGCCTCACGCCAGGAGTGAGGTTGAGAAGGCATGACTTTTGCAGTGAACTCAGGTGCGTCAGAAATTGAACCTGTGCTGTTGGTGTCATTTTGCATCACAAACTAACCATGCAGCCAACTGAGCTAACTGACCCCTTACTCTCTGTCTTTTGTACTCCAGAAGTGGTCTTGATGATTGCAGGTGTGCCAGGGAGGAAGAGGTGGCATCAATGATTAAGGGATAGAGTTTGTGCTGAGGACTGAAGACAACAGTGTCCAGCTTTGCAATATTTAGTTGGAAGAAATTTCTGCTCCTCCAGTACTCAATGTTGGAAAAGCAATCCGATAAATCAAGGAAGTGGAAATACTGGTGAGGTATTTCTGGTGGATGACTTTAGTACACTACTGTTATAGTATCTGTAATAACATCTCTTTTTTACAGAAAGGCTTGAGAGAAATATGATACTTAAGGTGGAATATTACACATACTAAAGTATTTGCATAAAAGCTAAACTGAAAATTTAACATTTCAGACAGACATGTGAAGAAAATTACAATTGAAATTTCAGTTTAATTTTACTGATAGCTGTTCTTTTATACTGTCTCCACTGGCATTTAAGTGCATATATTTTGCTATAAACCAATTTTGAAATTGCAGGATAAAGCCTTCTGAGTTGCAAACACCTTTACCTACTCTTCTGTTTGCAGTATCCCAAAACTGTGACGAATTCAATTAACAGCTTCTTCACAGGCAAAGTTCAAACGTCAGCATATAATTTGCAAGGCAACTAAAACTCTTCAAGCATTCACAATTCAATTAGTCGTTGCTGAAGAGGGAGATCTGGTGCTGTAAACTTGTTGGGATTAAACGCTTGGTTGAAATGGAAGAAGCTTTCTGAAGATTGTAAGTTAGCGGAATGTTTTGCATGGCATTTGTTGTAGAAATTACTGCCCAAAGTAAAAACTGTGGAATAATTCCGTCAATAAACGGTAACTTCCAGAAAAGCACATCATGAAGAGGTTATACTTTGTCAACGTATTCTTGCTTTATAAGAAAAGATAATGTAAAATGCAAATGTTCCACATTTTCATGATGGTAATGCACATGCCCAAGAAAATGGGTAACAAGATCACTGGTAATTCAAGGAATTAAAAATACAATAGATATATTGCAGAATAAGGTCATCTCTCTGCAATAAATCATTCTCAATCATCATATTGTGCTTTGCATTTATTCAGATGCAGATGGACAGGGATGAATGTTGTGGCACTCAGATAACTATGAAAGTAAAGAGGGCTTTATTTGGGAGCAATGGGCTGGGGTGGTTCTGGAGGAGGGAAAGTGTAAGCTTACAAAGCAAAAAGATATGCTTTCATTACAAGGCAGCTATTTGGATAATGATACCTCAAGTGAAAAAGGAAGGGACAGAATGTACAGACATAGTAAAACAGCTGGAATTAGGGGTGTATAAAAAGCAAAAAGAAAAATTAATGGCTTTCTACTTGAAAGAATCTGACTGGGAGAGTCAGATTGGCAGAGGCAGCAAGGAGGAAGAATTCATAGAGTCCATTCAGGACAGTTTCTGAGATTAATATATGTGGGTCCAAAAAAGCATCACACTGTTTTGGATCTGGTGATGTGTAATGAGGTATGTTTTATTTAATGATTTCAGATTAAAAGATCCCCTAGAAAATAGTGATCATAACATGGTTAGTGTAAGCATTCAGTTTGAGAGAGAGAAACTTAATTCAGAAACAAGTGTACTAAACTCAAATAAGGGTAATTACAAAGCATGAGGGCAAAGCTGAGAGGAGTGGAGTGGGGAAGGAGTTTAGCAACAAAGACAGTTGGGGAACTATAGCAGGCGTTTAGGAAAATAGCTCATGACTCAAAACAAAAAAACATACAAAATATGGTGAAGATTAGTTGCAAACAAGAGAATTAGGAAAGATATAAAAATGAACAAATGCTAATCAAAAACCTATTGAAAAAAGAGGAACAAACATTGAAGATAAACATGTAAACAGTATCAAGACAATGATAACTTCTTTTCATATATAAAAAAGGAAGAGAGAGACCAAAGTTAACATTGGCTCTTTAGAGAATAATCTTGGAGAAGCAATAATGTCAGAAGATTTATACAAGCATTTGGCACCACTCTTCAATGTAGAAGACTCTAATAACATTCTAAAGGCATGAAAGAATAAAGGGTCAAAAAGGGGAAAGGAATTAAATATTATAATACAAGAGAAAATGGACTAAAGAACATAATGTGGCAAAACATTTTCTCCCACTGGAAGGTGTGGGGGCCATACTATTAGAGATATTCAGCAGGGAGCTGGATGTGGCCCTTGCAGCTAAAGGGATCGAGGGATATGGAGAGGAAAGAGGAGTGGGATATTGAAATTGCAAGATCAGCCATGAGCATATTGAATACTCAGATCAGCCATGATATCGTTGAGTATGGGAGCAGGCTTGCTGGACTGAATGGCCTGCTTCTGCTCCTATGTGCTAAAGTTTTATTTCTGGTAATGTACCAACTGCCTCCTGAACCGATTTGATCAATATAATTCATTAGCTTTCTTTGTGGTCACTCATTGACAAATTCTCTGATTGAAAACATTATGCCTAATGTCCATTCTTAATCTCATGGGATGGAGCTGACAAATCATCTTCCACGACAAACAGCTTCCCTGACAAGCAATGTAAGCTCCCAGATTCCACAATGGCTCCACTGAGTAAGCCAGTGAATAGCTAAGGTCTGCAGAGCCTGAGAGGTTTAGACTTGACCCTCAATTTGAGTTTGCTGAGGACGGTTTCAATTGTCATGTTGATAAGGCTGGTTCAATTGGTATCAGCCTGTCTCCTCAGTCTTGTTATGCATTGTTATAAAAAGTGACATACCAGCAGCCCTTTTGTTTTGAGCTCATCAGGACAGACGCAAGAATGCCAAATTTCAAAGGGAATGATCATTTCAAAGTATTAGCAAAGGGTAACAAAGTGTGAAGTTGCATGAACACAGCAGGCCAAGCAGTATCTCAGGAGCTCAAAAGCTGACGTTTCAGGCTTAGACCCTTCATCAGAGCTCCGATGAAGGGTTTAGGCCTGAAACGTCAGTTTTTGTGCTCCTGAGATGCTGCTTGGCCTGCTGTGTTCATCCAGCCTCACACTTTGTTATCTTGGATTCTCCAGCATCTGCAGTTCCAATTATCTCTGATCACAATATTAGCAAAGGGTGCTGCTCAGCTGGCAAGTTGAATCTGATTGGTCAGAGAGTCATTGAGGTCTGCAGCACACACAAAAAAATGCCCTTTGATCCATCACCACAATGCTAGTCAAAAACAGTCACCTAACTATTACAATCTCATTTTCCAGCAGTTGGCTCACAGTCTTGCTTACCACGGCTTTGTAAATATTTCTGCTTTTACCATCCTTGCATAGAACATAGAACATTACAGCACAGTACAGGTCCTTTGGCCCTCGATGTTGCGCCAACCTGTGAAACCAATCTAAAGCCCATCTAACCTACACTATTCCATTTTCGCCCATTTGTTTATCCAATGACCATTTAAATGCCCTTAAAGTTAGTGAGTCTACTACTGTTGCGGGCAGGGCATTCCACGCCCTTACTACGCTCTGAGTAAAGAACGTACATCTGATGTCTGTCCTATTTCTATCACCCTTCAATTTAAAGCTATGTCCCCTCATGCTAGCCATCTCCATCCAAGGAAAAAGGTTCTCCCTATCCACCCTATCTAATCCTCTGATCATCTTGTATGTCTCTGTTAAGTCACCTCTTAACCTTCTTCTCTCTCACAAAAACAGCTTCAAGTCCCTCATGCTTTCCTCATAAGACCTTCCCTCCATACCAGGCAACATCCTGGTAAATCTCCTCTTCACCCTTTCCAAAGCTTCCACATCCTTCTTACAATGCAGCAACCAGAACTGTACGCATTACTCCAAGTGTGGCCGCACCAGAATTTTGTACAGCTGCAACATGACCTCATGGCTCCAAAGCTCAATCCCTCCTCCAGTAAAACCTAGCACAACATACGCCTTCCTAACAACCCTATCAACCTGGGTGGCAACTTTCAGGGATCTATGCACATGGACCCCGAGATCTCTCTGCTCATCCATACTACCAAGAATCTTACCATTAGCCCAGTACTCTGTATTCCTGTTACTCCTTCCAAAGTGAATCACCTCACTCTTTTCAGTGTTAACTCTCAATTTGCCATCTCTCAGCCCATCTCTACAGCTTATCTATGTCCCTCTGTAACCTGTAAGATCCTTCTGCTCTATCCACAACGCCACCGACTTTAGTGCCATCTGCAAATTTACTACCCTCACTCAGGTCATTTTACAGGCAGTGAGTTCCATATTCCCATGACCCTCTGGATGAAAAGTTTCTTCCTTACACCTTCTCTAAACCTTCTTCCCCTCACCTTATATTTATGCCCCTTCTGGTCATTGATCCCTCCATCAAAGGGGCCATACAGAATGCACCAAGCAAGTATTGCTCCATTTTGACTTGGTGACAAATCAGCTTTCCTTTCTCAGGCAGCACTTCTCAATTTTTGGTATTCTTGCACTTGACCTGATAATGAAATACAAACAGCTTCAACAGCATGTCTGTTCTTTCAGCAATACTTCAGTTTTGTGCTATCAAGTGGCAATTATTTTGCATTGATGTTGTCAAAAGGGGCAATTTTGTAACAACACCACTACATAACACATGGGAAATCTCTAAAAGTATGAATGCAATCCTCACTGACAGGAATGTTGAATATAAGGAATGAAAGGAAGCCCTGGGGTATAAATGAATTTGCAAGTACAAGTCTGGCAAGTGCAAACTCAAGTGATAGATGTTCTGCCTCACAAAGATGAAGTTCATGAAAATACTGGAAACAATTAAGCTCATCAGAGTGGCTATCTCTTTTGCAACAACAATGCACCATTTTGCAACACTTAAGTGAAGATCACAGATACCCTACTATTAAATATGGAGAAAAATAACATTCAAACACCGTCAACGAACAGCATTGAAGGCTTTACTGCTAACCATGAAAAAAATTGTAAATAGCTAGTTGTACAACAAGCTAATGCTGTCAAAGGTTAAGGAAAAAGGATACACAGGTATTGGAGGTACTTCTGAAGTTTCACCAAGCTGAAACTAGCTACGGGTGGTCTATTTTAGGAGGAGAGGTAGAGTATATTGGGTTTGTACTCACTGGAATATAAAAGAATTAAAGGCAACTTTGCTGAAATATACAAAATTCTGAGGGGAAGCAACAGGGAAGATGCAAAAGATTTGTTTCCTGCTGTGAGAGAATCTAGGGCCAATGGGCGCAATCACTGAATAAGGGGTCACACTATTGAGACAGATGAGGAAGAATTTCTTCTCTCAGGGCACAGTGAATCTGTGGAATTCTGTACCACAAAGAGCTGTTGAGCTTTTTCAAGGCTGAGGTAGGTACATTTTACATCAGTAGGGGAATCAAGGGTTTTGGGGAAAGAGGAGCTGAGGATTATCGAATCAGTCATGACCTCACTAAATGGCGGAAAAGATTCAATGGACTGAATGACCTATTCCTATGCCTTGTGGTCTTAGGCAACAGTGGATAAAGCAACATGGAGTAAATGATGAGCCTTGACCCATTCGAATGGCAGGGTTGACTTGAATGGCTAACACCTTCATCTATTTCCTATGATCCAGTAACCAAATACGAATGGGTTTTTCAGCTACCACATTCGTGGGATCTTGAGGGAGGGTATGCCCAATTTCTAAGATCTCACGCACAAGTGGAGGCAGCATAATTATTGGATAGCCATTTAGGTATACATCAGGTGATGGGATGGCTAAGTGGCTCAGTGCTTAGCACCATTACCTCACAGGACCAGGAACCTAGGTTTGATTTGGTTTCCAAATAATTGTAGAATTAGCAGAATGAAACAGGTGTGTAGCCCTGATAACAAAGTGTGGAGCTGGATGAACACAGCAGGCCAAGCAGCATCTTAGGAGCACAAAAGCTGATGTTTCGGGTTAGTAAATTTGCAGACGACACTAAGTTCGGTGGAGTTGTGGATAGTGACGAAGGATGCCGTAGGTTGCAGAGAGACATAGATAAGCTGCAGAGCTGGGCTGAGAGGTGGCAAATGGAGTTTAATGCAGACAAGTGTGAGGTGATGCACTTTGGTAGGAGTAACCAGAAGGCAAAGTACAGGGCTAATGGTAAGATTCTTAGTAGTGTAGATGAGCAGAGAGATCTCGGTGTCCATGTACACAGATCCTTGAAAGTTGCCACCCAGGTTGACAGGGCTGTTAAGAAGGCATACAATGTTTTAGCTTTTATTAACAGAGGGATCGCGTTCCGGAACCAAGAGGTTATGGTGAAGCTGTACAAAACTCTGGTGCGGCCGCACTTGGATTATTGTGTACAGTTCTGGTAACCACATTATAAGAAGGATGTGGAAGCTTTGGAAAGGGTGCAGAGGAGATTTACTAGGATGTTGCCTGGTATGGAGGGAAGGTCTTACGAGGAAAGGTTGAGGGACTTGAAGCTGTTTTCATTAGAGAGAAGAAGGTTGAGAGGTGACTGAATTGAAATATATAAAATAATCAGAGGGTTAGATAGGGTGGATAGGGAGAGCCTTTTTCCTAGGATGGTGACGGCGAGCATGAGGGGGCATAGCTTTAAATTGAGGGGTGAAAGATATAGGACAGATGTCAGAGGTAGTTTCTTTACTCAGAGAGTAGTAAGGGAACAGAGCCAGGCAGGGAAGAGCAACGTGTCAATGTGACGTGTGTGTGTGTGTGTGTGTGTGTGTGTGTGTGTGTGTGTGTGTGTGTATGTAAACAGTCTGCTTCTTTAGGCTTAATAAAATGTGAGGCTGGATGAATACAGCAGGCCAAGCAGCATCTCAGGAGCACAAAAGCTGACGTTTCGGGCCTAGACCCTTCATCAGAGAGGGGGATGGGGAGAGGGAGCTGGAATAAATAGGGAGAGAGGGGGAGGCGGACCGAAGATGGAGAGTAAAGAAGATAGGTGGAGAGAGTATAGGTGGGGAGGTAGGGAGGGGATAGGTCAGTCCAGGGAAGACGGACAGGTCAAGGAGGTGGGATGAGGTTAGTAGGTAGCTGGGGGTGCGGCTTGGTGTGGGAGGAAGGGATGGGTGAGAGGAAGAACCGGTTAGGGAGGCAGAGACAGGTTGGACTGGTTTTGGGATGCAGTGGGTGGTGGGGAAGAGCTGGGCTGGTTGTGTGGTGCAGTGGGGGGAGGGGACGAACTAGGCTGGTTTAGGGATGCAGTAGGGGAAGGGGAGATTTTGAAACGGGTGAAGTCCACATTGATACCGTATGGCTGCAGGGTTCCCAGGCGGAATATGAGTTGCTGTTCCTGCAACCTTCGGGTGGCATCATTGTGGCAGTGCAGGAGGCCCATGATGGACATGTCATCTAGAGAATGGGAGGGGGAGTGGAAATGGTTTGCGACTGGGAGGTGCAGTTGTTTGTTGCGAACTGAGCGCAGGTGTTCTGCAAAGCGGTCTCCAAGCCTCCGCTTGGTTTCCCCAATGTTCTGCAAAGCGGTCTCCAAGCCTCCAAGCGGAAAATCCCATATGGTTCACTAACGTCCTTTAGGGAAGGCAGCTGCCATCCTTACCTGGTCTGGCCTACATGTGACTCCTGACCCCCAGCAATGTGGTTGACTCTTAACTGCCTGCTGGGCAATTAGGGAAGAACAATTTTGTGCAGATTAGGTGAACTGGCCATTCTAAATTGCCTGCAGTGTCTCAGCATGTGCAAACTAGGTGGGTTAGCCATAGGAAATGCAGGGATAGGGTAGGGGACTGGGTCTGGTGAGATGCTTTTTGGAGGGTCAGTGTGGACTATAAAACTGATCCTAGAACTGCCATCAATGTAATAACTCTCCTATTCCTAACCTATTGAATAATTATTGTGTTCAGAGATAGAATCCTTGGTGTGAAAGCAGGCCATTTGGCCACACCAACTCTCCAAAAACATCCTGCATGGACCCAGCTCTCTGCCCTATCCCAGTAACCCTGCATTTCCCATGGCTAAGCTACCTAGCCTGAAAATCTCTAGAAGATATGGGCAATTTAGAATTTGCCAAAATACCTAATGCACACATTTTTGGACTGTGGGAGGAAACCAGAGCAACTGGAGGAAAGACATGCAGACACAGGGAGAATGAGCAAACTCCATACAGTCACCCAAGTGCGGAATCAAACCCAAGTCCCTGGAGCTATGAGCCAGCAGTGCTAACCACTGAGCCACCGTGCTGCCCTCAATCTCTCTATTACGGGGTTCCCGGTGTTCAGAACTGCCATATACAAGACCCACTTAATCAAAGGCTGAGGATAGAACAATAAGCACCCAGCAAGGCAATGCTCTACCTCACCTTCAGCAGGTCTACAGACAAACTGAAGGCAAGCACTGCTGTACTGTGGAACTCGCTCTGGTATGTTAGGGTAGATGACCGTTATCTTCAATGCTCTGTGACAGGAGAATTGCATTTATTGTGCCACAGATTTCCATTGGTGTTGTCAATAATGCTGGGACATTGTTATTCAGGGATGAGAGAGAATTGCTGAAATCCCTGTTTCCTTCCTAACTGTCCACAATTAGTGTGCTTCTAAGAGAAAGTAGTGTATATTTTAATCCCCCAGGTGTGTGGACTATTTAAATAAATGGCTGCACTTTTTTTGCTAGTAGCTTTAATGTAATGCTAACATAATCTGATGTAATGGCATTCTCCCAATTTGCCACACACACAGGGACACTTGGGAGAAGTGTAATTCAAGAGAATCTATTTATTATAATTTATTCATGCACGGGGTGCAGGCATGACTGACCAGACAGCATTTATTGCCCATCCCTCATTGCCCAGAGGGCAGTTAAGAGTCAACCACATTGCTGTGGGTCTGGAATCACACGTAGGCCAGACCAGGTAAGGGTGGCAGTTTCCTTCCCTAAGGACATTAGTGAACTAGATGGGATTTTCCCCTGACAATCAACAATTCATGGGTTCATGGTCATCATTAGACTCTTAACTCCAGATATTTCATTGAGTTCAAATCCCACCATTTGCCATGGTGGGATTTGAACCCAGGTCCCCAGAACATGTTGTGGGTCTCCGGATTAACAGTCAAGCAATAATACCACTAGGCCATCACCTTCCCTCAATGGTGACCATGAATCTATTGTCAATTCCTGGGGAAAACCTGTCTGGTTCACTAATGCCCTTTAAGAAAGGAAACTTCCATCCTTACCGGGTCTGGCCTACATGTGACTCCAGACCCACAGCAATGTGGCTGACTCTTACATGACCTCTGGGCAATTAGAGATGGGCAATAAATGATGCCAAGCCAGTGACGCCCTCATCCCATGAATGAACTAAAACAAAACACATACCTTTCCCAAATTGTATATGCGTTTGTTCCTAATTCAATTAAGGATGAAGCTCATGGTGTTGCACTGGTTAATGGCCTTCAACTGTGCTGGAGGCTATACATTCGATTGACAAGATTGGACTTTAAAGATATGGCAGCACAGTTTGACCTTTGCTATCACTTACTCTATTGTGTATATTATTGACCATATGACATACCTCAAGAGCAGTAGGGGCTTGATGCCAGCTCCCCAGAGGCCAGTGCCCCACGCATTTACCACATTTTATATTTCTGCAAAGTGTATATGCTGATATGTTGATGTTGCAACCCATGGATAAATAAAAACACATTTTAACTCTGCAAGATTCTTCACAGTCCTAATTCCTTCTAAACTCTCTCTTCTCAATGAATAACTCCGAGTCAGTAAGTTCTTTAATGCCTGCAGTGTGGTGTGTTATTCTCTGATTGTGTTTGTATTGTGATTTAATGAAAGATAATGAATATTGAGACACAGGATATGACCATTACTTTCTCAGGTAAATTTTCTAGATGTTATGAATAATGTAATTTCGTTGAAACTTGAGCATTGACCTGCCATTTTCACTTGTCAGTTGCTACATCTTTACGAACAATACTTTGTACAGTTCAGCAAGTTTGCAATTTAATATTTTTTAATCATGTCTAAATATACTGCATTCTATTCTGAATGAAATCTAATGATCCATTGTTCTGTGCCTCCAACTCATGGAATTGGCTACCTGACATGCATTATCCCGATTTCTTTGCATGCTGAAGTTGTCACCTTCTTCTCCCTGTTAATAATGTGCTCACTGAGTTCCCCAACACTTGTAAGATCTCATCATTTAATTGGCCTTTTCTTTCTTGCCATTCAGTGATATTCCTCAAGGGCTATTCCTTCCAAAACTGAATTATTGAGCTTTTCAACGATCATTATGGTTGAGTAGTCTCTCTGACAGTTTGTGAAACTTTAATGCTGCATTATTTCAGGTGCTTCAAATTTGCGGCTATTTCCTCATTTTATTAAGAGGGTACTTGTGAATGTTCAGCATATTGCAAAGCCAGGATAATAGCAAGTATACGATAACAAAGTGTAGAGCTGGATGAACACAGCAGGCCAAGCAGCACCAGAGGAGCAGGAAGATGGCCGTTTCGGGCCTAGACGCTTCTTCAGAAATGGGGGAGGGGAAGGGAGAGAGGGGGAGGCAGATCGAAGATGGATAAAGGAGAAGATAAGTGGAGAGGAGACAGACCGGTCAAAGAGGCGGGGATGGAGCCAGTAAAGGTGATGTGTAGGTGAGGAGAGAGGGAGGAGATGGGTCAGTCCAGGGAGGATGGCCAGATCAAGGGGGCGGGATGAGGTTAGTAGGTGGGAGATAGGGTGGGGCTTGAGGTGGGAGGAGTGGATAGGTGAGAGGTAGAACAGATTAAGGAGGCAGGGACGAGCTGGGCTGGTTTTGGGATGCGGGTGAGGGAGGGGAGATTTTGAAGCTTGTGTAGTTCACATTGATACCATGAGGCTGCAGGGCTCCCATTTGAGTTGCTGTTCCTGCAACCTTCGAGTAGCATCATTGTGGCAATGCAGGAGGCCCAGGATGGACATGTCGTCTGAGGATTGGGAGGGGGAATCGAAATGGTTTGAGACTGGGAGGTGCAGTTGTTTAGTGCGAATCAAGCGTAGGTGTTCTGATGTAGAGAAGGCCACAACAAGAACAGCAGATGCAGTACACCACATCAGCAGATGTGCAGGTGAACATCTGCTTGATGTGGAAAGTCTTCTTGGGGCCTGTGGCTGGTTTTGGGATGCAGCAGGGGGAGAGGATATTTTGCTCTTCCCCACCTCCTGAACCTATCCTTCCTCCCACCTATCCCCTCCTCCCACCTCAAGACCCACCCCCATCTCCTACTTACTAAATTCATCCCGCCCCCTTGACCTGTCCGTCCTCCCTGGACTGACTTATCTCTTCCCTACCTCTCCACCTACACTCACCTTTACTGGCTGCATCCCTGCATCTTTGACCTGTCTGTCTCCTCTCCGCCTATCTCTCCTCTTTCCATCTTCGATGCGCCACCACTCTCTCCATATTTATTTCAGAACCCCCTTCCCCTCCGCCATTTCTGATGAAGGGTCTAGGCCTAAAACATCAGCCTTCCTGCTCCTCTGATGCTGCTTGTCCTGCTGTGTTCATCCAGCTCTACACCTTGTTATCTCAGATTCTCCAGCATCTGCAGTTCCTACTATGTCTGAAATAATAGCAAGCATTATTTGAGGAAGTTCAGGGAAGTCCTCTTAGTAATCATATGAATTATTTACCTACTCAGTAGTTTGGAGTTGTGATGTGAAAAATATTACCATTTTGTTCTCTTGCCCTTAACTCTGATTACATGGCAGAAGTACCTCTCCGTGGACAGAAGAAGGCTGAGAGATGATCTGATAGAGGTTTACAAAATGCTAATCGGGCTGGACAGAGCAGATAGGGCAAAGTTGTTTACACTCATCAAAGAAACAAGAATGAGAGGGCATAGGTTTAATGTGGCATGCAAAGCAAAGGTGATGTGAGAAAAAAGCTTTTTTTCCACAATGAGAAGCTAAGGCATGGAATGTATTGCCTGGAAACATGGCGGGAGCACATTCAATTGAAGTCTTAAAGACACCTTGGAATTTTCTTTTACATAGTAAGGCTGTGTAGGGTTGTGGACGATAGGCAGGAGGTTGGCACCAGGTAATAGATCCAGACTGCATAATACAGCTGGTACAAGCACAAAGAGCTAAGTGACCTCTTTCTGCACGCTGATAATTCTGTAATTCATTCCTGTGGTACACTTTTGGCTGTCCTAAGGGTGCGAAAGGAACAAAGACAAGATGCAGTGCAGAAATTCACCTTCCAAGCCCATGGCCACTTCCCTTTGAAGGCTAAGGGCAGCAGATACATGGGAACCGCAACCCCGGCAAGTTTCCTTCCAAGCCACTGGCCATCCTGACTTGGAAATATATCACCATTTCTTCAAGGGCACTGGGTCAAAATCCTGGATTCCCTCCCAAATGGCCTTTTAAATCAATTTGCAGCCCATGGACTGCAGTGATTCAAGAAGGCAGCTGACGACCATCTTCTCGAGAGCAATGTGGAAAGGGTAATAAATGTTGGCCCAGTCAGCGATGCCCATGTCCCACGAATGAAATATTTATATTAAAAATTCTTGTCTCAATCTAATTGTTTTCTGAGGCATCTTCCGATATGCAATCTGGATGTTGCATTTCGGAGATTACAATGGTGGCTACTTTTCGAAAGGACTCATTTAATTACAAAATGTCTTTGTGTCATCCTGAGATTTTGAAACGCTGTACAAATAAATACAATCTTTTGCTTTGTATCCGTAGTTTGTAGGAGTTGGTACATCATGTTGTACAGGATTTTGGTGAGGCCTTTTCTGCAGTAGATTAGATTAGATTCCCTTCAGTGTGGAAATAGGCCCTTCAGCCCAACAAGTCCACACCGCCCCTTGACGCATCCCACCAAGACCCATCCCCCTATAACCCACACACCCATGAACACTACGGGCAATTTAGCATGGCCAATCCACCTAACCTGCACATCTTTGGGCTGTGGGAGGAAACCGGAGCACCCGGAGGAAACCCGTGCAGACATAGTGAGAATGTGCAAACTCCATACAGACAGTCGCCCGAGGCTGGAATCGAACCCGGGTCCCTGGCGCTGTGAGACTGCAGAGCTAACCACTGAGCCACCGTGCCGCAGTGTCCAGTTCTTGTCACACTGCTATAGGAAGGATATTATTAAAATGGACAGGGTTCAGAAAAGCTTTACCAGAATGTTGCCAGGAATAGCGGGGGGGTTTGAGATATAAAAATAGGCGGGAACGGCTGGGGCTTTTTTCACTGGAGGTTGAGGGGTGTGGTTTTACTGAATATTATGAAATCATGACCTGTATAGGTAAGGAGAATGACAATAGCCCTTTCCTGAGGGTGGGGGAGTTCAAAGCCAGGGGCATATGTTTTAAGGTGAGAGGAGAAAAAATTTGGAAAAGACACGAGGGGCAACGTTTTCACACAGAAGGTGCAGCGAAACATGTGGCTACAGGGCTGGTGTAGGAGGGAGGGCTTCCATTATGTGGATAATTGGAGCACATTCTGGGGACGGGTAAGGGTAGGTTGCACCTGAACGGGAAGGGCACAGATTTCCTGGGAGGGAGATTTGCTCGAGCTGTACTGTAACTGTAGGGATGGTTTAAACTAGTTTGGCAGGGGATGGGGAATCGGATTTATAATTCAGAGGATGAGGTATTTGGCCTTCCAACAGGCACAACAGGGAGTCAGGTGGTTTAAAAAGAAATGCGGTCGATGGAGCATAATTGCGGACACCGAGATGGTTTGAGGTGTGTATAATTCAATGCTAGAAGTATCGGAAATAAAGCAGATGAACTTAGAGCATGGGTCGTTACTTGGAACTACGATGTTGTGGCCATTACAGAAACTTGGGTAAACTGAGGGAGTGGAATGGATGTTGGAAGTTCTGGGATTTAGATGCTTCATAAAAATATAAGGGAGGGTGGAAAAACAGGTGGGGGAGGGCATTGCTAGTCAGGGCGAGCATAGCAGCTACTGAAATGCAGTTCAAGAATGACATGTCTACAGAGTTAGTTTGGGTTGAGGTCAGGGACAAGAAAGGAGCAGTCACTTTGTTGGTTTATTTTTTACAGACCCCCTAATAGTTGCAGTGAAGTAGAGAAGTGGATTGGGAGGCAGATACTGGAAAGGTGCAGAAGTCACTCGGTTGTAGTCCTGGGTGACTTCAACTTTCCAAATATGGATCAGAAACATTTTAGTTGTAATAGTTTAGATGGAGCAGATTTTGTCCAGTGCATTCAGGAAGGATATGTATGATAAGCCAACACAAGGAGAGGCCACTTTGGATTTGGTGCTTGGCAATGAACCGGGCCAAGTGTTAGTCCTGTTGGTAAGAGAACATTTTGGCAGTAGTGATCATAACTCTGTTTCTTTCTCAATAGTCATGGCTAAGGATAGGTACATACGGCAGGGTAAGGTTTACAATTGGGGGAAGGGTAATTACAATTCAGTTAGGGCAAGAACTGGGTAATATAAATTGGAAACAGATGCTGTCAGGAAAGAGCATGAAAGAAATGTGGGGATTGTTCAAGGAATACATGCTGCATGATTTCGATATGTTTGTCCCTGTCAGGCAGAGAAGATGTGAGGGAGCCATGGCTCTCGAGAGAGGTCAAACGACTGGTTAAGAGGAAGAAGGAGGCTTATGTAAGGTTAAGGGAAAGAGGAATGGAAAAGGCTCTAGAGGGATACAAGTTAGCCAGGAAGGAGCTGAAGAAAGGGCTTAGGAGAGCTATAAGGGGGCATGAGAAATCCTTGGCGGATAGGATCAAGGAAAACTCCAACGCTCTTTACTTGTATGTGCAGAACAAGAGAATGACCAGAGAAAGGGTAGGGCTGATCGAGGATTGTAAAGGAAATTTGTGCACGGAACCTAAAGAGATAGGAGAGGTCCTTAATGAATACTTTTACCTCAGTTTTTACAATTGAGAGGGAACTAGTTGTCAAGGAGGATGTTGTGAAACAGGCTGGTAGGCTAGAGGAGGTTGATGTCAGAAAAGAAAATGTGCTAGGAATTCTGAGGAAGCTGAAGATAGATAAGTCCCCTGGGCCTGATTGGATTTATCCAAGGATTCTAATGGGAAGTGAAGGCTGAAATCACAGGGCCTTTGGTGATGATCTTTTCAACCTCACCGTCCACATGTACAGTGCCAGAAGATTGGAACAAGGCAAACGTCATTCCCTTGTTCACAAAAGTAAACAGGGATAACCCCAAAAATTACAGGCCAGTCAGTCTTACGTCAGTGGTGGGCAAATTATTGGAAAGGGCTCTGAGAGGCAGGATTTATGATCACTTGGAAAGGCACAGTTCGATTCGTGATAGTCAGCATGGGCTTGTGAGGGGTGGATCATACCTCACTAACCTTACTGAATTCTTTGAAGAGGTGACCAAACATGTGGATGAAGGTAGAGCAGTGGATGTGGTATACATGGATTTAAGTAAGGCGTTTGATAAGGTTCCCCATGGTAGCCTCATGCAGAAGGTAAGGAGGCATGGGATGGGGGAACTGTGGCAGATTGGATTCAGAATTGGCTGACCCTTAGAAGGCAAAATGGGGTAGTGGACGGAAAACATTCAACATGGTGCTCAGTTACGAGTGGTGTACCACAGGGATCTGTTCTGGGTCCTCTTCTATTTGTGATTTTTGTAAATGACTTGGATGAAGGAGTGGAAGGGTGAATTAGCAATTTCACAGATGATATGTAGGTGGGTCACGTGGTGGACAGTGTGGAGGGCTGTTCTAGGTTACAAAGGGACTCTGATAGAATGCAGAGCTGGACTGAGAAGTGGCAGATGGAGTTTAACCCTGAAAAGTGTGAGATGATTCATTTTGGAAGGACAAACTTGAAAGCAGAATACAGGGTTAACGGAAAGATGCTTAGCAGTGTGCAGGAGCAGAGGGATCTTAGGGTTCATGTTCACAGTTCCCTGAAAACTGCCACCCAGGTGGATAGAGTTGTTTAGAAGGCATATAGTGTGTTAGCTTTCATTAATAGAGGGGTTGAGTTCAAGAGCCACGAAGTTATGCTCCAGCTATACAAAAGCCTGGTTCGACCACATCTGGATTATTGCATCCAGTTACAGGAAAGATGTGGAAGCATTGGAAAAACTGCAGAGGAGATTTACCAGGATGTTGCCTGGAATGGAGGGAAGGTCTTATGAGGAAAGTTTGAGAGAGCTAGGCCTTTTCTCTTTAGAACGATGAAAGATGAGAGGTGACTTGATAGACATGCACAAAATGATCAGAGGTATAGCCAGAGTAGGCAGCTAGGGACTTTTTCATCGGGTGGAGGTAGAACATAGAACATAGAACAATACAGCGCAGAACAGGCCCTTCAGCCCTTGATGTTGTGCCGGCCTGTGAACTAATCTAAGCCCCTCCCCTTACACTATCACATCATTATCCATATGCTTATCCAAGGACTGTTTAAATGCCCCTAATGTGGCTGAGTTAACTACATTGGCAGGCAGGGCGTAAAAGCTCGCTTTTATGAGGGGGCATAGTTTTGAAGTGAAAGGAGCTAGATATCGGGGAGACGTCAGAGGTAGGTTCTTAACTCAGAGAGTAGTAAGGGCTTGGAATGCATTGCCAGCGAGGTTAGTGGAGTTGGCCTCATTGGGAGCATTTAAGTGGCTGTTAGATAGGCATATGGATGATAATATAAGGTAGGGGTGGAGGTTAGGCCAACCTTAGCTTTCGGGTAAAAGTTTGGCACAACATTGTGGGCCGAAGGGCCTGTACTGTGCTGTACCGTTCTTTGTTCTATGCGCTAAAGTGGCTCATGTGTGGATTGAACTGCCAAAGATGGTGGTGAATGCAGGCACAGTTACAACATTTAAAAGATATTTGGATAAGTTCACGAATAGGAAAGGCTTGGAGGATACAGGCCAAGAGCAGGCTGGTGGGACCAATTTAGTTTGGGTTTATGGTCAGCGTGGACTCGTTGAACCTGGCATTCTGTTTCCATTCTGTATGACTCTGTGACTTCGCCAGAAACCTCACCTCACAAAGTTGTCGGAATGATTTTCATTTTTCCGATTTATCTTTTTGTCCCGCTTTGGACCTGGAAATATGTTAGTACTTGTTTAAGTTGAATGGTTCTTTTTATTTGAACATTCTTTGCTGTAATGTGCTGACAATTCTCAAAGTTTGATTGTATACACAATCGGGCAAATGGTCTCCTTCTGCACTTTAACAATAATAAAATTTGATCTCCTAACCTCTGTTGTCTTATCCATATGGCCTTACGGTCTATTGATTTTGATCTCTGGGGATTCTCACATCATCCATTCCACTTTCTACAATCATCTTAGTCCTACCTGATGGAGTGCTACCACCCACACCTGACTTTTACCCATCCCCGCCAACGTCCCACTAACCTAATTTATTCCATGTTTGTTTTAAAAGCCTTAAAAATAATGAAGCCAAAATAGGAAAGAGATGAGAGCTTAGCGGCATGGTGTACAAACAATCATCTTCCCATCAATGTCACCAAAACCAGGGAGCTGGTCATTGACTTCAGAAAGCAGAGTAGAGGGCACACTGCTGTCCGTGTCAATGGTGCTGAGGCGGAGATGGGTGACACCATCAAGTTCCTAGGATTGATGATCACCAGCAATCTGTCCTGCTCCAACCACATCGACACAACGGACAAGAAATTACAACAATATCTGTACCACCTCAGGAGGCAAAGAAATTTCACCATGTCCACAGGACTCTTACCAACTTTTCTAGATGCACGATAGAAAACATCTTGTCTGGTGGCATTAAAGCATGGTATGGTAACTGCTTTTCCCAATATGACGAGAAACTACAGACAGACATGAACATAGCCCAGTCCATCATCCAAACCAGCCTTCCCATCTACACTTTCTGCTGCCTCAGGAAAGCAATCAATATTATCAAAGATCTTCTCCCACCACAGTCATGCTCTCTTCCATCAGGCAGAAGATGTAAAAGTTTGAATACACATATAAACAATTTCAAGAACAGCTTATTCCCAACTGTTGAATCAAATATTTGGGGTGGCACGGTGGCACATAAATTGCCCAGAGTGTTCAGGGAGGTTGGGGGTGTATATTAGGTGGGTCATAGGGAGGTGGGTGTGAGTGGGATGCTGTGAGGTTCGGTGTGGACTTGTGGGGCCAAAGGGCTTGTTTCCAACCTGTAGGGATGGTATGAAATATTTCAACAGACCTCTCAAATGTTAATGCTGATCTCTCTCTCTACACTTCTCTGTGGCTGTAACACTATATTCTGCACCCTGTTCAGCTATCCTGATGAATTTGGTACAGTGCAATCTGCCTGTATAGCACACAAAACAGCATGTTCACAGTACATGTGACAACAATAAATCAAACTCAAACTCAAAAGATCTCTCTTGACCAGGCTTTCAGCTATTTTTGAAAGATCCTGTAAAATCTGTGTCTGTTCTCCAGTGCACATGTGAAATTTGTGCTGTGATGTATCTGTGTTCAAAACACATTATAAATGCAGGATGGTGTTCCAGTCAAAGAGGACTGCAGAAATGCCAATAAATAAGTGGGAGCTCTTGGTAGAAAATAAATTGTACTTTTACCATTGCAAAAGTGAACAGCTGCTGATGCTGGATGTTTGAAATCAACGCAAAACATGCTGTGCAGTTGTCAGCATATCATGGCAGTGATTGTGGTGAGAGGAACAGAACTAACATCCATGAGTTTTGATGCAATGTTAACTTTGCTCTAAAGATGTGCCTGAATGTTTTTGGAATATTCTTCTTTTTGCTTCCTTTCATGACTTTTGCTACTGATTTTATAAAAATCATACAATAGAGAAAGGCCTTTTGTCTCATCAAGTCCGTGCTGCCAAAAATACACTATTTCCTACAGTAGTCCAACCTTCCCACACTGGACTCATAACCTTGACTGTCGTGACACTTTAAATGCTCATCCAAGTACTTTTAAAGGTTGTGATGTTACCCATTTCAACTACTGTCCTCGATAGTGCATTCCAGGTCCCCACTGCGCTTTGGGTGAAAAGATTTTGTTTTCTCAAAACCCTCTAAACTTCCAGAGATAATACAGTGCGGAGTTGGAGGAACACAGCAGGCCGGGCAACATCAGAGGAGTAGGAAAGCTGATGTTTTGGTACGGGACCCTTCTTCTGACCTGCTGTGTTCCCCCAGCTCCACACTGTGTTATCTCTGATTGCAGCATTGGCAGTTCTTTCTATCTCTAAAGTTCCTACCTTTCACTTTAAAATTACGTCCCCCTTGTTACTGGTTCTTCAACTAAGGGGAACAGCTGCTTTCTATCCATCCAATTCATGCCTCTAACAATCCACCTCAATCAGGTATCCCCTTCAGCCTTCATTACTCCAAAGAAAACAATCACTGCTTATCCAGCTCTCTTCATAGCAACAACCTGGTGAATCCCCTTTGCACACCATCCCCTGCAGTCACATCCTTCTTATAGTGAGCTGACCAGAACTGCACACAGTACCCCAGCTGTGATCTAACTAAAGCTCTGTACAGCTCTGACATGAATTCCTAGCTCTTATAATTTGTTCCTCAACTGATAAAGGCAACTGTTCTGTATGCCTTTTTAATTACCCAACAATATGTCCTGTCACCTTCAGGGATTTATGGGCACACACTCCATTATGCCTCCATTCCTCTGAATGTTCTAATATCCTGCCATTCACTGAGTACTCATTGATCTACAATTACCCCCATTATCTTGGCCTTTTTATTTAGTTTTGATTCAACTGAACTTGAAGGCTACTTAACTTGCAGTCTCTCCCACGTCTCCATTTGTAATGCAAGGCTGGGTCACTGACATCATGGTAATGACCTGGATCACACCTTCAGAGAAATTCTAACTTATCATTCATCAAACTGCATCAATGATCTGCCCTGCTGTTTTATTCATCTCAACTATTTTCTCTTCCTTCACCGTATTCTTTATTCTGCGCTTGCATTCTTTCATGTTTTTGGCTTTGTTCACTGTTCTTATACCTCCATGTCTCATATCATTTGTAGCTTTCTAATGTACTTACTATTTCATTCTCATCCTCTTCAATAATAAGAAGCGCAGTGGATCCCTGATGTTTTGCTGGTGGAACTAGCTCACTGGAGACAATCAAACCATCTCATGCTGCTTTCAGGTTGGCAACGGATTATAAAGATTATAATTACAGTTTAACACACGACAAATCAAAAAACTGCCTCTTATTTTATTAATGTGAATTACTCATGGTAGATTAGAAATTGGCCATGTTACATATTTATAGGGAACCATAAGTGGTTTAATAATGAAGGACTCATTACAGAAACACAGCATGTTTGGAGCCTCACTGAAGTATTCCACTGAATCTCGGGATGAGAATTTATTTGATTCTAATTCTGACTTCTGTCATTTGCAACTTTAATTTGAGTTCTTTCTTGGACAAGCTAATGCTGGTGTTTGAATCTAGTTTCAGTAGGGATAACTTTGTGTAATGCTGCAACTCCTGGTATGGTATGGAGCACAAATTATCAGTGGCCTTTCTGTCTGGAGTAGCTGATCATTAGAAAACACCAACCTGGATGGTGGGTGTTTTCCGATGCCCAGTAACCAGGTCAAAAAGAGACATACCACAGAAGGAGAATATCATGTGTATGCCTGATGGGGTGTGGAAAGGTTGGTGAAATTTGTTCAAACTGTCCAAAATGCAAGAACATATGAATTACGAGTGTGATCAGACCTCTTAGCCTTTGAGCTTGGTCTGTTATTCATAAAGGTTCTAGATTGGGGAAAACATTTACACAGATGGTGGTTCGCATGTGGAATGAACTTTCTGAGGAAGTGCTGAATGTGGGCACAATTAAAACTTTTAAAAGACGTACAGATAAGCACATGAATGGGAAAGATTTTGAGGGGCATGGGCCAGGAGCAGGCAGGTAGGATTAGATTATTTTGTATTATAGTCGGCATGGACCGGTTGGACTGATCCCGTGTTGTATTACTCTATGATTCTATGATCTAATTGTGATATTAGGTCAAGTTTCCCACCTATCCCTGATTACCAACATTCTCCTTATGTGCCAAAAACCTATCCTTCTCTTTCTTGAATATATTCAATGACCCTGCCTCAACCAATCTTTGGTGAAGGAAAGAATCATGAGTGATAAAAAAAACTCTCCTTACCTCCATAGAGTCATGGAGGTATACAACTCGGAAATAGGCCTTTTAGTCCAAACAGTCCATGCTGACCATAATCCCAAACTAAATTAGTCTGACCTGCCTAAATTTGGCCCATACTCTTCCAAACATTTCTTATTCATGTACTTATCCAAATGCCTTTTTAAGTGTTCTAAATGTACTCACATCCACCACTTCCTCTGGAAGTTCATTCCATACACAAACTTCTCTCTGTGTAAAAAAAAATTGTCTCTCATGTCTTTGTTTAAATCTTTCTCCTCATCTTAAAAGTATGACCCCTAGTCTTGAAATCCCCTACCCTATGGAAAAGACATCCGCTTTACATAGACCTCTCATGATTTTATAAATCTCTATAAGGTCACCCCTAAGTGTCCTACCATTCAATGAAAAAACATCCCAGTCTATCCAGGCCTTCCTTAGAACTCAAAACCTCCATCTTAAATGTTAGGCTGTTCATATCTAAACTTTGTCCTTGCTTCTTATCTTTCCCACAAAGGGAACATTCTTTGAGCACCCATCCTATCAAGTGCTCTCAGGGTTGTGCATGATTTTGTAAGATAACCTTTCAATCTTAAAAACTCCATTAGACACACGCTCAGCTTGTCCAACTTATCATCGTAAGATCACCCAATTGCAGGTATCAGTCAAGTGAACCTTCATCCATCTTGTACTAAAGGATGAAGGTCAAATATGGAAAGGAATTGGTTGTGTGACATTCTCATGGTTGGACAGCCTACACAAGGGATGAGCTCATACATGTGTAACAGACAAATAGACACAAGAGTGAAAAGCCTCTGGTAACTGCAGAACTGTAGGACAATATTGGTCAGCATCTCTGCAAAACAAGAGGAAAAAAATGGTGTGGGAATGTCTCACAAAGTTTGAAAGTGATCTGAACTGAAAACATGGAAGAAGAGAAGGATGAGAAAAGTTTTGGTTAAGGTATTAAAAGTCATGAGGGGTGTCAGATCTGATTGCAAGAAACTGTGCCCATTTATAAATGGATCATGAACGATACCGCTCAGATTGAACAGAATTGGTAAAAGTAGCAAAGGGGAAAATGAGAAAATTCTTTACGTGCAGCAAATGAGTAAGTTTTGCAATGTACTGCTGAAGTGCATGCTGCAGGCAGGTTCAATTGAAGCATTCAAAAGGAAATAAGACTGTTATCTGAAGCGGAGGAGGCAGTAGATTTACAGGGAAAAGGTGGAAGAAGGCATTAAGTGAATTGCAAATTCAGCAAGTCAGAGCAGACACAATGGGACAAGAGCTTCTTTCTTCATTGTAACAATTCTGTGATTGTTTAAGAAAAATGGAGATCTGCATTTATATAGCATCTTTCACACTATTGGACATCTCAAAAGTGTTTTTGAACCAATGAAATATTTTTAAAGTGCAGTTACCGTTGTAATGCAGTCAGTAGCAACCAATCTGCACAAAGCAAGCCCCCAGAAACAGCAGTACACCAATGACCGGGTAATCGGCTTTTGATTGTGGCATTAATGATGGACAGAATATGTGGGATAATTGCCCTGATTTCCTTTGTTATACGACTCCACAATCAGAAGACCATAAGGCACAAAAGCAGAAGTGGACCATGTAGCCCATCGAGCCTGCCCCACCATTCAGTCAGATCGTGGCAGATATGTTACTTCCACCCAAGTGAACATGCAGGACCTTGGTATAATGTCTCATTCAGTGCAGGACTCCCTTAGCACTGCATAGGAATCTGAGCCTTGAATTGGTATGAAACCCTGGAGCAGGGCTTAAACCAGGAATTTTAAGGCTGGATGGCTACTAACTGAGCCATAGTTCACACACAATTTTGAGGCAATTTCTTATTTCACTCTGTGGTACTTAGGAACACACAAAATCCTTTCACCACTATGAGGCTGTGCTGCTTTTCAATTCAAGGGGACAGAGAAGTTTAATCATCAAATACAGAAATAGCTAAAACTCTGTGGACAAGTTGAAAAATGTATAATCTGAAGAAGGTCACTGGACTCGAAATGTTAACTCTGTTTTCTCCCCACAAATATTGCCAGGCCTGCTGAGTTTCTCCAAAGTGACAATGTTGTCTGACTGACTAATACTCAGGACAAAAGCAATTCACACCAGGTTATGTCAGTAACACAGGAAAAAAAAAATCATAGTTATTGTAATAAACTTAACTTTAGCAAGAACAGTGAAAATAACAGATGTCTAATTTATGTAATTTTAAACTATTCCCCTTCAAATACCCATATGCATACATTCTCCAGTCGGACTGAGATAGACAAAAGTCAGATGATTTAAAGTACTATGGGTTGTCAAAATTATGCACATATATAGAGGATAAACACAATTATGATTATTACAAGGTGAAAAGTTCTTTTCTTCACAGTTCTTTTGAGTTTTGCAATGCCAATATAATATTGCCGACAGGGTAATGGTTGCCCTTTAATTTGATGATTGATCTTGTAATCTTAGGTCTTTTCTTGTAGGATTTTAGTTTTCTTTTAAGTTTCATTGACTTTTCTATTTTTTCCCCTCAAGAAAGAAGGAGACTGAAAGATGGATGCTTTATACACTCTGATGCTCTTGGCACTGTTCTGGACTACACCAGTCTCCCTCAATATATTTTAAGAAAGTAGCTTAGATCCTAACTTTTTCTTATTTTAAAAGTATATGTGAAATGCCATGTTCCAGATATAATGAGACTGATCAAACCACTCAACATTAAGCAAGACTCAATTTATTTAAACACTATAGTTAAAATAGAAACAAAAGAAAGAGAAATTTAGAATAACTATTGGAAAACTTAACCAAATAATTGATACAGTACCCATTACTAATTAACTGCTCCAATATAGTAACATTTTATATATGCACCTCTTGGCAAAAAGGCAAATTCAGATGCAGATTCTCACATGCAGTTCTCCAATCAAGGAGGAGAAAGTAAAAAGAGAAAATTCAGAGAAAGTAGCAGCTAAAAGACATTCACTTTTGAGACCTTTTGAGACCCCAAAGTCTCCTGCTCAAAACCCATCAAAAAATCTTAAAAAAAGGAAGCCTGCTCTGTGAGTGCCGGCTACCCCAGTTTGATTTTATTGTTCTAACTTAAAAAAAAACCAAGACGTCACAAATTGCTCATTTGTTAGACACAACCCCACACCGCTGCCTTACAGCCTCTCTTTGAAAAAAAAGGACAGAATAACTTCTTAAAGTGACTGCATTTTCACAGCACCTGCAGCTTTTATACTGCTCTGTAACTCAACTAATCAGCAGGCTATTGCTAGGCTCCTGCTTGACCCTTTTACGGACCCAGGAGAGCAAAAATAGTCATGTTCAACTCACACCACCACAAGGTATAAATTACATTCCCAACTCCCTGTCATTTATACTCCTCCAACTGATTAACCCAGTTAGGAGGGGTGAGCTGATTCTTTCCCTTGTTGCATTCCCACAGTTGCCACAATAATGTTTGAATTTAAATAGGGAGGTGATATTGCCAAGTTTACACATAAGAGAACGTATACAAATCAGTTTGAGAATCAAGTTATCAAGATTCCTTAAATAACAAATACTTAATTTTTTGCAAACAAGACCTTCTCAAGCAAGCATGTAAAAAATCATCAACAAAAACTGCAAATATGTACTGCTATTCATCGCGAAAAATTGAAAAATGCGCACACGATGCCCACCATTCGGCAGAGTGCTCTCTTAGAAGTACATGGAAATGAAAGTAAATTTGGGAGAAAAAAATATTAATGGACTCAAAATATCGGTCTATAGTTGAAGACACTTTGCAAACAAGCTGCTGGTATTGGAGTGTCTTCCTGGATCAGTTAAGGTTGTCTGAATTTTGTTTTGTACAGACAGCAGTATAGGCTTTGAATTCTCCCTGAGGAACCATCTACAGTCGGTATTGAGATCTTTCAGTGTTTTTACAACTTGTAAACCTTGACAAGAAGGGTTTCTGAAAACAGAGAGCAGGCAAATGCACTTATTCCAGAGAATTTGCCTTTCTGGTTGTTGTTATGCTTGCCTGGAAGAATATGCTGGTGATCAAGCCTTGGATTTCACAAAAAACTTTTTAAAAAGTATGAAAAGTCCCAAATTTGCCTGTTACATAGTCCCAGGCAATCAAAAACGTTGGTCGGTTTCCATAACTAACAAGAACTACTATTAACTACAAATTGTTATGGGCCAGACCAAACCCCAGCAAAAGATGCCAAGGAGATATCCCAGACCCCAGCTTGTTCTCTTATATTTCAAAAGCAAGTGCCAAGTGTTGAGTTCCAATGCAATTCAATTGGTCAAATGACCAGCAAAACACTTTATTTATACACTATAGTTAAAATACAGACAAAATAAAATGAAAAAAAAGTTTATTTGTAACAGTATCAAAATACTTAAAATAATAAACTACTCGATAACTGTCCCAATATAGCAACATCCCATAAGCACACCCCTGGCAAAGGCAAAGTCAGTAAAATATTGAAATACTTAAAATAATAAACCAATCATTAACTGTTCCAATATAGTAACATCCCATAAGCACAACTTTGGCAAAGGCAAAATCAATAAAATATTGAAATACTTAAAATAATAAACTACTCATTAACAGTTCCAATATAGTAACATCCCATTAGCACACACTTGGCAAAGGCGAAATCAGTAAAATAAGATTGTCTCACATGCAATTCTAGCAGTGGAAAGAGAACCCAAGCTTTTAGCTGCAGCAAAGATTGACAGAGAGAAAGAGAGAGAGAGAGAGACAGAGAGAGAGAGACAGAGAGAGAGAGAGAAATGGAATAGCCATCACAAACCCAATTGCTACTGAAAGCTAAACTAAAGATCCTGGTTCTGTGGAAACTTGACTCCATCCATTGAGGCAGCTTTGATTGCTCCAACAAAAATAACAAGACCTCACAAGCAGTTTTTTTTTATTGGCTTGATGTAGAGGTGCCAGTGTTGGACTGGGGTGGACAAACTCAGAAGTCACATGGCACCAAGCTATAGCTCAACAGGTTCATTTGAAATCGTAAGCTTTTGGAATACTGCTCCTTCATCGGGTGTAGTCACTTCTAACTTTGTTGGCTTAAAGCAGATCGTTCATCAGCTCTGTCTCAACCTCTCTTCATAAATAAAAGGAGAAAATATACTTCTTAAAACCATTATATTGTCACATTATAAATAGTCAAATTTTATGTACTGTTGACTGTACTCTTTAAAAACTCAAACTCCTTTCTAAAAGAGCCTATACATGGATATGGACAGACAGAAACTGACAAAAATATTAATGTTAGTGGAAGAAAACCAGAAAAAATTTAAACTGAACCGAGTCCACAGCGTTCACTAAGATAATAAAAAACAAAGTTGCTGGAAAAGCTCAGCAGGTCTGGCAGCATCTGTGAAGGAAAAACCAGAGTAATGTTTCGGGTATGGTGACCCTTCCTCAGAACTCACTAAGAACTCAGTCATTCACGAAGATGATCCTTTTCTTTGCCAGGATTTAAAGCTCTCAACATCATTTCAATTTTCAGGACTTCAATTTCTCTTCTTCATGCTCATCTCTCTTCTTCACAGGAAACACAAGTGATTAGTTAACTGCAAAGTCTCTCAGTTAACTGGTCAATGGCTACAGGTTATAACTAGTGAGGGAAAATTAGCTGGTGTTATTTAGGCTAAAGGTATTTATGCTGAAGAGAAAAAAAGTACCTTTTGCTCCTTGCAGGAGTCTAAAGGTTTCTGCCAAAATTGTTCAAATCCACAAGATGCTCAGCTACTCAGAAACCAATCCAATTTTTATTGTCAGGTTATTGCCTTTGACACCCCGCAACTACTCACAACTCCACAAACCAATCTTCATCCTTTTGCAGGCCAAATCTCACTTTGAGCACACCTCATGGTGCCCATCGACAAATGGCCTCCACCACTGATTGAAAAAAAATGCAACAGCGTAAACAAGACTGACAATGAGTTTCCATAACTTGCTTTTTAGAAGTACAAAAATTCCTGCCTTAGTCTTTGTTGGAAACCAGTCCTTTATTTTTCCATTTCATTCCACATTCAAGGAAACAGAAAAATAAAAACTATTCACATTCTAGGTTTAAATCCAATATCCCACAAACTCGGCCATGTAATGTCTTTCTGAGCATTTTTCACATTTCATACTTCGATCCAAAAAGCCTGCATGTAACTAATGTGACAGTGTTATTGCTGTGGTCTACCTTTTGCTTTGCAAAGTGTCTTTTCTAAATAATTCAACAAATAACTACATGTGCCCGGTCAATAATGAGATAGACTAATATTTTGGAGAACACACCTTTGTAACAGGTCCCCTTCCTTCCATTCCCCTCTAGCTTTGATCTATAACTGCTTCAATACCTGGCAGCCAGGGCTCTTATCCTGCCCTCCATCAGAAAACAACGAAGTCAGCAAATTTCAGAGATAGCAAGAACTGCAGATGCCGGAGTCAGGGATAGGACAATGTGGAGCTAGAGGAACACAGTAGGCCAGGCAGCATCAGAGAAGCAAGAAAGTTGGCATTTCAGGTCAGAACCCTTCTTCAGAAATGGGGGAGGGGGAAGAGAGCTCCGAAATAAGTTGAGAGAGGAGGGGTGGGGCTGGGGATGGTAGGTAGGATGGCGATAGGTGAGTGCAGGTAGGGAGTGGTGGAGATTGGCCAGTGAGGTGGGAAACGTGGATAGGTGGGAGAGAAGATGGACAGGTTGTGTCAGGTCAAGGAGGTGGGGATGAGAGGGAGCTTTGGTCATCGGATGTGGCTGGGGGTGGGGACATTTTAAAACTGGCAAATTCCATGTTTAGGCTGTTAGGCTGTAGGCTCCTGAGGTGAAATATGAGATGTTGTTCCTCCAGTTTGCATGTGGTGCCAATGTGACACTGGAAGAGGCCCCAGGATAGACATGTCACCCGGCGAGTGGGAGGGGAAGTTGAAATAGTTTGTGAATGGAAGGTGTTGTTGATGTCGCGAACAAAGTACAGATGCTCTACAAAATGTTCCCCGAGTCTGTGCTTGGTCTCACCAATGTAGAGGAGGCCACATCGGGAGCAGCGGATGCAGTAGGCCACTTGACTGATGTATAGTGGAACCCCTGTCTGATGTGATAAGTTTGTTTTGTGCCTTGAATGGAGGGGAGGGGGGAGGTGTAGTGGCAGGAGTAGCATTTCTTGCAGTTGCAGGGAAAGGTGCTGGGTGTGATGGGGCTAGTGGGGAGCGTGAAGTGGACGAGGGTGTCACGGAGAGAGTGGTGCCTACAAAAGGCAGATAGGGAGGGGAGGGAAATATATCTTTGGGTTGTGAGGTCAGATTGCAGGTGGCAGAAAAGGCGGAGAATGATACGTTTGACAGCCAGGTTGGTGGGGTGATACATGAGGACAAGGGGGATTCGGTCGTTACTTTTGTTGTGGGGAGTGGGTGTGAGGGCAGAGGTGTGGGAAATGCAAAAGATGCAGTTGAGGGCATTTTTGACCACTGAAGGGGGGAAGTTACGATATAAGAGGAAATAAGAGGACATCTGGCATGTTCGGGAGTGCAACACATCATTTTGGGAGCAGACGTGGCAGAGGTAGAGGACCTGGGAGTAGGGCATCACATTCTTGCAGGAGGGTGGGTGGGAGGAGGTGTAGTTTAGGTAGCTGTGGGAGACAGTGGGCTTGAAATAGACGTCGGTTTCAAGTTGGTCACCAGAGATGGAGGCTGGGAGGTCCAGGAAGGAGAGGGAGGCATCGGAGATAGTCCAGGGGGATTTGAGGTTGAGGTGAAAGGTGTTCGTAAAGTTGACGAACTCTTCAAACTCCTCGTGAGAGTGTGAGGCAGCAGCAATACAATGTCACAGCAGAAGAGCTGGGGGATAGTGCCAGAGGATTTTCTCTCTATCCAGTTGAAGGGATTAGAGAGGGTACAGAAAAACTTCACAGGGATCATTCCAAACATGAGGGACAATTAGGTTTTGTGAACAGATTGCAGAAGGTGGCCATATTTTATTTAGCCTGGCAAATTAAGAGGCGATTTAATAGAACTGTTCAAAGTCAGGAGGAGTCTGGGCAGAGCTGATATGGAGAAATTGCTTTGCTCTTATTAGCAGAAGAGATAAGAGCCAAAAGAAGCTGATTTAGGAAAAGCCTTTTAACACAGCAATAGGAAATAGGTAATTATTGGTTGAGAAAAGAATTTTGGGGTACAGAGGAGGTAAATATTGCCTATTCAAATTCAACTTTGACCATCAGATTATTATCCTTGAGTTACTGAGAACTTTTTCAGCTGAAATGGATTAAATTAAAATAACTTAAATTAGAAGAAACATGGATTTAAAATAGTTGTAGTTGTCAAATGTTACAATTAAGGCAGGAGACTCACATGGAATAAACAAAGCTGTCTGCACTGAAATGACTAATTTCATCCAAATTTACGAAAATCAGTATCAAGACATTACACCTTTCCTGTTTCAGCCCCTACCTTTATGATAGTTTTACATATTGGGAAATGAAAAGGTCATCTGCCAATGAACCAGCCTGAAAAGACAATGGAGCGTGACTCCAGAATCCATATTGAGCTATACATGATGTGCTACTTTGGAGGAGTGGAACAGAGAGAAGGAAAAATGAAATTTGACAAGAAGAACAAGTATTCCTTTGCTCCCAGATAACAAAATGTGAAGCTGGATGAACACAGCAGGCCAAGCAGCATCTTAGGAGCACAAAAGCTGACATTTTGTGCCTAGACCCTTCGTCAGAGAGGGTGTTCCCGGCCTGCTTCTTTCTTCATGTAGGAAATAGGACCCAGTAGGAAAATCTAGATAGGAAAATAACCTTTCTCTGAGAATATCAACACATCTACAAATTCTGCAGCTGCTACTAGCTAACTGTTAATAATTAACTAACTGCAGCCTCAGATTTAAGAGTTAACATATCAAAGGATCCAAAACTTTTAAACTGTGTAAATTTGGTTCCCCACATCTCCTCCCAATCCATCTGTACCACTTTTCTCTCTTTTAAAACATATTATCCCTGTTTAAATGTGTGTAGGATGTTACATTTTAATAGGCTTTGCTTTAGGTTGGTAGGTAATAAAGTGCCTGTCTCCTTCATGTAAAGAAACCTCAGTAATTGGCCTCTTCATTTTGTCGGTTAGCCACATTTGTGTTGAAGTGTGGTAGTTTTGCAAGAAAGATGATGGAAATATTTGTTGTAGCCAATCAAGAGGTGTCTTACAGAGTGGGCAGAAGGTTCCCCTCCTTACCTGGTTGCAACAAAGCCGATGGGGAAAGACGGGGGAATAAGATAAGACCATAAGATATAGGAGTGGAAGTAAGGCCATTCAGCCCATCAAGTCCACTCCGCTATTTAAATCATGGCTGATAGGCTGATTAGGTTTCATACCTGGCCCAATGAGAGCACCCCTCTGCCGGTGCTTCCAAAAGCCCCCTTAACCCCCAACTCCTAACAGCACCCTAAAATTAATTATGTGCACCCCGAATCCTTCATAAACCTAAACGTCCTCGAATGTGACTGTCCCTTTGGCCTCACCACTGCCTGACTGTGTGGATTCAGCGGTCCTTTCTGCAAAGAAGCACAATGCGTCTTTCACTGGATCCCCAGCCAATATGTGACACTCCCAACTCAGTCCCAGGTGTGTTACCATCAAACCATCAATGACTGTCAGAAAAAGCCATCTGGTTCACTAACGTTGTTCAAGGTGAGAAAGTTGGCTTCCTTGCCCAATCTGGCTTACGTGTGATTCCAGATCCACAGTAAAATGATGTCCTCTTTACTGAAATGGCCCAGCAAGCAACTCAGTTTAACTGGCGCAACTGGGGTCGAGTCACAAACATTGGCTTATCAAGGAAGCCCACATCCCAGGAAAGATTGAAGAGAGGAAAACAAGAACCAGGAAATGATGGAGGAAAGATAGAAGGTAGAAGTCCAACTGAAGCAAGCTGGAGAAGATGGCAACTTGGATTCACTCTGGCCATTTAACTTAGACTGGCTGCTTATACAGGAGACAAAATAATTTGCTTACACCTGCAGCAAATGTGAATTATGGGCCTTTCAAACATCTAATAAATCTGGTAATTCACAACTCCTCAATCAAGTACCAACTCATTTAAATGGTAATTCCGAAGGTCTCCCAGTCGATAAATAAAGAATGAGTGATAATGGGAACTGCAGATGCTGGAGAATCCAAGATAATGAAATGTGAGGCTGGATGAACACAGCAGGCCAAGCAGCATCCCAGGAGCACAAAAGCTGACGTTTCGGGCCTAGACCCTTCATCAGAGAGGGGGATGGGGTGGGGGTTCTGGAATAAATAGGGAGAGGGGGGATGCGGACCGAAGATGGAGAGAAAAGAAGATAGGTGGAGAGGAGAGTATAGGTGGGGAGGTAAAGAATAAAGAATGGTGGTTTACTGCTGTTCTGACATAGCCTGTACATGATGCTGTTCCCCGTAATAATCCACTGGGCTGCCCAAGTTAGAAATGACTGGCAGAATCAGTAGCTACAGAGCTTCTCTGGCCTCTGTCTGTGCTTGAATGTTAAACATCCTTCTTTGAAATTATTTTTGATTTTGTCACAACAGCGGAATTTCTGCCTGTTCTATTAACTGCTAATTTAATGCCAACAGCATCCTTAATATTAACTTGTTATGGGATCTGGCATTTGGGAAATAGAACTAAAATAGTACAAAAGAGGGACATGAACAAAGAGAAGATTAGTATCAATGGCTTATATAAGAGTGCAACACTTTAAATAAGAGTTCAATATTAAATAGGGCTACAAAATTAAAGAGGGTTTCAGTATTAAAATAGGAAGAATCTTAATTATGAGCATTAAGCAAGGCGCACATTGAATTTGCCATCAAATGTTAGACAGGGATATATTGCGTCCACTATTAAATGGGATTACAGAGCCATGTAGAAATAAATAATATAAAGCTGCATGATATGAAAGTGGTGCAAATTATATATCATAGAATTAATATTAGAATATAATTCAAAGGTAGACTCAAAGAGGCTTGTGAATGCGGTCATTTTATTTTTGTTGAGTAATTTCTCTAGTTGAATAAGTGGCGCAAATTTTTGTTGCTTGAAGCACTATTAACAGAATCTCAGAGAGATAATAATTTCACTTGCTACTAAGCATAGAGAGGAAATTAAAACTCTCTCACTTCAATGAGAGAAATTTCAACCCACCATTTATTTTCTTTGTTGATAATCTCTCTACTGAGAGGAGAAAATATTCTTTCCCATAGGCTGCTGTGCAATGGTTGCCATTAAGTACAATTGGTCTCCCATTCAATTGACTCAACACATTTGTAACGAGGTCAGAAGCCACAGGACAACAGATTATAGTCCACCAGGTTTATGTGAAATCACAAGCTCTTGGAACGCTGCTTCTTCATCACTTCACCTGATGAAGGAGCAGCACTCAAAATGCTTGTGATTTCAGACAAACCTGTTGGACTATCATCTGATGTCGTGTGACTTCTGATCTTGCCCACTCCAACCCAAAACTGGCACATCCACGTGATCTGTAACGAGGCTTGAACGAAAGTGAGAAAGTGACTGGATTAGTAATTGGAGGAACAGACAAATACAAGAGACATGAATTCAAATCCTGCTCAAACAGGTGAAATCCAAAGGGTGAATTGATTTATAAGTAAAAAGCTAGTCTCATTAGTAGCTATCATGAGAATGCCGGAGAAACACAGCAGGTCTGGCAGCATCTGTAGTGAGAGAAATGGAGTCAACTTTTCAAGTCCTATACAACTTCTTCAGAAGTCTAAGGTATAATCTGAAGAACAAATATGTCAGCAATTTCACTTTGATATTCTGATCCATTCTTTGATCACCCCTGTCAGCTTGGTCCCTACCAATGATACCTTTCCATGAAATCACACTAGACCTTTCACCTTGTTCCTCCTCAATATCTGAGGCGAAAGGCAAAACACCAATTTACTTCATTCTAATCAGTCTGTTGCGTTCATACTTACAGTGAAGTCCTGCACAGGGGAGGCCAAACCTAAGCTGGATCATGGCTTTGCAGATAAACCTCCACAGTTTGCAATCATGACATCGTGTTTCCAAATGTTTAATTGATCACCACGTGCTGTCACATTTGTATTTCTTTCCTCAGCATTCTGTTGTGCTACACTGATAACCAACACAAACGCGAGGAGCAACAGTTTGTATATTAACAAACAAAACAAAGAAACATACAGCACAGGAACAGGCCCTTCGGCCCTCCAAGCCTGCGCCGATCAAGATCCTTGTCTAACCTGTCATCTATTTTCTAACGGTCTGTGCCCATTTGCTCCCTGCCCATCCATGTACCTGTCCAAATATATCTTATATAAATATATCTACCACCTCCGCTGGCAATGCATTCCAGGCATCCACCACCCTCTGTGTAAAGAACTTTCCATGCATACCTCCCCTAAACTTTCCTCCTCTCACTTTGAACTCATGACCCCTAGTAATTGAGTCCCCCACTCTGGGAAAAAGCTTTTTGCTATCCACCCTGCCTATAGCCCTCATGATTTTGTAGACCTCAATCAGGTCCCCCCTCAATCTCTGTCTTTCAAATGAAAATAATCCTAATCTACTCAACCTCTCTTCATAGCTAGCATCCTCCATACCAGGCAACATCCTGGTGAACCTCCTCTGCGCCGTCTCCAAAGCATCCACATCCTTTTGGTAATGTGGTGACCAGAACTGTACACAGTACTCCAAATGTGGCCGAACCAAAGTCCTATACAACTGCAACATGATCTGCCAACTCTTGTACTCAATACCCCGCCCAATGAAGGAGAGCATGCCATATGCCTTCTTGACTACCCTATTGACTTGCGTTGCCACCTTCAGGGAACAATGGGCCTGAATACCCAGATCTCTCTGTTCATCAATTTTCCCCAGGACTTTTCCATTTACTGCATAGTTCGCCCTTGAATTTGATCGAATATTGAATAGGGTCTTAGTAGTGTACTGGCCTCGACATAAATTTCAATTATTTCAGACAGTAATCTCTGTTCTCATAGAATATTTTGTTTGATGACATCTTTGTCATTTAATCCCTCCAGCCCCCAAACTATCCAAGACCTTCCATCCTTCCTTCTGCTGCCTATTACAATGGCATAAATCCCATCACATTTCTATCCATTAAAAGCAAAATGTTACGAAGGCTGAAAGTCTGAAATAAAAGCAGCAAGTGCTGGAGAATCTCAGCAGATCCTGTAGCAACTGTGGAGATAGAGAGAAACAGAGTTGATTCTCCATAAAAACCGAAAGAACTGCCAATGCTGTAAATCAGGAACAAAAACAGAAGTTGCTGGTAAAGTCAGGGCAAGTCTGACAGCATCTGTGGAAAAAAAGTCAGAGTTAATGTTTTGAGTCTGGTGACACTTCCTCAGAGCTGAGGGTGGCCAGGAAAATGTCACTTTATATGCAGAAAATAGGGAGGGGGAAATGGGAATAAACAGTAGGATAGAGCTTAAAGAAATAGAAGAACAGATGGACAGACAACGGAGTGGATAATGTTCAGGCTGGGAGGGTGAATAGTTGTTAATGGGGACTGTTTGTGACTAGCAACAGGTGGTGTGGAATGGTAGAGAGTATAGTCCTAGGTAGTTGTGGAGTTCAGTAGGTTTGTAGTGCATATTAGTTGCCAGTCTATCCCCAGAAATGGAAACATGTCGAGGAAGGGAAGGGAGGAGTCAAAGTTAGGCCAGGTGAAAGTGAGGGCAGGGTGGAAATTGGAAGCAAAATTGATTAACTTTTCCAATTCCTGATGAGGGATTTGATGCTCTGTTCACTTTCAGTTGTGACGCTAAGTCATATTTGATACAGAAAGATCATGAGACAATAAATTGCAAGAACAGAATTCAGCCATTCAGCCCATCAAGTCTGCTCTGCAATTTATTTGGGAATGATCTGTTTCTCAACTCCATTCCCCGATCTTCTCCCCGTAACTTAACTTTCTTTCTGCTCACCTATCTATCCTATCTGTCACTGGTCAACCATGACTTGGCCTCCACAAGCCTCTGCAGTAATGAGCTCCACAGATTCACTGTCCTCTGGATAAGGAAATTCCTCCTCACTTTAGTTCCAAAGTGTTGTTCCTTCACTCCAAGGCTGTGTCTTCGGACCTGGTGTCATCTACTGGTGGAAATATCTTATCCACGTCCACTCTGTCCAGGCATCTCAGTACTTTGTAAGTTTCAATGAGATTCCCCCTCATCCTTCTAAACTCCATCAATTACATACCCAATGTCTTAAACCGCTCATCATATGACAAGCTCTTCATCTCCAGGTTCATTCTTGTGGACCTTCTCTGGTCTCCCTCCATCACCAGCAACATTCTTCTTTAGATACAGGGACAACAAATGCTCACAGCATTCCCAATGTGATTTAATTGGAGCTTTATGCAGCTTCAGCAGTACAACTTCTTGCTTTCTAGACCTTTTGAAATAAATGTTAAAAAAGGTAACTTCGTTTCTTTCTCTCTCTCTCCACAGATGCTGCCAAGAATTTCCCTTTTAATTTCAGGATTTTAAATCCCATTGAATTTCTTTCCGCCAAAGTACTTTAGGCCCCTTTCAAATGCCACGCAACTCAGCTACTTCATACAATAGCCAGGGTTCCATATTTTTGCCATTCTTTGGCTAAAGAAGATTCTGCAGAATTCCCCATTGATTCAGTGCAGATTACATTATGTTGATGCCTCTTCTGACGGCTGCAATTCTTCTCAAAAAGCATAATGCAGCTCCTTGCTAAAAGCCAACTTACTAAAGCCCTTTTCTTTGACGTATGTCTTCCATTTATTTCAACACCTTTTCTTCTAATTCCTCACATCGAAAGCAGTGATATATTTTAAATCATATGTAGATGGATAAAGGAAAGTTAACTGTTTTGGTGGAATGTTACCGTTGACAAAGTTTCAGGTATTTTGGGTTTATCAGCCTTAGCAGGAAATCCCTCAGCGCCACACATACTGATTATTGCATCAGCCTCAAAGAACTCTCAGCCTAGTCAGGAAGTAAGAAGTCAGATTTTATTAGGCCCAAGATGGTGGTGCAGTAAGGATCCTGTGCAGGAGCTCTTCCTCTCCGACTGCTTTTCTTTTCTTTCTCTTCACTTTTTTTCGTACTTACTTACCTTGTACTGGCCTTGCAAAGCATCAGTGGTGATGAGAGCCCAGCACACTGACCTTGAGTGGGCCCAGACGGTGGACCTCAAGTGACCCCCTGCTTACTTTTACGGACCAACTGATCCCCTACTTACTTTTCTGGACCAAGTGAGCCCCTACTTACTTTTCCAGAGCAGGCACAGGACATGGAATCGGCGAAAGCGATGTCAGCGAGGTGGGCCCAACGGCAAGAGATGGCACCTGAGGGCTGGTGACTTCGTCATTGGATGGGTCCAGCACTGGGGGTGGCAAAGCTGTGGCAGAAGGGCACCACAGTGACATCGACGAGGTAGACTCAGTGGCGAGAGACGCAACTCTGATGTTGGTTGGTCCGGTGCCGGCAGCGGTGAGGCGGTGACGGAGGAATATCAGGCCCAGCAGCAAAGATGGTGCCTGAGAACGGACAACTTCAATGTTTAGGCCCGAAACATCAGCTTTTGTGCTCCTGAGATGCTGCTCGGCCTGCTGTGTTCATCCAGCCTCACATTTTATTATCTTCAATGTCTATTGCGTGTGGTGCAGACGATGGCAAAGGGTTACTGAAGGGAATGCAGCACAGGCAGCACCGACTGCGATGAGCTGGCTCAAGAACGATGGGCTCTCTTCAACCTATATCTATCTTTCTTTCCTTATTAAAGTATTCAAAATGGCACCGTATTGTGGCAGCAAGTGAAAGCTTTCTGCTGTATTTAGTTGTATTCTTACTGTAAAATGCACTTGACAATAAAATCAAAATCAAAATCATCCCTTGGCAGGACTTGAGCTGGAGGCTGATACTTTTGTTCAGGGCTGAGATTTCTGGATTGTCAGCAACACATTGAAAAAGGCTCCATGTGCATACTCAGTAAGAGATCACTCGAGCAAGGCCTTGCAAGCAGAGTCTAGCTCCTGCATTGTAGAGTGCTTCGCAGCCAAAATTCTGGGGTCCACACCAATTTTGGACACCCACCATCCATGTTATTTTGTTTTTCTTTTACTAACAAAAGTGCTCAAGGTCACATAAAGCAAACTATACCCGAGCAGTTGAGTCACTCCTGTGTCCTGTCTGGCAACAACTTTATTCCAAGACACTGAGGCCAGTTAAAACATTTCGTTACAAAATAATCAAAAATGTAGGCAAATATCATAAGTCCGCCAGCATCCTCTATGGTTTTAGCATTAAATCCAATATGACTGACAATAAATCAAATAAAGGTTCAGACAAGCAGCAATGCAATTATTAATAATGCATTGAGGTTGTGCACTAGCTTTATGAATGAATTTAAACAAAAAAAGTGCGCATAGATCGTAAGTCTTTTCAGCATTGAAGGACACAAAAATAAAAACACACAATCTCATTGCGAAGAGTTCCAAATAGAGAACATTCCATTATTGAAATACCCTCCGTACTGTTTGGGGGCTATATTTTAGCACATCTACAAAATATACTTTATCTGCAATGAAAAGTTTGCTGTTTCCTGAGTGCAGTCTTAAAAGTGATGAAAAATAAAGGTGAGGAATTCTCTCTATTTCTGTAGATCATTTGCTGTCACCACCGACAGCAAAATGAACTGTTGTAATTACCTGTAGTAATGTCAGCTTGGTTCCTCGATGATTTATGAACAGTTACTTGTAGTTTACTGTCACTGAGGTGAATCTGCAGTGCCCCAGATGCTCTGTGAAGCTCAGTGTACAGCAGCAGACCATCCTTGTTCCAGGTACGGAATTGAAAGCTGACAGATAATTCATTCATTTGATCTGATCCTGGCAGCTGCAAGAAACTGCTGGAAGTCATAAAAGTGACCGGAACAATGTGAGGCTCTGTGCAGGAAAATGTCACGTTGCCCTGGAAACACAAAGAACAAAATATATTTTGTGAAAATTTTAGCATTCTACTTTGAGAAAGTTGCACAATTCACATCTTTACCAATGGTGATTAATGGCGATTAATTGAAACTTTTGTTAATTCAAAAGCTACTTTCACTTCTGGAACAATCTGAGCATTTTCTCAACATGAATGCTTCACAAATTCAAACACCCTTTGCTAAGGTTGCCTGGTTGTCCTGAATTAAAAGCTTCACTCTGCAGAGGCCTTGAACCCTCTATTTTGAAGTGAAAATGAAGCTAGTGCCCTACGCTGGGGACTTTGTTTCTCGCAGTCCTGGGCAACCATATGCATGGAATTTGTACCTTCTC